>NC_066622.1:40092816-40437049 GCF_025201925.1 Gopherus flavomarginatus
ACTAAGTGTAGCTTCACTGACTCCAACGGAGCCTTGCTGATTTACACCTTCAGAGGAGCTGGTCCTACGTGTCTTTTTTTTGCCAAATTATTACCTTTTCTTAATTTGAGACCCAGAAATCGTTGAACATAGAACTTTTAGTGAAATAAATCATTTTTTAAAATAAAATTCAGACACTTTTTGATATAATAACCAATATTGTGAAAAAGGGCCACTGATGAATTCTTTCCTGAGTGAATAACCCATCTGGGCAAAGGCCTTTTGATATTGTGATAAATGTGAATGTCAAGCATTAAACAAACAAAATTAAAAAACTGACTAAAACAAAACTAGATTTGGCCAAGCAGGATGTGTTAAACTAGAAGTTCCATTGATTTTGGCTCCCTCTTTAGCTTTTGAATCATTTGTGAACATGTCCTGTTAGCTGTGAATGTTTTCATTGTGTGTGTAAATATTCATCAAATATATTGAATGAATATAGTAACATGTCAAACAAATTCTAATCTGGCCAAGCCTAGATGAGTGTAGACCAATAATGATACAAAGAGGAGGAACACTGAGGAATGAGGACAATGTAGGAGACATCTAAATGACAAGATGCTTTGCTAAATATCATGGGTCTGATCACACACCCACGGAAGTCAATGGCAGAATTCCCTTTGGCTTCAGTTGTGCAGGATCAGCCTAGACGTGCCACCTGAAGTAGTTTCTCGGGGGTTCAGGTTCGTATTCCACAACAGTACTTAGGCACCTAACTCCCATCTGGTTTAAATACCTTTGAGGATCTGGTCTAGGTGTACAGGTTAATGATTTTAGTTTCTTTCACCACTGAACACCTGGGTTAAATTCTGATCTGTTGGAGCTCACAGATGAACTGGAGTTTGGTATCTCTAGAGATCTGCTCAAAAGAAGCTCAGGACTCTAAGTGTAGGGTTAATCCAGATCAAGAGCCATGTGGGGAAGCAGGCACAGTCCTGCTAATAGTGGGTGAAATTTATATTAGCTCACAAGGTCTATGCACCACTTACATCCCACTTGAGCTCCATTTTGAGGATTTAAATGGGACAGAAGTGCCGTGTGCTGTCCCTCTGCACACAGGAGAATATCCTTCAGTAGAGGTGTTGTTTTAGCCAACACTGTTAGCCCCTCATTTTCAGGAGTATTGTTTTCCCATACTATTTTTCCAATGTGAATTAGAGGACTAAAAAGAGTCACAGTGTGACCATTGATGATGAAATATCATTTAACTCAATTAGAAAAAGCCCACAATAACTGTAGGATCATATCTGGTATAAACTACCCTTATAATAATACCCCACCCTGCAAAAAAAATCAAACCTAAACAAAATACAGTTAGTTTTCAAAGTCCTCTAAATTCAGAGATGTTTTGGATGCAGTTAGTCTGCTTAGTAAGCCACAATTACTTTGTAGATGGAATGTGCATTGTAAAATACATTTACGTGAATACTCAAAACTCTTGCAATCAATATGCAGCACAGATCTCTCCACTATAGCAGGTACTATTATATGGCACATGCCCGGTTACCAAGGCAACCAGTATCCTTCAACCAACTCTATTATTATGGCTATTACAGGCTTTTAGAATCTCTCGTGTCCAAGCCATCACTCAGGGCTACTTTGTGTTAACAACCCTCAAGTATAGATGCAAACAGAAAAGCAAAAAATACAGCAAACTTTGCTTTGCTGATAAACAGTATTAGAAGGCAGAGGTGGCCTGGGAAATTAAACTCAATCAGCTAAGGGGAAGCAACTCTTATATAACAATCTTTATTAAGTCAGACAAATGTAGTGACAGTTCATTGCAGACATTCAATTCTGAAGATGAATCACTGTCTCAGTAAATCTGATGGTGGAGAATGGCTATGGTATGAATTATATGAAAGATAAAATCTTTCTGAAAATCTGTAGCATTGCAATATTAATTTCTCATTACTACAGATATAAAAAAGGATTGAAGTAAGCTATAAATGTATCTACAAAATGAAGGAAGAAAATTATTTCGATTTTACCTTTTCATGTTGTCTATTGAATTTAGAGAGTTTTGATGTGCTACTATCAAATTTATTATCTTTACAGTATAATCTGAATTTGATTAATATAAACTGTCCCAGAACACTTTGGGAAAACATTCTATATCAATAATTGCTCAGGTCATTTTTGTATATAAGTATTTCCACATCAAAGCATTCCTACAACCTCATTATGCTCCTTACAGCTTAATTCAAAGTCTCCCTGAGCCACCAACCAGCGAATTTCAGGCAGATAATAAGTAACCTAATTTGTTAAAACAATCCTTGCAAAGTCATCCAATAAGTTGCTAGCTAGAAAATGTGAACTACATGCCTGGCAGGGTAGGAGGGATGATGCTTTGAAAGCAGTGGTTGCATGGGCGCTATGAAAAACTCAGATGCGCTCTACACTAGAAAGTGTACCAATTGCAGACAAAAAGGTTTCTGAGCTTGTGCAGAATATGAATGATTCCTACTTACCCTTAAACTGTGCTCAGCACTGTTTCAGAAACCATGGTTATACTGAACTAGTTCTGAACATAATTTGTCCTTGACTACTCTAGCTACATCTTGCACCAATTGTCAACAAGAAGCAAAATGCCTACCGTGAGCAAGAGAGTCAGTCTGCAGAGTTAACACCTCATTGAGATGAACAGAACCACTCTGCACCTCTCTTAAGATCCATTCCCTCCTAAGGGGCCACAGAAGAGCTAGCATGGTTACAGGGCACAGAGAGGGTGGGGACAGGACTCTGAAAGCTCACACATCAGATGCACAAGTGTTTTGCACCGTGGAGTCCGGCTCCACCTGTGACCCCTGTGCACTCCTTGAGTAGCAACTGGGTAGTGGCTCCACTCATGGAATATGGCCTATCGTGTGCTCAGGTTGGAGTTACAATTTGGACTTTAAGCAGTTCACAACCACCTACTGTTTCAGGCTGGTTGGCTGTGGATACATGAAGACAGCACTACATTGAGGTCACATTTGGAAGGATTTCTTTCCATTGCCTAGATGAAAGTCCAAACACTCCAGAGGTTGATGTGAAACTTTCCTACGCACTCTTGGCCAGTGACTTTGTTAAGCACTCAGAAAAGCCAACAGAAAAATCACTTCATATGTTCACCAATAACATTAACATCAGACACTTCTGACCGAATTATCAGTCAAACTTAAGCTTGGTCTCCTTTGCTGCCCATATGTTTTGTGCCTGCAGTTAACAGGAGATAATCCACTGCTTAGTCTGCTAAGCACCCAGTTTCAGGCACAAATATCGTACATAGCTGTCCAAGTGCTAGACATGTGGCAACAATTACCTGCAGGCACAATTTCTGCATTGCAACAGAAGTGAAGCCATCATGCGAGCTATATAAACTTAAAACATCTTAAAAGTTTTAACTGAAAGCTCACCCTGTCCTTCAATTTTAGGGTCAAACTCCTTACTCGTACAAAACTCCTAGTGAAATCAACAGGTCAAAGCTTGCTCTTAAGTTACATAGTCCAGAGCAAAATTTGGCCTGGAATAAAAACTTAGGGCCATATTGTGTCTGAACATTATATAAGTGAACAATGAGGGGTAGAGGGCACAAAGAGCTCCCCAATCACCCCTACGCAGGCCAGGTAAGAAATGACCAAATTCCAGTCTCTGTGCCACTGGGCGTACTCTGAATGCTCCCGCCCTGTGCTGCAGGGGGAGCAAAGTGTTGCTAAGGGGATGGGGAGGAGGTGAGAGAGACCTTGATCCTTCCGTCCCTCATATGCACCTCACTTAAGCCAGATGGTTGGCTGCCCAAAGGGGAGTAAACTAGTAAACTGTACTCCACAAAGAGACAATAATGATTTCACAGGCTTTTTGCATCCGAAAGTGCCGTAAAGAAGAATGGCTCATTAGTCATCCTTTACTGTGGGATGTGTGCACTCTGAACAGTCAAGCCCTTAAAGAATCTAGCCTGAGTAAATACTGCTATCATTCATTTAAAACATTAAAATGTTTAAAAACATTAATAGTTGTAGCTTATTTATTATGTTGTTTATTTTGTTGAATAGTGGCTTGATATATACATAAAATTAGCATAAATACTAAACAAAATTAGGATTCAGACTATCTTAACCTTTTGCACTCTGCTGAAAAGGAGGAACATATCAAGTGAATAACACATACCTACTACTTGAGGGTCCATCCCCCCACTATCCTTCTAGTTATATAAACACATAATTTAGATAATAAAATGTTTATTTTAGTTTCCGGAGATTTCAGGATTATAAATATTTTCCCCAGCTGCATATTCATCAAAGTAACCCCCTCTGGTCATTCAGAATTATTTAAATTATAATTAAAAGTATTTATCTAATTGTATCTACCCCTCGCTGGCATTTATAACATTTACTCGTACATGAGGCTGCAAAGCCTCTGCATGTTTTCAGTAATGTCTGTGCTGATCATCAGTGCAGTAGTAGGAATCTCTGCATCTCTGCCTTGCTGAATGTCTCCTTGGGCTTTCAATGGCCTGAAAAGAAATTCAGGGAAAGAGAAACATACTAAACAGTGCCCCCTTGCTGTTGACCAAAGATGAAGGCCATGTTTTTAACCCTAAAATGTTTTCACCATTCAGGATTAGAGTTTCAAGTTCACTATATAAACATTAGAAAGAAAATTAAGTTACTTGATGGAAAAAATGGGATTATAGTAGCGAGGAATTTAAAAGACATACCAGACAGCTACCATCCACCTGTAGGCAAGCATATCAGTTATGAGATTGATGCTATACCCCCATTTTAGCCAGAAAAATCTAGTTATCTAATAACAGTCCCAAGATTCTGGTTTGTAAGGAAATCTTAATACACTCTCTGACCCACAAAGTATCAATTCTGAGTTCTAAGGACACTTAAATTGCAATAGAAATGTCACAATTCCACACACACCACATAAAAACAGTAGACTTTTACATGGCATAAATGCAGAATACACATCTGAAAAAAGGTTCACACCTTGGGGTCAGTTGTGTTATTTTATTTAAACAAGAGAGATGTACAAGTCAATGGAAGGAATGCAGGATCAGCCCTTGTAATAGAAAATCTTATATTTTTGTTTTCTCCCTTAAAAGCCACTAAGAGATGGAATGTAACAGACATAGTCTGTCTGAAAAGGTATGTTTACTTTTTAAAATGAAACTTCCCCAAGAAAATAGGTTTCTGACATGTACTCTTGCTTCTGATTGAATATTCAACCATTCCAAAAGAGGCTCTTCTACCTTTTTACTGTGCACAGTTTTTCTTTTGTCACATTAGTTTACGGAGCTACATAATTAACTATTATATACATACTGGGAATAATTTGCCTTTGCAGTGTCTGCCAATATCAAATGAAATTAATATTTTTTCTATTTAAAAAAAATCTTTACTCCTTTTCTTATGTATCCTTATTACAACATCTGCTGTGTTTTTAACAAGTGGTGTAAACAAAAAAAGAAAAGTAAAAACTTGACCAGACGTCTCCATATTTTAAATTACATATTCTTCATAAAATATGATAATCAAAATCATATAGCTTAAAAGTACAGAGATGGGGCTTGATTTTTTTATAGTATTCTTTAGATCTGATGGATCATTCAAATTTATATTTATCAACCTATTTTTAAACAAGGATTATTCTATAGTTTAGGTTATACAGACTTAAGTAACAAAGTGTGAAGATTATAAAAAATAACTGGATTTCTTGCAAAAAAAATTGAGTGAGTAAAAGTTAAACATTTATTCACAATTTGAAATGACTAAAAAAAATACTGTAGTGTTTTTAATTCATTGTCCAGCAACAGATATTCTTTTTGAGAAGTGATTCAGTGCCTCAAAATGATTTCAGAACAATAAACATGGAAATGAGTTTCTTGCTTATTGAGATTTAAATCTTAAAAGTTAAATTGTCAAGACCTACATCTGAATCTATGTAGTGGATAATGCCTACTTAAAGTCAGATAGAAATATGGTTTTGATTAATTTACTCTATTTTCATGAACAACAGTTGCACATCTGTGTTTCTTAAGAGCAAGACGAATATTCCATTTACAAAATGCTGAAGTGAATACTGGAAGTGATTTAGCAGTTGGTGGGCAACATTTGCCTTTTACCACAGAATCTACATCTTTTGTGCATTCCAGGTTTCCAAATGAAAATACATATGACGGGTTTTGTATTGCAGAACTATGAGTGAACCAATATGAAAGCAGAATTATAGCTAAACCCTGCAGAGTCTCTTCATGGTAAAAGCTGATCACACTGGCAGTGTGAGGTATTGGAACAGAAACATAGCCAAACAATTTAAATTCTGATTTCTGTGTTGGGCCAGTTACCCTGGGCTAAATCCAAAGTATTACCATGAAAGCTAATGAAGTTACTCCAGCTATACTAGTGTTATTGAGCAGTATTTAGTCCCTGGCATACAGATTACACAATTACCATTGCCGATGCTGTCAGCGTCCTCATTTTCACAAGCTTGTGTATTTGCCTCATTTTAAATAAGTTACAATCATTACAAATTAATTTTGCATAACCACAAAATATCCCTACAAAATGCTAGTGGTTCTTTGCAATCTCACACATTTCATTGCTAACACTACTATTTACAAATTGATGTTTGAACTTCTTGATACTTTTGAATTTGTGGAGGAAAAAACCTAAAATGACTTTTTAATCATTTTCAGCACTAGTAAGTTTAGGACCAAATCCTGAAAGCAAACTTCCCCTGAAGTTAACAGAAGTTTTGTATCAATTAGTCAAGTTGATTTGCTCCCTAACCTAAGGATACATCATAACTTTTGATTTATCTGAAAGAAACACAATTCTAAAGTGTGGCTATACATTTTGTTCCTATTAAGTGAACCAGTAAAAACAGCGTGAAGAAGTCTCACGTTCCGTGATGAATTCCTTTATAGAATAAACATGGAAAAATACTAAAAGTTGATTTATGAGCAGTAGTAACCTATTCAATGTCTGCATTTATTCTGATTTAGAGCCCAAAACAAATGAGAAACAAGCATAACATTTTCTGCCTACTCATATCCTTTTCAGATTAAGATAATTCTTTAGAGAGCAAATGGAACAGAATATTTCAGTCACTATACTGTTCTTACTTTTGAAATGTATTAATTTGTGTTAACTATTAGACATAACATAGATATAGCAATTGCTGATTTGCATGAAGTTCTGCTTTACATTCTTTTGAATTTTTACATAATGCAATGATAGCAGACAAGATGTGCAGTTTTTGTATTATATCAGTACAATGACAAGATATTACTGCCTCATTTTCTTCAACAATTGCCACAACTGACCTTGTTTTTCCAAAATGAATTCTGTCACAGTAATGAAAATGTTCATTGTCCTTCTCTGTTTGGCCAAACTGGTGCAGTCATCTCATGTTCAAGAAGGTCATCATTGCAGTAACAGTCATCATGCTTTGATAGTCTCCAGTAGAAAGCATTCAGAAAAGGTTCTGAGATGCTTGGCTTTCCATATTTTATATAACCAAATGTGTCACTGCATTACAGCACAACCATGTAAATATCATTGGAGATCATCTAAAATTCATCAGAAAGCATAGATGTTTCACAAAGTCCAAACCCATCTTTTGTTTTGAACGTGCAATGCAGGCACAAGCTGGAAGATTCACAGCATGTGGCAAATCCTGAGAGGAGAGTGAAAAGAAGTTTCCATGGAATATTATCAAATCAGGATTCTCTCTAACATTAGGGTTCTATTGTTCGTTCATACTTGAGTCATTCTAGAACAGGTTTACAACTCATGAAAATTTGTCATTTCAGGCAAGATGGGTGCAGATAGGCTTATGGGATTTATTTAGAAATATATCTGGCACCAACAACTTGTGGATGCCTACCATTTATGGATTCAATTATAAAATAACCACCCCCCCTTGCTCGTTAACAATGCCTACGCCCAACCACTACTCAACCGTTCCTAATACAACATTGGTGAACTAAAGAAGTTGACAGGCTTGCTGATGTAACATTTCTCTGTCTTAAGTAAATAGGTTGATCTCATTAATTCAACTCAACGCCAGATCTTGCACTGAGATTAGCCTGTCCACAGTTATTAAATTATTGGCTTCTTTTGAAATGTAGTTCTATGAAGCCATGATATTTACCAAACTTGGTGGTTGTCTCTGAGAATCAAAGATGAGACCAGTAACTGCAATCACCAGGATGGTGCAAATAAGAGGTGGGCTTCATTCTTTAACACCCAATAAAGAACCAACAGCAACATGAAAACAACTCTTTCTCCTGTCTTTCATCATGCACAATACTTGTATAAAGAGAGATAAAGCAGAATTTACACACGCACACATACAAATGAAATAAAAACCTTCCAAGTTTATTAAGAACAGTTCACTTAAGCTGATAGCTGAATCTCAGAATTATTTCATATTTATTATATTCAATTAATGAGTAAGATAAGAGGGTGTATAAAATCAGCTGCATATGATTTATCATATACTTATAGAATTCTATAAGTATTTATAGTTCTGTGGAAAAATACCCAAACTGCTCTATAAACCAGCAGCCTATCCTGGCCATCATTTAAATGACATGTCTTTCCTTTTAAAACCCTTGCTTTAGTGGGATAAACATGATACCAAAAATTTGTACTAAAAATTAAAAATTGTACCAGATTACCTTATGAAAAACTATGAAATTTTCTTACAGAAATTTAAATGAAGGAACAATTCCATTATAAACAGGGTTTACTATAATCAGAATTACAATGTTCACACAATAATGCACTGAAAAATTTTAGGATTGTTGCTCTGCTTCTCAATAAACTGAGTTTCATTAAGTCTAAGCTCATGACAGGAGAATTTTGCTGTATTAATACAACTATATCAGAGATTCAACTATTTTAATTAGAGTTTATAGTTATCAACACAGAAAACGAACATTGCAATTATCATCAGATTATACCCAGTTACAGTTATAGCTAATATTTTGGTTTGATTGGTAGTTTTTTGGGGGGAAGCTTTCAGATATATTTATGCTTAATGATCAACATTTGCCAACCTGGGTGCCTAAACTCAGGTACCCAAACCCATATTTGGGTACATAAATAAAAATGACTTGATTTTCAGAAGTGCTGAACTTCCACAAATCCAACTGAAGTGAGTGTAAACTGAATGTGCCCAGCACCTTTGAAAATCAAGTCACCTTTACTTAGGTGTCTACAATGGATTTAGCAGCACCAAGTTTGAAAATATTGGTCAATGTCTACACTTCTAGATACGTTCTCCCCATTTGAAGTTTCATCATCTAAGTCCTTAAATTCTAAGGAGATCAGGATCAGTCCACTGCTCCTACATGTCCCCCCCGCCTTCCAAAAAGGAGTGTCTTTTTTTTTGCTGGAACTATGTTATTCACTGAAATTTGCCATGCAGGTCAGGCAATCCCCTGAGGGGAAGGGAGAATTTTAAGACATGCATATCAAAGCTCATTACTGTTCTTTTATGAGAATCAATCAAATGTAGGATGTGATGATGTCATTATGTCGTCATCTATTTAGGGATTAAAAATCATCGCTTCTTGGCAATTGAACCAGTCCAATAGAGAACAAAGAAAGCACTGGAAGAGGTTATGATCTGTTCCATTTACTGTAGGATAAACTAATCATTTAGTCCTGAAAAACAAGGCACATTGTAGTTTAATTTAACCTGTTGTTTCAAATAATAAGATAGTTCTATTTCTCCTATACCTTATGTCAATCCAACTGCTTTTTTATTAGCCATTTGAGAAAAAATCAAGTAACAAATTTGTTCCATTCCTAGTATTTTCTTTTGGGGTTTTTTGGCAATATCCGAATACATAATGCCCCAAAACCATTTTTCTACAGATGAGCAGTGTCTGCCTTTAAGGAAAAAGCTCACATGCTGCATACAAAGCTAATCTTTTTTTTTTTAAAGAAAACTCTTTATTTTAAAATAAACCTCAATAATCTCATACTTCTGAAATCAAGCGGCCCTCAGTCCAATAGCAGAAAAGTAGAAATTACACTAGCTATATTAATTCTCATAAAATAAGCTAGAAACATTTATTCCACAAGGCTCTGAGATCTGTAAAGATTCTATGAAGCTTCTTTCTCCCTTAAAAGAAAAAAAGCTTTGTTCATGAAAAAGAAATTTGTCATGCTATTTCTGGTGCCTATTTCTGGGCATCCAAAAAGGGATAGATGCCCGGAATCTATGCCTGACCTGATTTTCTTTAAAGTTCACTCATCTCTATTGAGAACATAAATTTAAATCTAAGTTCAAATGCAGCTAAGCAAAGAAATAAGTAAATTGAAATTATAACTCTTGGAAACACATTAACAACCTATAAATATGTTACTAAGCTATCTCTATGTTTTCAAGTCAGTGTATTTTTTAATTTTAGACCAAAACTGAAGTGCAAGCGTGTTGATTTAAAATGTTATCTCATCTTCTGTAAAAAAATAATTCTATTAAGACACTGGGAAAATTTTATGTCATCATATTTAGAGTTTCATTGCATGTTTTCCAGATACATATGATTCAGATAATATCCAAAGAATGCTCAGCTTACTCTTGAAAAAACCTCTGCTCATTTTTATTCAATGAATTTCTTTATAAAACAGGGCAATATTGTAGTTTGTTAAACAGATCTAAACAATTAGTCTGTTCATTTAAAAAAAATTAATTATAGTTCACCTATTTTGTCAAGAACTGTTTCATACATAACAAAGGACTGACAATATGCAAGTTACATTTAACATACAAGAAAACATCCGTATAGATATAATTTAAAAAAAAATCTAATTTCCAGCACTTTCACTGTACATATTGTTAAGACACACTTCACTCTTTTCAAACATTAACACCATCAACTGAAGTTCATGAACATATTTAGCTGAATGAACAATTTCTCTTTAAAATCCAGATGCAGACTGCTCTGTCAACCATTCCCCTAGCATCTCATTTGAAATTTGTGTCTTCATAGAACATTTGTCACATTCCAGTGCATTGTTTAGAGAAAAATATTCCAACCACTACTATCCAGCTCTCCAATAATGCCTCACCACTCTTCCTCAAACAATAAAAAAAAACTCAAACAAAAATAAGAAGATGGTGACAAGCATCAGAACCATCAATGCCTATTATTTTGTAAACAGGTTAACTATCATGTTCATGAAATAAAAGTGACATAAGAGTAAGAGTCTGATATTTTAGTCATTCAAGTTAACACTTCTTTTTTCATGTTGACAATTTTTTGATCTCTTCACTCTGTCTACTTCAACAGAACAAAGATATAAAGTTAACAAGAAGTCAGTGTTTAGCTTAGTGAATAACAAAATGAGGAACAGAGAGAACTGATTCAGTTCTTGCTAAGGGTTTAAGAGTGCCTGTGAGACCTAACTACTTCTGCAATCCAAAATGTACAGGTAAAAATCAGGTTAGGCTGGGGTTAAACAGCTTCAAGCAGTTACCCTCTGGGGAGAAAACTGGGAACAGGAATGACTTTACACTGGCATTAGGCAAATTCCTGTTCATTAACCTTCATTACCAAAGCTCTTGGCATCTAGGAGCATCCCAAGCATTATGTGCCACTGTTGAAACCATTGTGGAGGAAAGCAACATGACAGGGTGCAAATAGGGAGAAAATAGGAAATGTTCAGCAAATAGCTCAGCAAGAAGACAAATCTATGTGATAGGCTGATATGCAGTATTCCTAACAGGTGTCTGGTGGTTGCTTTACATACATATAATAAATAATGTATGCATGTGCAGCAAAGGTAGTTGCTAACTCTAAATCTATAACCTGGTCTTTTAAATGAGGGAATAGTCCTCTAAGATTTGATATAATGAAATCTATAAATTATAGCTACTACCAGGATCTCACAGTTTCAATTACGCCTTAGTTGCCTTTTTATAGTCGCCAAGAGTCTTAGATTCCCTTTTTGCAACTGTCCACAATTTGATATTGTTGCATATAAGCCCCCCCCCCCAGAGGTAGCAACCTTCAGTAAAATTATAAGTGTTATTTTTAGACAGGAATAGAAACTGAGCTTGATATTTAGTTCACCCTGTAGAAAATCCTATATTTTGATGAAAGCCAATTTTTATGCACATCACACAAAGCATTAAGATGGCTTGTAAACCAAACTTTTAGAAAGATCTCACTCATTACACACTAGACTGTTTTCAAAAATTCTGCATTTCAGAACTGTACACGCAACAAAAATCATTCCCCACACATCATACTCCCCGCAACGTACCGGAGGATGTAAATGAACTTCAGACAAGGTGTCACAGACACAGTGAGCTCGCTGGCACACAGCTGGCCTCACGGCAGATTCAGGCGAGAGGCAGGACAGGTGATGCCACAGGTAGAGGCTATTCTCAGGGCAGGACCGCCGGGTGCCCGGGCACTACCCAGTGCCAGGGACGGGCTCGCTGGGGGGTGTCGTTCCCAGAGAGAACCCCTGAGTGTAAAGGACCCGACCGTCACCGCAAACCCCGCCACTTCTCCGTCCATCCGCCCCCTGCTCCAGCCAAGCACCCCGGGACCGCTGGGTGCGGAGAAACCGCCCAGCAGCAGCTTGGCTGGGGCAGCTGCTGCGGGAGGGGGAACTGCACACACCTACCTGCCGGGCTCCCAAGGAGGCTGCCGCCGCCGCCGCCGCCGCCGCCGGCAGATGTGCCGGAGCCCGCCCGCCCGCGCTGCTCGCCCTGCCGGACGGGACTGTTCATGGAAAGCTCGGCGCCGGCTGCACACGCCGGGCTCTGGCTCGCCCTCCCCGCGCAGCACGCGCGAGCCCACCCGGAGGAGGGGAGCTGGGCCGAGCGGCCCCGCCCCCACCGCCTGGGTCCTGCACCTGGGGCCGGCCCCCGTCACCTCGCCCGGGCGTCCCGCCCCGCCGGCCGGGCCGGAGCTTGAACCCCGTCCGAGAACGGGGGCGGGTCTGTACGGCAGCCCCCAGCCCGGCCTGGCAGAGACCCTGCGCCGGGCACGCGCCCAGCGGGGCTGCCTCGATGGGCACGTGCTGGCCGCCTGCCCGTGCCAGGATGGGGAGGGGGGGCAAAGGGCGCAGCGCTGGGGGGAGATGGGGAGGCTGGGACGGGGGGAGAAGGAGGCTCAGCAGGTGCAGATCAGAGACAGCTGCAAAGCGGGGGGAGGCGGTGGGGTGACTGTGGGATGGGGCAAAGGAGCCGCTCAGAGGGCAGCAGGTGGGGGGCTTAGTGGCCCCCCCAGTGGAACGGGCAGAGGAGGTGAGGGGCTAAGTGGGGAAGGATGGAGGGGCCGGAGGGGGATGGGGCAGGAGCAAGGAGCTGGCTATGACTTTAGGCTGGGCAGGGCTCGTGGGAAAGGGGTCTGCTGTGGTTTGAGAGAGGCCCCCTTTTCCACCAGGAGAGACTACAGGCAGCAGTGGGACTTGTCTACACAGCAGACTTTTCCCAGGCAGGAACAGCCCTGGGGGGGTGTGTCTTATAGACTGGGTGGTTCTAGCAGGTGGAGGGATCCTGGTCTAGCTCTCTGGGAGGATCTTGAGCACAGCTACGTCTGACCCCCTAGTGCATTTGTCTAGCTGCCAACATGCCCAGAGCAACCCTCTTTTTCATGGCATCTCAACCCAAAGAGCACATGAGGGGTCATTAATCCTCAAGGCTTCCTTATTCAACTTCCCTGAGCTTTCCTGGCTGGAAGGTCTGTGGAGGTGGGGACCATTCCTTCAGCAGACTAGCCCAAATCAATTTTGTTTGCTTTGTAAAGTAACTCCTCATTTAACATTATAGTTATGGTCCTGAAAAATGCAACTTTAAGTGAAAGGAGGTTAAGTGAATCCAATTTCCCCATAAGAATTAATGTAAATGAAGGGGTTAGATTCCAGGGAATTTTTCCACCAGACAAAAGCCATTACACAGACACAGTATAAGTTTTAAACAAACAGTTTAATACTGGTACACAGTGATTAGGATTGTAAAGCTTGGTTGAGGTGGAAGAGTCAGAGGGTGGGATATTTCCCTTACTGCTAAGTGATGAACTAGCAAGTGGTTGAGCCCTCAAGGGTTAACTCTCTTACTCTGCAAGGCAGCAGGAATGGAGGGAGATATGTGTATTCCCTTAAGTACACTGCCTTGTTAATTAGATCAGCTTGCTGAGATGGCAGCTGCTTCAAGCACCCCCCATCCTGAGCCCTGCTTTATGGAAGATGGGGTAAGTGGGGTGCAGGAACAGGGGAGAGGGGGACACCCTGACATTAGCCTCCCCCTCTTCCTTCCCTTCACCCCCCCCCCACCACAGCAAGCAGGAGTCTTGGGGAGCAGCTCCAAAGCAGAGGGCAGGAGCAGCACATGGTAGTGGGGGGAGAGACATAGCTGAACTGCAGGCGGCTGCTGCACAGGGAACTTAAGGGACTGTCTGTCCATCCTGGTTCCAAGCCCCCACCACCTAGCTGCAACAGGCTGCTCTTCCTGAAAGCAGTAGACAAAACAGGTGGCTGCTAAACAACCTTAGAAGGGAGCATTACACAATTTTAAACTTCCATGTTCCCTTAACTGATCATCAACAAAACATTAACCAGGACAACTTTAAGTGAGGAGTTACTGTACTGAGACTTAGATAAAAAAAAATTCCCAACCTGCATTAGAACAAAGATGAAATCTTGAGAAGTTTAACAACTCACTTTTTTAAAGTAGTTTTGATCAATTGAAACTTTTGAAATTATTGAAACAATGTTCAGATTTTTTTTTAAACCAGTTACCTTAAATTTCTAAATGAAAAGTTGGTCCAAACCCCACAACCAAAATTTTTCATTTAAGAATGCTGAGAGGTCTTGTTTTGACAACCTTTTTTTGAGTTGAAAAATGAATTGAAACTGACTGTTTTCATGAAAAGTTTCAGTTACAACAAATCGGCATTTCCCAATGACAAAAAATGTTTTATTGAAAGATCCCCAACCAGCTCTATTTATAAGGCATTTATAAATGTAGTACCCGATAGTATCAAAACACATTCCTCCTTGTCAAAAAGAAGTCTGACTTAAAAGCCAAATGTTCTCCTATGTAACTGAATTTCATAAACTACAGACAGACTATAGCTATTTGTGAGAAGTGACAACATTTAGGGGGAAAAAAAAAGTTGATGTCAACTCCAAGGGTCCATTTGAAATGAGTGGAAGATGTGACAACTAGTAACAGGATTTCAGCAGGAGAAATTGAGGACATCTTACAGGGATTTTTTTCCCCCCCAAGATAAGTCAGTTTGTTTTATTTCAGATAAGGTCCTACTTTTGCTCATCTTTGGGAAAGCTGCTTTCTTTCTGCAGCTGTGTCAGCTTTACTTTTGACCAAGCTGCCAAAATAGGCACATTTTAGGAGTACCTCAACCATGATTTCTCTATTCTGCTTATCCTTCAAAAAGAAGGAAGCAATTGAAATGTGTGTCTAAACATCATAAAGGTGTTTACTCACCACCATTTAATATATGGTGATATTTTCTGATCCTTTGAATTCAGCACTAACAAAACATAGGGTCAATAGCATACCAGATTAATGCTGTTATGCTGGAAGAAGTTATTAACATGGTAGCCTCTTTCAATATCTTTAATCACTGGTGCTGAATATTTCTTGTGTTGCAACCTGTTACAAGAGAGATGAAGGTTTGGGAAACTAGTCAAAATGAAGTGATGGAGAGTCAAAATGAAGTGATGGAGATACAACCAACCAATCATGGGCCATATACACTAAGGTTCTTACAGTAGGCCAAAATCTGCCTTGCGGCATGTATGAGTAATTCCTATTGGTTTCAGGAGATATCACCTGCAATCGTCATTCAGTATTCTGTCCTCAGATAAGACCATAGGAATTTTGCATGAATAAGTACTGAGTAAGAGCCTCAGTATATGGCCCTAATCCCTTTCCCCCTCCCCATACACATTTCTATGGTGACAAAATGAATTTTTAGTTTTCTTGAGCAAGTCGTTTAAAAAAATAGGTTGTATGGCAGTCACCATATTTTGAAAAGTACTTAACCTGTCCAGGGCAGGACCCTCTTTTACTGGACTTACACACTGGATCTCTGATCCTGATTGTGTCCTCTTGGCACAACCATCATACACCTAACATGTTATGGATGCTACTTGGGGGGGAAATAATGGTACTATGCTTTAGAAAGACTTCTAAAGAGGAAGACATTCATGCATGTCAGTTCTAGTCATGAACTTGCTTGAAATTTGCTGGAAAGGACAGCAAATGTATCCATACATTAGCTCTGCTCTTCAAGACCATGTGGCCGCAAGATTGAATTATTATTGTTGTGGCTAATCTTGGCCATTGATTGATGTGGAGTCAGCTGCTTCTTACCCTAGAACAATAATGAACTAATCCCCATTTTTATGTTTACATTCCACAGCCTTCTCCATACATTTATTGGAGGTGGTGGGGGAAGTGAAAGAGAAATTTGATCTGGAGGTGGTGTCTTCCCAAAATGTTTTGTGTCCATATCTATTGGATTCCAATAGCAATTCAGAGGACTGATTAGACCTACAAAGGTCTTAAACCATTAAGACTTCAGATGCCTTTGGGCATATCAGCTAGCCAATTGCTTCCTTGTATGGATACTATCCCTTTAAGGAGACACAAAGGCCAAATTATCTGCTGGTGTAAATTGGTGCAACTGCATTGAAGCCAGTGGACAAATGCCTGTTTACATCAAAAGAGATTTTGGTCCAGAACATTTAATTCAGTTTTACCAGAGCAGATATCTCCTTTTAGAAGAGTTCTTGGGAGATACAGCCCACATGAATTCTTACCACCACTCTGCACCCTTCAGTCTTAAAAGTGAAATATCCCTTGATCTTATTACAGCCTATCCAAAAGAAAGATACAAAGATGGCATGCTCCAGCTAGCCCCAGTGGAACAGTGGTTGGCTGCTGTCTGGAGGAGCCTTTTGTATGTCAAGAGCAATACCTTCAACATTATTCTGTCTATACTGTTAACATTCAAAATTGAGATCTAGCAGTCCTCCCTGGTCCTCCTTTCCACTAGACTATGTGAAGCTCTTTTAACAGGGTTAGTGTTTGAGCTCTACATCAGTGTATCTTCACTATAGAGCTTCTCCATCTTTCTCCACAACACAGGAGGGGATTGCTTGGGCCTGGAATTAGATGGCATGTAGGGCCCTATTCTCCTACTGAGGGATTAAAGTAATTCCCCTTGCAGTGGAAGAGTAAATCCCATATGTTATGTGGTGATGCTGAGGGCATCATTGCCATGTCCTGAAGGTCAAAATGTTCACAGTGTAGGGCCGGCTCTAGGTTTTTTGCTGCTCCAGGCAAAAAAAAAAAATTTTGGCTGCCCCCCTGCTTTTTTTTTTTTTTTTGGCTTTTACACGTTTGCACTTTGCAGTTTTGTTGTGACTGTTTAAAATTTTTAAAAAATGAAAACAGAATGTGTAGTTTGTTTTATTTCACTATTTCCTACTAGTGTAATTAACATTTAATTTTAACAAGTAGTTTTCATTTTTGTCCCGGCATTTTAGCCCCATAACCACTGGCACCGATGCGAAATGGAAATTAGCACAAATGGCACCGATAGGGCAGCACAGTACACACACATAATCGTGATTTGAGTGACCATGTCACAACGTGACATGATAATTTTCACGTCACACTCCTATTGCACTACTGTACTTGCTGTAGGTAAGGCACTAGTCATTGGGGCAAGAGAGCTTCCCACAAACTCAGATACACACTGGACCAGCCCTGCTGGTGTTTTCCCAGCGCTGAGGCTGTCCAGCTGAGAGCCCGAGGGGCATGCAATGGAGAGAGCTCTGGGGCTGGAGGAGCCAAGGAAGAGGTGCTGGACAGATGCTGCCCCTCTCTGCCAGGTCGCTCGCCCCCTGCAGGAGAGGTGGCAGAAGGAGACTCCAGGCACTGGAGTGCTGTGCAGGGCTGGGGAGGGAGGCAGCAGGCTCTGGGGCTCCAGCAGGCAGAAGCTCCCCAGTGGTCCCTGGGACCCTCCCACCTGGCCCAACTCTTACCTTGCTGTGGATCTGGCCTGAGGTGGATTCATGTCCCATCACTGCCGCTCCCAGGGCCAGGGGTTGGGGCTGCTTCTGGCTCCCAGCCCTGCTCATCCTTGGTCTTTGCTTTGGCCCCAGTATGAGCTGGGCTCAGCCT
The DNA here is from genome assembly GCF_025201925.1 of Gopherus flavomarginatus. Taxonomy (NCBI): domain Eukaryota; kingdom Metazoa; phylum Chordata; order Testudines; family Testudinidae; genus Gopherus; species Gopherus flavomarginatus. The sequence goes on from NC_066622.1 coordinate 40,111,036, forward strand.
GGGCTGCCGGTCTGCTCCTCTCCCTTTGCAGGCGATGGTGCAGAGGGGAAGAGAAGGAGGGGGCGGGTGGCAGAGGCAGGGATAAGCCGAGGAGGAGCGGTCCGCCCAGGCGCCATGTTCCCCGCCACCCATCCTCTGCAGCCAGAGCAGGGCTGCACTACCAGCTCCCACCTGGGAGGTGGCTGCTGACCACAGGAGAGTGGCAGGGGCAAGCTGAGGACGAGCGGCCCATCCTCTGCAGCTGGGGAAGGGCCACACTACTGGCTCCCACCACTCTTCCGTGGTCAGCAGCCACCCCCCCACACCCCAGGCGGAGCCAGTAGTGCAGCCCTGCCAAGGCTGCAGGAGATGGGCCGCTCCTCCTCGGCTTGTTCACACTGCTCTCCCACAGTCTTCGGCCACCCCCACCCTCCCAGGTGGAGCCGGTAGCACGGCCCTGCCCCGGCTGCAGAAGATGGGCCACTCCTCAGCTTGCGGCAGTGGGGACAAGCTGAGGAGGAGCGGCCTGTCCTCTGCAGCTGGGGCAGAGCCACACTACTGGCTCCTGCCTGAGGGGTGGGGGGTCGCCACTGCCTGCAGGAGAGCAGCAGAGACATGCTCCCCACTTAACCGGCTCCCTGCCCCACTGCACTTGGTGGCAGAACAGGCTGGTTACAGCCCCCTGGGGCAGTCAGGATCCAGCCCAGGACACTGCTTGAGGTATGAGCTGGTGCCCCAGCATTATGCCGCCCCATATATTTTGCTGCCCTAGGCACCTGTCTGTTTAGCTAGTGCCTAGAGCTGCCCCTGTCACAGTGCCTTCTAACATAAATGAATCACTGACAAAATCTCTAAACAGCTCAAGATAAACATATCCATTGCTTTGTCATAAATTTGTCACATAAGACTGGATGCCTTTTTCCCATATTCTTGTTCCTTAATGGATTCCCTCAAGCAGAAGGTATAGGTGGGTAGATTGATGGCTATTGTTTGTCCTATCCCTGGGCAACAAGTCCACCCAGCATTTGTGGACCATCTGGCCATAATCTATCTTCTAAATGTGTTTTCCCTCCCACCTCCTCTCCCTGTATACTCAAGACTTTTGGAGAATCAATGTTTAAAACATGTTCAACAAACAGCAATGTAAACACTGATGTTCAATACTAGGTGTCATAAACAGATAGCTAAGGGTTAATGTCTCTTTCACCTGAAGCACCTGACCAGAGGACCAATCAGGAAACAGGATTTTTTCAACTCCGGGTGGAGGGAAGTTTGTGTCTGAGTTCTTTGTCTTCTGTCTGCCTCTCTCTCAGCTATGAGGAGTGATTTCTATTTCCTGCTTTCTAATCTTCTGTTTCCAAGTTTGAGTACAAAAATGGTTTGTTGTTTTGTATTTACATGTCTATAGTTGCTGGAGTGCTTCAAATTGTATTTTTTTTGAATAAGGCTGTTTATTCATATTTCTTTTAAGCAATTGACCCTGTATTTGTCACCTTAATACAGAGAGACCATTTGTATGTATTTTTCTTTCTTTTAAGACCTGTTGGAGTTTTTTCTTTAGTGAGGAACTCCAGGGAATTGAGTCTGCAGCTCACCAGGGAATTGGTGGGAGGAAGAAGTCAGGGGAGACCTGTGTGTGTTAGATGTACTAGCCTGACTTTGCATTCCCTCTGGGTGAAGAGGGAAGTGCTTTTGTTTCCAGGACTGGAATTAGAGAGGGTGGATTCCCTCTGCTTAGATTCACGGAGGTTGCTTCTGTGTATCTCTCCAGGAGCACCTGGAGGGGGGAAGGGAAAAGATTTATTTCCCTTTGTTGTGAGACTCAAGGGATTTGGGTCTTGGGGTCCCCAGGGAAGGTTTTTGGGGGGACCAGAGTGCCCCAAAACACTAATTTTTTGGGTGGTGGCAGCAGTACCAGGTCCAAGCTGGTAACTAAGCTTGGAGGTTTTCATGCTAACCCCCATATTTTGGACGCTAAGGTCCAAATCTGGGACTAAGTTATGACACTAGGGAACATGGATAGAGGGGCTCACTCACAAAATTGCTTAATCATTATGATACGCAAGTAGTTATGCCTGGCCTGACATTGCTCAGAATCATCAGTGACTTGCTTATGAGTTTTGATCTAGTAACTATGTTAACTGACTTTAATATTGTTGCCCATTAATTATGAGTGTTTATGTTGTGAGTAATAATTGGATTGTCCTGTTATCATCTAATAGGCTGATTTTTTCCTTTCTATGTGGTCTCAGATGATATTAATATTTTAGTTGATGTCTATTTCCCTTCTTTTTAATTGTACAGGGAACGAATAACGCTAGTTTGTTGATATATTTCTTACTTCAGGGGCATATAGGGTCAGATTCTTCCATGGACCAGAACCTTAGTCAATGGCTAGCCCCATTGCCTTGTGTGATTCTAGGCTAAATTCAAGCTATCTAGTTGACTTAGTTTATTAATTTGGGGGCATATTCTCACTCAAGCTGAGTGGTCCTTTACTCCTTAAATAGTTTTAACAGCCCATAGCTGAATTCTAGCTGTTCTCAACAGATTCCTCCAGCAACCTTCAGAATATACAAAGCACAAAGGTGGCTATAACACACTGTCACAGTCTCCACAAACACCTCTCATAGCCCAGCATGGTGCTGCAGGTACCCTCCCTAAATTTCCCTCTAAGGTTCCTGGAAAGAGTCTAATCGAATATTGTCCCTCAGTGGAGAGAGAATTTATTCAACACAGTTAAGCTCCCAGAGTGAGCTTCCTTTTACTCAACTGTAGATTCAAGTTAAACAGCCCTTCTTCCTGGGACTACGTAGTTCCAGTCCTGACCTCCCCGATGGCAGGTTCACCCCTTTAGACCAGAGTTTCACAGTCCTTCTGGGACTGCCTCCTTTCAGTCCTGGACTTCCTTGTCTTACAAATTCACTGCTTTATACCAGGGTTTCACAGACGTTCTCCTAGGGACTATGGCCTGGACCCAAAAGGACTTAGGCATTGAAACAGAAAGTGTCATAGCGCCTAATTTTTAGACACTTAAAAAAACTCTCATCACAGAAACACTGCGATCCACAAAGCCTGAGTTAGGCACCAAGACTCACTCTACAATGAATAGAGAGAGACAGGTCCCTTAGAATGTGAGCCGCAAAACCAGCATGCTAGGCAGGGAGCCACCTAAGCTAGCCAGTGGGAGATGCGGACAAGAGTGTGTCTTAACTCCCTCCCGCCCCTGCCACAGAGGTAGGCAGGGAGGCGCCTGGTTTTACTTAGTAAGCCATGAACAGGAACCCATCACATGGAGTCAGCCAGCTTAGGCACCTACGTAGTTTCCTTGTATGAATGAGTCAGGTGCTGGACTCACATTACACAAAATGGCTGGAGGAGGCGGCGGAAGAAGAGATAGTAGTGGCAACCACTCCATAAAACTTAGTCCACAGATTGCAGCACTCACCTGGAATATAGGAGAGGGTCAATTCTCCCCTCTGTCTGGAACAGATTCGACAGGAGAGACTGCGGAAGCCCCACATCAGAATATTCCATAGTTCAGTAGTGAGAGCACTGCCCTGAAGAGTGTGGGAGACACCTGTTCAAATCCTCTCCCTTTGTCTGGCAGACAATGAAAACTCTTACTTAGAGACCTTGAAAGAACTTATATTGCAACAAAACAAGAAATACATATCTGTTGCATAGTGTAGCTTTACACCACAAAAAACAGAGCTGTCAAGGTATTTTTTCCACTTTGAACTTTAGCGTCCAAAAAGTGGGGACCTGCATGTACCCTTCTAAACTTAATTCCTAGCTTAGATCTGATAGTGCCACCACCAGCCAAAATATAGTGTTTGGCACACTTTCTGTTCCCCCAAAACCTTCCCTGGGGAACCCAAGACCCAAACCCCTTAGGTCTTAAAACTAGGAGAAATAAACCATCCCCCCTCCTTTCCCCATCCCAGACTTTCCCCTCTTTGGGATACCCTGAGACTACACTGATCCAAACTCCTTGGACCTTAAAACAGAGAGGAATTAAGCTTTCCCCCCCCACCAATCCCTGGTGAGTTCAGACCCAATGCCCTTGGGTCTTAAACAAGGAAAAAAATCAATCAGGTTCTTAAAAAAGAAAGCTTTTAATTAAAGAAAGAAAAAAAGTAAAAATTATCTCTGTAAAATCAGGATGAAAAATGTTTACAGGGTATTCAGCTCATATAGACTAGAGGGACTCCCCCTCCCACCCCCACAGCCTGAAATTCAAGTTACAGCAAACAGAAGTAAAATCCTTTCAGCAAAATACACATTCACAAGTTAAGAAAACAAACATAAGACTAATCCACCTTTTCTAGCTAGTACTTACTATTTTGTACATGAGAGACTGTTTTAGAAAGATTGGAGAAACCTGATGTGCACGTCTGGTCCCTCTTAGCCCCAAGAGCGAACAACAAAAAACAAACAGCACAAACAAAGACTTCCCTCCACCAAGATTTGAAAGTATCTTGTCCCCCCATTGGTCCTCTGGTCAGCTGTCAGCCAGGTTCACTGATCTTCTTAACTCTTTACAGGTGAAAGAGACATTAACCCTTAACCATCTGTTTATGACAAGAGCTCACAACAATCATCCAGGGAGAGGATAGTTCTCACCCACTGAAACACCCAAGAGTTATGGGGGAGGAAAACTGAGTTTTTATCTCCTTGCTGAGCTTTCCTGAATGATGCAGGAATGCAGCAGGGTTCATCCTCATGCAGAAGAACTGATGGTTCAGTACCAGAAACCATAGCTCTCACAGGACCTTTGCACTGGTTCCCTACTCCAGCTCCTTAGTAGAGCAACTCTATTGGAACTGCATTGCCAGAAACTCTCCATCTGGTTTCTGCTTCTGGAATCTCCATATAAGCAGGAGAGTTAGGATGGATTGCCCAGGGTGGGGTTGGAAGCATGGAAAAGCTAATATGACAGGAGGTTGCATGAAATTTTCTGCAGTGTCCCCAGAGAGGAAGCAGCTCAGCTCTCACCCACTCCTGTCCCTGGATGATGTTGAGGTTGTGGCTAACCTCCTTTTTCCTGTGGGACAAGGGCGATTTGTTCATCTAAACTGTTCACCTCTGTTCATCTAAACTGAGTATGCAGTAATGTGCATTTAATGTTCCAGGGCACTAGGCAATACAAAGAGGGAGATGTGTTAGAATGCTCTTTGCACCAACACTACTGATATTCTCAAGATCTGTGACAGTTCCACTGAAGAAGCTGAAAATTGGTTTAAACTGGAAGCTGTTAGCTGTAGGCCTAAAGGAAAAAGACAATTGTTTTGTTAAATACAAAACAAACTGGTACTTGTGTTGGCAGCTATTAAAACTCTTGAGGTCATTGTATTCACACCACTTTTAATACTGTTAAGCACTACACTACAAGCTACAGGATTACATTTTTAACCGTGCTCTAGACAACATGATGGAGGAACCAGATTATTGCTTTGATCACTAATTGTGAACTGTGCAAATAGTGCCAGCATGCAGTTTTTGACACAAAATAGCCTTCTGGAAACAGGAAACTATCTCCTAGTTTCATGTTAAACTCATTTGACAATCAGATTGGAATCATGCTTCCATAAACAACTGAATATTTGGATCAGGCCTCTGTGGCCATATTTCTAGCAACAACTAGCCATGGTTTCCAGTAATATAGCTGAGTGTCAAGGCTTGAAGCCACAACAATTTGAACTATACTTCAACAGTTCTCAGAAGTGTTAAACCTGGTCATTACTAGGGCAGAAGCTATGAAAACACAGGTGCTACACTATGTGGTGTTAATAATTCAACAGATGGTCCTGAACCCCACCCCAGGCTGAGGGGAGGTGCAATAGCTGAATCATAAGATCCTGACCACCTGCATTCATTCAAAATCCCATGGCAATCCTTTTCCCCCCCACCCAAGCATGGGGGTGCTATCTCATGTCCTTCTGCCCAATGTGGGTGATAGTATTCTACCTCTCTAAATATCCCCAGTCATATCTACTGGATTTGGCATTTTTCATCACCTGCTCCCCTATGTTGTTGCATAGTTTATTCTGTTCTGATAAGCAGCTGCTGTGTTCCTCCCCAGAGGTGGCTGCATTTCAGTGACTGAAGAAAGGACGCAGATTTGAACATGATTGTATGGATATAATTAAGAGCAACATTTGGTCAACTTTTTGTAAAGAGCTTTTGGAACCCTTGGGATGAAAGGCACTTTTATAATTAATTTGTTTTAATTATCTTGTGATTAAAACAGCATGAATATGGGTCACCCTTGTAGCTATTGTCTTTCCCCCTCTGAAGCACAGTAACACAGGGTCACATTGTAAAGATTTCTTTACATCAGATAAACTTGGTTTTTGACTATGAAATATTGAGAAGTTATAATTTAATGTGGTGTGTTTTAGGCCTTGTTTTATTCAAGCACAAAATGGGAAAGCTGGAAAAAATACTCAGTGGCCCCTATCCACATTACTCATTCAATTGGTGCCAAAGGTGGTTGCTGTACATTACTGGCTCAGTAACTGAATAGAGATTGAACTGAAATTAGACTTTGGTCAGAGGATTCTTAAAGCAAAAATCATGATGTGGTGACTGACCAGCTTCATCTCAGCAGAACTTCATATTATTTTACCTCTTTTCCCCCCACTCTACACCATAGGCTGAATTTCTAAGACAGACAGTGCATACAAGTATAGGAACAGGGCAGGAAGAGAGCTAATTCTGAGGACAGCTGCATGAACCTCCCCTCCCTTTGAACCAGGTTTTGAGGATTACAGCAGCCCTAAGTTACCTTGGCAAGATCTTCATTAGGAGCACCCATGGCTGTGAAACCTCGCCTTGGTGGACACTACTGGAACCCAGGTTTGTTTTTAAAAGATTAACAAATAATTTGAGGCCTGATCAAATCCCATTTAAGTCAATAGAAAGCCAACCACCAACTTCAGTGGACTTTGGATCAGGTCCCTAATGATAATTGCACTGGAGCCCAACAATGATGGATGCTACTGGAACCAGCATTTGGCCTTAATAGACTATAACAAATAATCTAATGATCACCACAATAGCTCTTTTTGCAATTCTGTAGCATAAAATGCATTCATAATGTTTCATTAAATTTTCACATCCCAGAAGAAGAGAGTTGGCTAGAGTCACATTTTAAAAAATAACTCACAACAGTCTTGGCTCTCCCCTATTTGACTTTAACAACATATGGAAGGGAAAGAGAAATTACTGCATACAGAAATGTACAAGCAACTCTAACTATAGCAGAGACAAGAGGAGATCCAAGAATATCATCATCATGAGATCAGAATTTAAAACAATGGTGACTAGAGAGTATCCAGGGACTATTAAGAGATTTGCATGGCAGAGGAAGTAGCAAGAGATCATTCTGTCAAGCGCACTGGCTACAAAGATGATGGCAAACCAAAATTAGCAGTCTGTCTATTTCCTGTTTGTTTTCAAAATAAAGTTCTCAAAGCAGACAATCCCTTTCCCTACTCCACTCTGATGCACACCATCCAGATGTGCTTACCACAAAAATAGACCTTTGCGGATAGGGAAAAATCAGTCCATCAGAATTGTATAAAGAGATTATAGTCAAAAGCAAATATTACCATTTATAATCATCATGTAAATCCAGTGCCAAATTCATCCAGGGGGTCAACTGTGGCTTTGTGGAACAGTTTAGTTTACTCTTCCAGAAGATCAGTAACAGAGTGTGACTCAAAAGTTCCCCCATTCCAAAGGGAACGTACCCTCTGCCAGCCATGTACATAGTGGGACATACATCCCCCAGCATAACTACACAAATGTCACAGGGAAAGCCTTCAGAGGCTACAGGAAGGCAGCAGTATAAAGCCCCCAGATAGATATACTGGCTGGCACAGAGACAAGGGTCCACCCATTCCTCACTCCTTCACCTGCAGTCCCTGTCTACATGTACAGGAATGGGTGTGGAAGCTCCCCAAAAGCCATTCCTCCTCCATACTGCTATTCACATTATGGATAGTCAGTACAAAAGGAGTAAAGGAGATGGGGGGCACCTTATGCTTTATTCCGCTTCCTAGACACACAGGATGGGCTGCAATCTGCTCCACAGAGTGTACCTCTATTGACTCAAGTGAACTTACCCCAGGATTTCATTTGATCCATTGTGAAAGGCATGTTCCATTCTCATCCCCACTCCTTGAGCCCAGTAGTGGCACTATAGGTGTGTCCCACCATGGCTTCCACCTCCTCCAACTGGGGTATCAATAAGTTCACTCTGAAGGATCTCAGTGAAGAGAAATCAAAACAAACCGAATAGCAGGTCCCTTTAACAAGGTCTCAGAGAAGGTTCATTTGCAACACAGTTCATAAGGTCCTTACCTCAGGATCCTGGTTCAGAGCTTCCAAATGTAGAGAGCCCTGAAACAAAAGATTCCAATTTCCACAGCATTGCCAACCGGAAGTGTTCAGAAATCATGAGACTGGCTTTAAAGTGATGAGATTATCTACAAATAATAGATTTGGTGTTCTTTTTATTTCCCTTGTCTTTTTTGAGCCTGTAGGATGCAATGGAGTCACATTTTGAAGCTGTCTCCACAGCCACAGGGGCTAAAACTTACCTTTTCATCAGGAATGAAGGCTGAAATCATCACATATCCACTTGACCCCAGGAGCTGGGGCTTTAAGGAAAACAGTAATTACCATGAGACCCATGACAAAATCATGAGAGTTAGCAACACTTTCTCCTCTCAAACTAGTCTCCTAGCACCTGAGAGCTCATCACCCCCTTGCAGCCTTCATGACTACTAGTTCTCTCTCTTGCATAACTGCTTGTTCCTATTTAAATAGCCCTAGGGCAGGGCAGGTGTTGATTACTCTTGATTATGTCAGGCTGTCTAGATTGTAAGCACCAGTCAGTCCATTAAAGGGGTAGCACACTCCTTTCAACCCATGTACTGTACTTCATTCAACTGTATTGCAAATTCTCCTATTTCTCTTTTTCAAAACGTCAGCTTTTTAACTGATTATTTCAGTTTCTGATAGCTTGAAAAAAATCCTGGGAGAAGTTGTTTTTGGTTCATTGATCATTGTACTCTTGAGTGTTATTGGATCACGCTAATGGGAGATCTGCTGAAAAACCCACTTCCTCAATTGACTAAGTTTCTTATACTGTTTAATTGAAGAAAATTCATTTATGTCTTGTTATTTTGCATCTATATGAGTAGATTTGAGTCTATATAAATTTAGTGCACATGCATTAGCATCCGAAAGAGTCCCACATTCCCACAGTGTGACATTTACCCTTGTGCAGATTGCTAGCGCATTTAAATCTCATGTAAGCTCTCAAATGGGTTTAAATGGGATGTAAGTGACATACAAAGCTTTGTTCTGCCCTTCAGAGAAGGAATGAATTTCACTCAGTCTGAGAAAAGTACATCTCTGAATATGAGTGCAATCTGCCCTATGCAATTGAGCCCTAAATACTTTGTAGCTTTCCATACCAATAATCAGTATGTGTGACCATGTTCCATGTCAGGTCTTCTGCCTCTGGATTTCAGGCATCAAGAACACAAACATCACTGCTGTGGGGGAAGGGAGGGGAATCTTCCTTCAATGCATTGTCTTTTTTCCCACAAGAAAAACACAATGCTTTGGGCTGGCTTAAAGCCCATTATAGCTAGTAAGTGTAACTGTTGCCTTTGACTCAGGGTAGGTGTAAAAAGCAATTGAGCTTCTTGTTTCAACTATGTAGTTGAAACAATAGGAACACCACCCAAATAGGTGGCACATGGCAAGATTTGAGTAGAAGCTGACCCATGTGGTCCTGATGGTTTCCCTGGGGATTGATATAGCAAACATGGCGGCTAGGGCATTTAGTAGTGGAGCTATTTGTGCAGTGAAAAACCTCTCAGAAAGAGACTTGGAAGGACCAGAAAGTCTAGGTGACTGCCAGAACAAGTACTGGGGGGTGTGGCCCTGGGGGAAAAAAGAACTTTTTGGATAGAGTTCTGGCTGAAAAAAGGCTTGGAATTGTGAACAAAGAAACTAGTTTCTATTGTTTGATTCCATTGTGCTCAGGAAAACACACATGTACATTTTTTGTAAATGAACAATACTGCATCAGGGTCTTGACTCCATCATTTTCTCCTTCTAAAGGAAACAATTCACAGGACCCTGAAATTTGGTTAATCCCTTGGGTCAACAAGAAGGGGATATTCAACAAAACTGAAAGGAGTATTAAAAACTGATAAAAGGACAGACTTTTTCACTCTGTGCCTAACTAGACTATGGAGCTCATTGCCACAAGAATTTAGTAAGATTCAAAGAGGGATTGGACATTTTTATGTATGATAAGAATATACAGAACTATAACAGTTAATATGAAAACAAGTTTTGGACGGTATATTAAAAAAACTATTAGAATTGAAGGTTTACACTAACCTTTAATATTAGGAAATAAAATGAGTCCTCCTTGGGAGGCAGATTATCCCACTGTGACACCAGGGTACAATCCAGACTAAACTATCCTGCCCTGTGACCTGGGGTGCCCTTTACAATGCCTTTCTGTTCACAGACGGCCTCCAGCATGTCTGTGTCTGTGCTGCAGCCAGCCACACCATGACTCTTACCAGCCTTAAAATTACCGCAGTGGGACCCCAACTCACTCCCAATCCTAGATTTCCTCCTAGAAACATGTATCCTGCACTACCCAGCCCTTTCACAGACAGTACAAATATATTAAGTCTGTTATTCCTTGAATGGAATAATATGCACACAACTTGTGTAATAACCTTAGTCCCAGATTTGGACCTTAGCGTCCAAAATATGGGGGTTATCATGAAAACCTCCAAGCTTAGTTACCAGCTTGGACCTGGTACCTGCTGCCACCACCCAAAAAATTAGAGTGTTTTGGGGCACTCTGGTCCCTCTGAAAAACCTTCCCTGGGGACCCCAAGACCCAAATCCCTTGAGTCTCACAACAAAGGGAAATAATCCTTTTTCCCTTCCCCCCTCCAGGTGCTCCTGGAGAGATACACAGACACCAGCTCTGTGAATCCAAACAGAGTGAATCTCCCTCTCTGTTCCCAATCCTGGAAACAAAAAGTACTTTCCTATTCCCCCAGAGGGAATGCAAAGTCAGGATAGCAATCCAACACACAGATCTCCCCGATTCCTTCCTCCCACCAATTCCCTGGTGAGTACAGACTCAATTTCCCTGAAGTAAAGAAAAACTCCAACAGGTCTTAAAAGAAAGCTTTATATAAAAAGAAAGAAAAATGAGTACAAATGTTCTCTCTGTATTAGATGATACAACACAGGGTCAATTGCTTAAAAGAATATTGAATACACAGCCTTATTCAAAAAGAATACAAGTCAAAGCACTCCAGCACTTATATTCATGCAAATACCAAAGAAAAGAAACCATAGAACTTACTATCTGATCTCTTTGTCCTTACACTTAGAAACAGAAGACTAGAAAGTAGAACTACTTCTCCAAAGCTCAGAGCAAGCAGGCAGCCAGAAACAAAGACTAAAAACACTCAATTCCCTCCACCCAAAGTTGAAAAAATCCGGTTTCCTGATTGGTCCTCTGGTCAGGTGCTTCAGGTGAAAGAGACATTAACCCTTAGCTATCTGTTTATGACACGCCCCCCAAATTGCAGACAGTGGGGAAGCTCACTGGCGGCGATTTCCTTCTAGAACTTGAAAATAAACAGATTAATACAACACATACACCTTTACATATACTCCTAAGTATATAACTAACAGACTTCTACATTTTAAGAACACTTTTTAACTACTGAATTCTGGGAAACTCTCACGGGAGAGTGCATCAGCAACTTTATTAGAAGCTCCTGTGATGTGTTGAATTTCAAAATCAAAATCTTGGAGAGCTAAACTCCAACGAAGAAGTTTCTTGTTGTTCCCCTTGGCAGTATGAAGCCACTTTAGTGCAGCATGGTCAGTTTGTAGTTGGAACCGCCGTCCCCAAACATATGGGCGTAGCTTTTCCAGGGCGTACACAATGGCATAGCATTCCTTTTCACTGACTGACCAGTGACTTTCCCTCTCAGACAGTTTCTTACTGAGAAACACGACAGGATGGAAGTTGTGATCTGTTGCTTCCTGCATGAGCACTGCTCCTATACCACGCTCAGATGCATCTGTGGTTACTAGGAATGGCTTGTCAAAATCCGGGGCCCTGAGCACAGGGTCCGACATGAGCGTTGCCTTAAGTTGGGTAAAGGCCTTTTGACACTCATCAGTCCACTTAACTGCATTTGGCTGGGTCTTTTTGGTCAGGTCGGTCAGTGGGGCAGCGATTTGGCTGTAGTGGGGTACAAATCGCCTGTAGTATCCGGCCAAGCCTAAGAAGGATTGGACCTGCTTCTTGGACCGTGGGACAGGCCACTTTTGGATAGCATCCACCTTGGCCTGTAGGGGGTTTATGGTTCCTCGACCCACCTGGTGCCCCAGGTAAGTCACTCTGTTTTGGCCTATTTGACACTTTTTGGCCTTAACAGTTAGTCCTGCCTGCCTGATGCGCTCAAAGACCTTTTCCAGGTGTAGTAGGTGTTCGGGCCAGGAGTCTGAAAAAATGGCCACATCATCGAGGTAGGCAACTGCAAATTCTCCCAGTCCAGCTAGTAGACCATCTACCAGCCTCTGGAAGGTGGCGGGTGCATTTCGAAGGCCGAAAGGAAGGACATTGAATTCATACACCCCCGCATGGGTGACGAATGCTGACCTCTCCTTGGCAGGTTCATCTAGCGGTACTTGCCAGTACCCCTTGGTTAAGTCTATTGTAGAGATGAACTGGGCACGTCCCAACTTCTCCAATAGCTCATCGGTACGTGGCATTGGATAGTTGTCCGGACGAGTTACAGCATTTAGCTTACGGTAGTCCACGCAAAAGCGTATTTCCCCATCTGGTTTGGGTACCAGAACCACTGGAGATGCCCATGCACTGGTAGATGAGCGGATTATACCCATCTGTAGCATGTTCTGGATCTCCCGTTCTATAGCAGCTTGGGCATGAGGAGACACTCGGTAGGGTGGGGTTCTGATTGGGTGAGCATTACCTGTATCAATGGAGTGGTATGCCCGTTCAGTCCGTCCTGGGGTGGCTGAGAACAATGGGGCGAAGCTAGTGCACAGCTCCTTGATTTGTTGCCGCTGCAGACGTTCCAGGGTGGTTGAGAGGTTCACCTCTTCCACGCCACCGTCTTTTTTCCCGTCGTAGTAGACACCGTCAGGCCACTCAGCATCATCTCCCTGGACTGTAAACTGACAAACCTGTAAATCTCTGGAATAGAAAGGCTTGAGAGAATTAACATGGTACACTTTAGGCTTTAGTGAGGAATTGGGAAAGGCTATGAGGTAGTTTACAGCTCCCAGGCGCTCTTGGACCGTGAATGGCCCTTCCCATGATGCTTCCATCTTATGGGCCTGTTGCGCCTTCAAGACCATAACCTGGTCTCCTACCTTGAAGGACCGATCTCTGGCATGTCTGTCATTCCAGGCCTTTTGCTCTTTTTGAGCATCCTTTAGGTTCTCTTAGCAAGGGCTAAAGAGTGTCGGAGGGTGCTTTGTAGGTTGCTTACAAAGTCCAGAATGTTAGTTCCTGGAGAAGGCGTAAACCCCTCCCATTGCTGCTTCACCAACTGTAATGGCCCCTTAACCTCGTGACCATACACAAGTTCAAATGGTGAAAACCCTAAACTGGATGTGGTACAGCCCTGTAGGCAAACAGCAACTGCTGCAACACTAGGTCCCAATTATTGGAGAATTCGTTGATGAATTTTCGTATCATGGCCCCCAAAGTTCCATTGAACCTTTCAACCAGGCCATTGGTTTGATGGTGGTACGGGGTGGCAACCAAGTGATTCACCCCATGAGTTTCCCACAGTTTTTCCATGGTCCCTGCCAGGAAATTAGACCCTGAATCTGTAAGGATGTCAGAGGGCCAACCTACCCTGGCAAAGATGTCTGTTAGGGCCAGGCACACAGTGTTAGCCCTGGTGTTGCCTAGAGTGACTGCTTCTGGCCATCGGGTAGCAAAGTCCACTAAAGTCAGTACGTACTGCTTTCCTCTGGGCGTCTTTTTTGGGAAAGGGCCCAGAATATCCACAGCTACTCGCTGAAATGGGACCTCAATTATGGGGAGTGGCTGGAGAGGGGCCTTGACCTGGTCTTGAGGCTTTCCCACTCTTTGGCATACCTCACAAGACCGGACATACTTGGCAACGTCCTTGCCCATCCCCTCCCAGTGGAAGGACTTCCCCAACCGGTCCTTGGTTCGGTTCACCCCAGCATGGCCACTGGGATGATCATGGGCTAAGCTTAAGAGCTTCTCCCGGTACTTAGTTGGAACCACCAACTGTTTTTGCGGCTGCCATTCTTCCCGGTGTCCACCAGAAAGAATTTCCTTGTATAAAAGTCCTTGGTCTATAACAAACCGGGATCGATTAGAAGAGCTGAGAGGCGGTGGGGTGCTCCGTGCCGCCGCCCACGCTTTCTGAAGGCTGTCATCCGCTTCCTGTTCAGTCTGGAACTGCTCCCTTGAGGCTGGGGTCACCAGTTCTTCCTCAGACTGTGGACTTGGGCTTGGTCCCTCTGGAAGCGCTGTAGGTGATGGGGTTGTTTCCGTTGCTGGTGAACCGCTCTCCGCTGGTGCACCTGAGGGCATTTCAGGCTCTGGCTGAGCCTTTTGGGTATGGCTGTCTTTTGCTTCTGCCAGTTCTGGCTCGCTGGCGCCCTCTGGCGTTGAGTTTGAAGATGTGGTTGCACTTGCTGGTGCTGGTTGCTGTTGCAGTTCCGGGCCTGGGACTGGAGATGCTGTGGCTGGTTCAGTGGTAGGCATGGAATCCGGTCCACTACCTCTGTCTGGGTCTCTGGTAACACAGACGGGGCCTCTGTGGACGGCTCAGGAACAGGAATGGGTCTGGAAGCTTGCCTGGTTTGGCTACGTGTAACCATTCCCACTCTCTTGGCCCGCCTCACCTGGTTGGCCAAGTCTTCCCCCAGTAGCATGGGGATAGGATAATTGTCATAGACTGCAAAAGTCCACATTCCTGACCAGCCTTTGTACTGGACAGGCAGTTGAGCTGTAGGCAAGTCTACAGCTTGTGACATGAAGGGGTAAATTGTAACTTTGGCCTTTGGGTTGATGAATTTGGGGTCAACGAAGGATTGGTGGATAGCTGACACTTGTGCCCCCGTGTCTCTCCACGCAGTAACCTTCTTTCCGCCCACTCTCAAATTTTCCCTTCGCTCCAAGGGTATTTGAGAGGCATCCGGGCCTGGGGATCTTTGGTGTGATGGTGGTGTAATGAATTGCACTCGCATGGTGTTCTTGGGACACTTGGCCTTGATATGTCCCAGTTCATTACACTTAAAGCATCTTCCATCTGATGGGTCACTGGGCCGAGGTGAGTTA
Source organism: Gopherus flavomarginatus (assembly GCF_025201925.1). NCBI lineage: Eukaryota > Metazoa > Chordata > Testudines > Testudinidae > Gopherus > Gopherus flavomarginatus. The sequence goes on from NC_066622.1 coordinate 40,126,445, forward strand.
CTGGAGACTGGTGAGGTTGAAGGGTAGGGTATCTGTGGCTTTACTTGGGTGGTATGTGGGGTCTTTGGCTGTCCTCGGTTGTAGGGTTTATGGTCTGTGTGCCCCCTGGGGTAATCGTTCCCCTTGACAGTAGCTTTCTTGCTTTCTGCCAGTTCCATCCATTTGGCTCCAATCTCCCCCGCCTCAGCGATATTCTTGGGGTTTCCATCTTGTATGTACCGCGTGATGTCTTCAGGAACACATCCAAGAACTGCTCCATTTGTATGAGGAGGTTCAGTTCTTCCAAGGTTTGAATGTTGTTTCCTGTTAGCCAGGCCTCATAGTTTTTTGCAATGTAGTAGGCGTGTTTGGAAATGACCCTCTGGTTTCCACTTTGGGTTCTGAAGCGCCGACGGGCATGATCTGGGGTTATCCCCATCCTGTATCTGGCCTTGGTTAGAAAAAGTTATAGTCATTCATTTGGTGCTTAGGCATTTCAGCTGCCACCTCTGCTAAAGGTCCACTGAGCTGTGACCTCAATTCTACCATGTACTGGTCTTCGGGAATGCTGTACCCAAGGACAGGCTCTTTCAAAATTTTCCAAGAAGGCCTCGGTGTCATCACCTGCCTTGTAGGTGGGAAATTTCCTGGGCTGTGGAGCAATATTTGGCGCCGGGTTGTTAGGGTTGGCTGGCACAGGCAACCCAGCTTTTGCCATTTCCAGTTCATGTTTTTCTCTGTTTTTCCTTCTCTTCATTCTCTTTTTGTTGCTTTTCCATTTTCTCGGCGGTGGGCCAACTCTTCTTCTTCTTGTTTCCTTCGGTGTGCTGCCTCTTGGGCTGCTTGTTCTCTTTGGTAGGCTGCCTGTTCTCTTTGGTAGGCTGCCTCTTTGATCTGTTCTTCTCTTTCTTTCATCTCCATCTCTTTTTGTTTTATTTCCAGTTGCTGTTTGTGTTTTTTTCCATCTCTCGCCTGTGTTCAGCTTCTTTTGATTTGTTCTTCGGCGTCAATTTTTGCCTTAGAAGTCATGGTTCCTGTTTTCTTGTGTTGGGGTGCCCTCCGGTGTTTATCTTCTGAACTGCAGGTTCTCTGTTGCCTCCTGAAGTCTGCCTAGCAACAGTGCCTTTAGCTAATTTTCCTTTTCTCTCTCTAGCTAATGTTCAATGAAGGGAAACCAGAAAAACCACTTTATTTGCATGCCTATAAGTGCTGGTACTTGACTCCTAATGGGAGGGCTATTGCATGACAAAAGATCCTTAACATGCAAGCCACAAACTGCGAGAGAGAGCAGAAAAAAAAAATTCTCTCTGGTTCCCTTTTAAAACCAACTGCTTCTCTCTGCTAAAAAGCCCTTAGCAGAGAAAGAAAAATATAATATTTCTACTGGCTTCTGGGTTCTGTCTATCTCCCACCAGCTGCCACTCATGTAATAACCTTAGTCCCAGATTTGGACCTTAGCGTCCAAAATATGGGGTTAGCATGAAAACCTCCAAGCTTAGTTACCAGCTTGGACCTGGTACCTGCTGCCACCACCCAAAAAATTAGAGTGTTTTGGGGGCACTCTGGTCCCTCTGAAAAACCTTCCCTGGGGACCCCAAGACCCAAATCCCTTGAGTCTCACAACAAAGGGAAATAATCCTTTTTTCCCTTCCCCCCTCCAGGTGCTCCTGGAGAGATACACAGACACCAGCTCTGTGAATCCAAACAGAGTGAATCTCCCTCTCTGTTCCCAATCCTGGAAACAAAAAGTACTTTCCTATTCCCCCAGAGGGAATGCAAAGTCAGGATAGCAATCCAACACACAGATCTCCCCGATTCCTTCCTCCCACCAATTCCCTGGTGAGTACAGACTCAATTTCCCTGAAGTAAAGAAAAACTCCAACAGGTCTTAAAAGAAAGCTTTATATAAAAAGAAAGAAAAATAAGTACAAATGTTCTCTCTGTATTAGATGATACAACACAGGGTCAATTGCTTAAAAGAATATTGAATACACAGCCTTATTCCAAAAGAATACAAGTCAAAGCACTCCAGCACTTATATTCATGCAAATACCAAAGAAAAGAAACCATAGAACTTACTATCTGATCTCTTTGTCCTTACACTTAGAAACAGAAGACTAGAAAGTAGAACTACTTCTCCAAAGCTCAGAGCAAGCAGGCAGCCAGAAACAAAGACTAAAAACACTCAATTCCCTCCACCCAAAGTTGAAAAAATCCGGTTTCCTGATTGGTCCTCTGGTCAGGTGCTTCAGGTGAAAGAGACATTAACCCTTAGCTATCTGTTTATGACAACTTGTTACCCCAAATTGAGTTACCCAGAGACTTCAACTTGAACACATTGATTATAGTTAATAAACTTGTTTTATCTAAAGAGAGATTTGAAGTCACTACAAGTAATGAGGCATGAAAGTCAGAAATAGTTACAAGAAAAATAAAAAGTAAATGTTTATTGGTGCCCAATTTAACAAATGATATTAGATTCACAGCAAAGTTCTCTCACCACATGCTTTCAGCAGTCTTACTAAGCAAACTCTTTAGATCAGGGCCCCTCCCCCAGAGTTCATTGTCTGCTTCCTTTGTCTCTTCAGGCACAGTGAATGTGATGGGCAGAGATAGAGAGGGGTGCTTTGGGGTGTTTGTCCCTCATTTTTATACTATCAGTCCCTTTCTTGAAAACATTTCCAGGTGAGAAACAGAAGCCAAAGATTCTATGTGGAATGATATTCCCTGAGGGTTTTTTCACCTGTTTGAACTTCCCTTGTCTTCCCTTCCTGCTTAATGTCTCTGATTACTGCTTAAGTGCAAATTAAAACAAGCACACATTCCTTTGTTTAGGACAGACCAGTTTGCCAGAAGCTGGGAATGGACGACAGGGGATGGATCACTTAATGCTTATCTGTTCTGTTCACTCCCTCTGAAGCATCTGGCCTTGGCCACTGTCAGAAGACAAGATAGTGGCTTAGATAGAGTATTGGTCTGACGCAGTATGGCCGTTCTTATGTTCTGTGTATGCCAACTTTTATTTGGGCAGCACTGTGGGGTTTGGAACATGTGTTAATACCACCATACAGGAGAATCTTATGACTTAACGTGCAATGTTGCCACACATACTTGATTACTGACCAGCAAATTCTGAGTTTTCAAATGATACTTTACAAGGCACACGTTGTACAAAGATTATTACAATAGTGTGCATAGTATGAATAGTGTCACACTCGCATCTGCCTATTACAGGGTTCTTGCACCTTTCTCTGAAGCATCTCGTACTGGCCACTTTCAGAGATGAGATATTGGACTAGATGAACTGTGGGTCTGATCCAGGCTGGAAATTCCCATGTTCTAGTTTCAAGACAAATGTTGGGTAAAAAAACCCAAGTGTGTTGTCAAATTTCCTTAACTCCTTCGCTTATTAAAACAAAACCTCTTGGTGTAGTTAGCACCATTTTTGCTCTTTGTTAGCATTTTGTGCTTCCTTGTCAGGTTCTCCTGCACTACTGCAGTGCTGCAAAGTTGAGGCTGCAAATGCTGCCAGGGAGCACACAAAAACAAATAATATGGTTTTCACTGTTTTTTTTTTTAAATACGCTGACACCCTTTTAATATTTGCTCTTCTGATATCATTTATCTGAAAAAATTGTAAATTACATCAGAGGGTAAATGCCAGAGAGGGAGAAGAGCTATGGAAGCTAAAGGATAAATTGGTAAACTGGTCTTGAAATAAATTTAGGTTGGAAATTAGAAGAAGGTTTCTAACCATCCGAGAATTGAGATTGTGCAAGAATCTCTCAGTTGAAGTAACGAGGGAAAACTTAACTAGTTTTAAGATGTAACTTGCTAACTTTACAAATGCTGATAGCAGGGGACTGGACTGGGTGACCCCATGTAGTCCCATGGACTAGAGATCCCATCTAGGGGGTCCCAGCTAGACCCCTGTCCCGTGTAACATACATTTTGGATTGATAGGCTATTTTCAAAACCTCCTGAGGGATTTGAAATCCCAATTCCCATTAATTTCAATGGGGGCTGAGCTTTGCAAATCTCATCCATACTCTCTGACATTGTCCCTCTTTAAATCACCCAGAAGGCTTACATTTCATGGCTGAGCAGGTCTTGCTTGTTTCTCAACCTTAGCACCATTACATGGTAAATGTCTAAAGGCAGCATGGAAGGCTTCCTTCTGAGCCAGTACTGAGCCAATACTCAGCATTGTGTTTTGGGAACTCTGCAGTGGGAGATGTCATTCACATACAGCAAAGACTAAGAACTTGACCGATTATGTCAGTGTGTTTTCCTTTCCATTGCTCTTTTCACCAGAGGAAGAATGTTAAGCTCCCGCATTCTGGCCAAATTCCAGTTTGAGTAATTACATGCTGTCTACCTATACATTCCCTGAAGCTGTGACTGTTTTTCAGTTCTTGCCCTAAAATCTTGTGTGGTCAGGAGCTTCTCTAGCTATAGACACATGAGGCAGCTGTTAGAGAAGCAGCTGCCTATGGTGGCAGACTTCTGGGAGAAGCGATTTTTTAAAAATGCTCAACCAACTAAATGTATTATTGCCTACATGGCTCTTCAGATGGGACTATGGGGGTATGAACTGCAGGTCATGCTAACTGCTCCATGTAGTCCCTGATGGCGTGAACAAAGTACCTAGTTCACTATGATGTAGTCCACAGGACTGTGTTAATGCACAGTAGGTACCCTTCAGTTTGCACCAGCATTACATGCTGGTGCAAACTAATACATGGAGCACTGAGAATGCTACACATTAGAGTGCTCTGCAGTTCAGAGCCCTGTAGACAGTCTGTGGAACTGATGGAAGTGTGAGGAGGAGGTAGCACAGTGAAGTTTTGCCTGGGGCAGCAGATTGCCTTGAGTGGCCTCCGCATAGGGTTGTCTTATACTGTTGAATAGTTGTTTCATTTCACCCCCCGGTTTGGCTGCCTTGCTGCAGTGGATAAAGTTATTCCTATATATATTGGAAGTAGGTTGTAAACCGCTTTGGGATCCTTCAAGATGAGAAGTTCTGCTGACAAGTAAGATATTCATTATTCAGGGCTGGATTGCTCCCTTCTGAGTAAAATCCCACAAGAGAAGGCTGCAAGAGAGTAAATCTGGAATATCTCAGATCTGTATATTCCATGCACACAATTTATATGCCTGGGTGCCAAACAATGGTCAGTTAGTTACTAATATGTGAGTTAAGTTGGAAAATATTCTTAATGCAATATAGGAGCTCATATTCAAATGTCACGGGACTTTCATCAGAGGAACATGAAACATGAACAGATCAGTCACACCTGCACATATGAATTTTGAGATTCATCAGAGCAGCACATGCCTTTAGCCTTTTGTCTTTTAGCTCTATTTCAATCTAAGATTGTCAATACTATGAGAAACTGCATTCCAATACAGCACACTATGAAAAAACTATGCCTGTAGTTTTAGTAAATGAATGACATATTAGATAGACTCCCTCAATGCAAGTCTTTAGAAATGACTCACCAAGCTCATTTGTATTATAAACTGATCCTAGGAAACAGGCAATAGAAAGTAAAAATCTGAACAAATACACCCACCAATTAAGATGTATTAATGTGATTAAGTTACAATGTGAATGAGACTAAAATAGTATCTTGCCCCTAGAAAATATCACAAAGATTGATCGATGAGATAAAGTTGACATGAGAGGAAGTCCTGCCCTGTCAGTGCCATTGGAAATCTCCCCCCTTCTACCTCCCACCTCACCTTAACTGGAAATGATGAAGTCACTGGAAATGACCCTACTTATTAGATACTGAAGAAGGGATTTAGGCCATATACTAAATCCTATTGACTCCCTCCTTGGGTAAGGCATGCCTTCCTATTGGCGATTGGGGTCAAAAGGGGATAAGCCACTCTCCAGAAGGCAAAATTTTACAGCATAACACCATTTCCTGTGACATCATCATTGCCAGTTAAGGTGAGCCTTCTGATGGCATTGAGGGGGGTGGGCCTTCCTGTTAAAATGGGACTTTCCTTGAACACTTCCAATTAAGAGCAGGACTCACTGCCTGTCATCCTTATCTCACCCACCAATCTTCATGACATTTGCTGGTCGCAAGATACTGCTGATCAAAAGGAATTATACAAAAACAATAATTTCACCAAGTTATCATTCTCAGCTAGTCATAGGAAGAAGGCTAGAACTGAGAAGAAAATGCCTTCTATACAGCTTAATTCACAACACTAACTGTTACTTTAACTGTACAGCCAAGCTTTGCTGAGCTACTGTGAATTCTGTCAATATTTATTTTTAAATACCTTTTTCTGTCAACATCTCCCTAAACAAATATAATAAACCAGTGCAGGAGGAAGGATTATCTTGTGGTTAGAAACAGTAGCATTAGCAATTCCATGTGGACTCCATGAAGCTGGACCAAAATCCTGAAGCAAAGACTGTGGATTAAGCTTTATAATTAACTAGACAGGAAAAATTAATAATACAATCAGTACAATAGTCCCAGTGTTATTTTGAAAAGCAAGCTAATGGTTTTCACACTGCCTCCACATTTTCATCGTTTAACATAATGTTCTAACTGGGTTCACTCACCACTTTGGCACCTTCTTGTAGCCAATATGGGAATTAGCCTTGTTAGCCAGCGTGCCCCCTCTGGTGGTGCTCTGCCCATCACCTCTTCTGCTCCTGGACACATGTCCCTCCAAGGACCACGTTGTCCTCTTCAGTGACCCAACCCTTTGACCATGCCACACTCTATGCTCCCCCACTTCAAGGGAACACCTCTGCAATCCCCGTCCAGTTACTTCTCTCAATGGTGACTGCAGTCTACTGTCTAGCCTCTTCTCCAGTGGCAAGCTGGGGGGACCTGGGCCCACCTTCTACTTCAGGTCCCCAGGGACCCTGTAGAAGGCCGCTGCTTACTGCACCCACTCTAACTCCTCAGTAGATTTCCCTGGGCTACTTCCCATCGGACCCAGCACCCTCTTTGCCCTTGCCTCAGGGCCTCAGCTTGCAGATCCCTGGTGCCTTTAGCTCCCCAGGTCTCTGCCTGCAGCACTGCTCTGTCCAGGGTGCTAGCTGCCTTCAGCCTGCAAAACAAGCTAGTCCTCCTTCCTCTTGGAGCTCTAGGGAGTGAGTGAAGCTGCTCTGCCATGCAGCTGTTCTTATAGGGGCCTACCAGGCCCTGAGTGGCTGCTCCCCTCAGCCCTTCTCTGATTGGATACCTTCTGCGCAGCCTCCCTAGGGCTCTATTAACCCCTTAGAGCCCAGTCTGGGGCAGGTGCCCCATCACATATGAATTTTTGTATTGCATTTAGTAAATGCATCATAAAAGTTCTCAGAGGGGAAGATATGTAGGGAAGTATTGGGCTTTGGGCGCATCAACTGGATGTTTTTGCTAAAATGATTTACCATCAGTGAAATAGATAACATCATATTGGGATGAAGATGGTTGTCAGCATCTCTCAGAGCTAGCAATTCAGGCTAGCAATTCAGGCTGTCTGCAGATTTAAGAAAACAACACTGCATTGGCTAACACTCTGGTTACATTTTCAAAATAATGTTTTAATGAAAGCTGAGATTCTAGAGTGCGATTAACCAATAAGGGTTAAGGGGGGTTGCACAACAAATTACATGATCATGCAATGAGTGAAAAGACTGAGATGTATTCCTCTATCTTCAACAAAGTTCCTATTTGGTTTTCAGTAAGCTCTTACAACCCAGTTCTTCAGCCCTTCCTATTCACATGTGTGATCACTGTACGAACAGATGTGGATGCAGCAGTAGAAAGAAGAGTAGGGTTAAGAGAAAACACTGTCAAAAGCTGCAGTGCATGGCTAATGCCTACAGCATTTGGAGATCTGTCCTATTAACATGATTTTGAATTTGAAATTTAATTTATTAAAAAGGAAAATATTCCACAAAGGATGAAGTGATCTGGAAAGATATTTTCACTGCACTCGGAATAGTTTTCCAGGGGAAAAAAATCATTTTTCAAAAAAAGATTTTTTTTAAATGTTCTAAAGGTTTTCAAAGCAGAATGGTAGTGCCTCTGGTAATGAATTTGCAATCTCAATTTCTTTTGCAAATTAAAGCTAACCACAAATGGGTCATGGATGTAGTGCAATCCCGCCAAAGCAGCATTCATTTTATGAGCAGCCTGTGTGTTCTACTGATCTGCTTTTTAATTCATCATGAGCATCCAATAAATACAAGACCACTTGAAAATGCAGTTCTGAAACTAGTTCTGTCTGGCACAGCAGGAGGGACAGGGGAAAAACAATGACGTAATTAAGAGAACACTGATTTTACTCTGAGAACTAGCAAATATTATGTATTTCATTTATGACTTGAATTCTAATGTTGAAGGTATGTTTCTGTGTTAAGTTGATTTTTGGGCCTGATTCTCCACTATCTTGCATTCTCACTTACACCTGTGTAAATAGGTCTTCTTTGGCCTGAATTCTTCATTCTTCTCAGACCTTTTCACACTGCCAGATCAATGTAAAGAGGTCTTTGCATAATTGAAGATCAGGCACTGTGCCTTTTTAAAGGCCTGATTCTCTATTGTACTGCCCCTTGTGTAAGTATTTACACTTGTGCAAAGTGAATGCAAGAGTTGGAGTAAAACATGACCATTGGTTTGAATGAGTGAATGGAAAACATTTTGTAGCATTTCACATTGACTTTCCACAGGTCTAGCTAATTAACTGAGGTGCAAGGTCCCTAGTGCTCACTAAAAGAAAGGACAAATAGCACAATCTTAATGTTTGATCCTGAGAGCAATAAGATTCTTCATGGACAGTTGGCATGCCCAGGAGGAGCTCATTGCAGGATCAGAGCCTTAGGCAGGTGTACTGTTGGTCGATATCATGTAAGCCTCCTCCCCATAGCTCTGTCATACATGTCACACTCCTGTTATTCCACTTCTCATTCCATTTTAGGAAAAGGGAGGTTTCATCTTATGTACAAAATGGGATGAGAGTAAGCCCATTTTCACTTAAGATCTAGTGTGGACATGGACTTCAGTCTAGGGTACGTATTTTGTAAGCTCAGCTGATACTAGGTGAAGGAGTGTTAACAGTAGACTACAAGATATTGCTGCAGTATGCTGCTCTGTGTTAAAAAAACTCTGTCTTTATCATTCAGCTGAGACAGAGAAAAAAATATTCAAAAACATTTCAAATGTTAAAAGAAAAAAATAAGTTATAGTAGATTTAAATTGTACTGGCTTCCAATGGTGTTTCCCATGCACTTGCTAATACAAGGAATGGGGGAAATCAAGGGGAGATCCTTACCCTGTAATTTACTAATGGCTGCACACCAGAATACTGCAGCATTTTGGAAAAGAAAGAACCACCTGCTTTGACATCCTGACTCAAGAGCAAGTTGGTGGTACAGAAAATGGATACACACAAAGCAAGAAGTCAAGTATACAGAGAATTGGGTTGAAATCTCAGAAAAACAAGACACAAAGCAGCTGCAATATCTCAATCTAACTTCCTTTTCTGGGCATGGAGCACAATTGAATTCACTACGAAATCAGCACGAGTGCACAGTAGACGTCTCCAGCGGGTGGTAGCACCTATCTTTTCCTTGCTCTTATGACTTCGCTCTGCTTAACCATCTGTAGAAATGCACCTTCCAGGTCTACCAACTTTTTTGCCCTGTATGAACCTAAAATATATTTAAACACCTCACTAAACACCTTGGTTGCGTCCTATGCAATGGAATATGCAAATACTATCTAAGCAACTTTATCAGCACCACCACCATTAAAGTTCATGTCCCATGCAAGCACCTCCAAGGTAGTGTCCAAGTCTCATGTGAGCAACAACACATGGCAGCAATCAGGTCTAAAGAAAACACGCAGTACGTTATAGTGTCTGACTTTTTGATTGGCTTAAGGGATAACACCAGCTATACAACTAATCGACTTGGATTTAAAAGCTGCATCCTAACTTATCTCCTGCTGCCAGGATCAGTTTAAGAGGAATCAGCTCTTCCACCATCCTCCGGACACTATTTCCTTAACTGTCTCCACAAACACATGCACCAGTTCAGAATGCATTGCATAGTCTCTTCCTCATACACTGCAGGGCTCAGTCCCCAGAAATTTACATGGCACAGGAGTTTGTGACAGATGGAGAGGAGAGGTCACTAACTGAATCTAGGAGCAACAAACATTTGTTTTCACAGACATCCCCATGTTTATCTAAACTGGTCTTGATCATGGCTGTGCTTTTACTGGACTGGTCCCTGCAGCTGGCCATGTCTCCCTGTATTGTTGTGTTCTCTACCTGGGTGAATAAAGAGAACCATTCTTTCATCACCAGTGAGTATTTTGCCCTCATCTAAACTACTCATGTGACACTACACGATACTAAGAAAAATGTGGCAGTGGGCAGATATGTTAACATATGCCAATTATTTTGCTGTACTGAATATATAGTAAATTCAAGTTTTAAACACTGTTATAATTCTTAATTAACCAATAACAGACCCAGTAACTTAATCTCCATCCATTCTTCTTATTTGAACAGTATTAATAGTGTACTAGTTATGATGCAAATTGTCTTAGTGTGATGCATAACAGTAGGCCAAGACTTTTGTAAGTGACTTGAGATTTTTGGTGCCCAACTTTAGAAAAACTTAAAGGAGCTTGATTTTCAGAAAGTGCTGAGCACCAACTTTCTGAAATTTAGGCTTCTTTAAAGCATCTCAAGTTGGACAACCAAAGTCACTATTCACTTGTGAAATTCTTGGCCATGGTATTTTAGAAAAGGCGGCAAAAAGATAGTTGATCTATGTAGCATATGACTTTGAAATAATGTTTCTAAAATTCCCTATTAGTGGTCTGATGGCTTTATAAAAGTTTAGATTCAAAACTGGTCTTGAAAATTATTTGGAGAAGTCAAAAGAGCAGCTTGTTAGAAATGGTGTGGTTTGGTAAATTTAAAAGAAATTCTATTTATCAATAATTGAAAATAGTGCTCATTAAGGTATCTGCACATATGAAGATAATCTCTCGTTTGTGGTCATAAGAGAAATATTTTTTTAAATGCCCTTAATGTCCTACAGTTATGAGCTAGCTTGAAACAAAGTGCTGATAATATTAACTAGTTGTTTACATAAATGAAAATAAAACAAAAAATTAGCATAGAAATTTGTTTTGGTTTCCAAAGTGCTTTCACTCTTTATGGATTTGGAATTACATTTCTCAAACAGTACCACTTTGTTTGAACAACAATGAAAACAAAACCAAGAGTGAACAGTGTGATCCTAGTCTATAATCCTCATCCTGGAAGCCAAATATTTGAGGACTAAGCCTGTCCTCAGATATTCACATGTGTATCTCAAACAATAATTAATTGGTTTTTTTTAAAAAAGGAGAAACAGGAATGCACAGAAGCCAATGGTACATATCCATTATCACACAGACCTTGCAACTACACTCACTTCTTTGAAAAAACAAGTGGGTGGGACTGGAGGCCTGATTTTCATTGATGCGAAGGGCCCTTTACTTCAGGAATGCAAAGGGATCTCAAAGTGGGTTGTAAAGTATATAATAATTTATTGATATCTAGCTTTTCTACAGTGCATATCATCAATAGATCTCAAGGCACTTTACAATCTATATGTAATGTTCTAGCTTTTGGGAGTTTTGCAGGTAGAAGAATTTTAGGTGTGGTTCCTAAATCTCTTGCTATATTCATTTTTCCAGTAGCTTCCCCCAGTTACTCTGCTCTTCATCAGTCTCAAAAGCAACAGTTGGCAAATTTTACTGCTCTTTGACAAGATTAAATAATGCTAAGCACCTGCTCCTCTTCTTTACTGTCTGCAGGAGTTTATTACCACTTCATGAGCAGACTCAGGACCCCTATTGCATGATTAATGGATGATGTCTACCACACACTGCTCAGATTCCTAGTCCAATAAGATAAAAATGAAGGATCATATTTAATAGCCTATTTAAAAAAAAACCCAAACCAGCCATCTTTGTCTCATTTTTGCATATTAACAGAAACTAATTCAGAGAGAGGTGAGTTTATGTCACAGGTTATAGGAATTAATGGTATTTTTTCTTCTCTCTTTTGGGGGGTGATTTTCAAAAGCACTCAGTACTCACCACACACTTCTCATGTCGATGTCGAAGGGAGTTTTAGTTTTATCTTCAATGGGAGCAGCATTAGGCCAAAGAGTGCTTTCGGGTTTGGTATTCCTCCCTAGTAGCTCAGTGTGAGAACTCCTTCCCTGTGCACATCCAGAACTCATGGTCCTCAGTAGAGCTGGTTGGGAATTTTTCTCCAAACCATTTATTCACCAAAAATGCCTATCCGTCAAAAATGAAACTGTTCATGAAACCAGAGATGAAACGTCCAATTAAAAGAAATAATAATTGGAAAATAGGTTCAAACAATGGTTGAAACATCCCCTTCCAACATTTTCAAACTGGAATTTAGGCTAAAATCATGTTAAAACGGGGGGAGGAAGGTCAAAATCAAAAGAGAGCATTTCAAAATTATTAAAATGAAAAATTTTGTTTGAACTGATTTGAAATTATTTTTGATTTTCCATTAGCAACATTTTTGAAATTTCAACTTTTTATCCAAATTCAGGATGAGAAAGAAAAATATCAAAATTTTTTGCAACATGTGAAATTCATTTCAGACCCAGCCATGTCTTCACTATGTATGTCTCTATTCTGAGCTATAGCCAGCACCTGACCAAATTTTATTTGATGAGGAACACATTAATTTTTCCACACCACCAAAAGTAGAGGATGATCTTTGGAAACACTTAAGACACTTGAATAAGGAAGATGTTTGGGAGATGTAGGTAAACTGGAAATGTTTCCAAATCCCAGTCAGCGCAAGATGCTGAAATAAATATTTTCCCTTGTGCCTAAGCGTGTACTGTTTAGATTGTGGGTCATGGCAATGTGAAGTGTTAAAATAGGATTTTTAGGTTTAATAGTAAGAAGCATGAAAAGCTATTTTCCATCATAATGAAACATGCAGCCATTCTCAGAGCTGTGTTGGGCATGGACCCATGTCACGTGGCTGTTACTGCTGGAGATAAACTGTGGAGGCAGGACCATGAGGCATCTGGTGTCACTAAAGGCTGTGAAATACTCCTCGACTGCATGAATAGGGCTGTAGATCACATACCACTGTATATCACCCCTAGTGCCACCCAAGATTTCCTGTGGACTAACCCATGTGGGAGAGTTATTCTCTGCAGGCTCAGCGAGTGAAGCCTGCTAAGAATGGCCTACATACTAATTCCAAAACCACAAAGCACCAAAGCAATGCACCTGCTATTTTATCATTATCCACATTAGCTACCTTCCACTTGCCTCCATATGGATTACTGTCTTTGGGAAACGATGCTGGTGCTGGAGGGGTTTGGCTTGAGCTGTTTATTATTGCTGTTTTTTCCTCATTTGTACAGAAATGTGCGTGAGGAAAAAAAACAGCAAATGCTGTTTGAAAAAATGTGGTCATGGTTGATAGAGCGTGCTCTGCTTGTGAGATGCCTGTGATTACATGTCCAGGTGACTTAGAGCTTAGAAATAAGGATGTGAATTAGTTGGCAGATAAGGAATGTTTAAGGCAAAGCAAAATGTCAGAACAGCAAGCCTCAAGGACAGTAGCAGAAAGAAAAGGGTTATGAGATGTGTTGTTAACATGCCATGAGGCAAGGCAGCAAACATAACTGGAGAATATTAAAATACTTAAAATTATCATAGTAAGGAAATATCATTTGGAGGAGTGGAGGCAGAATCATAAGACATCATAATAAAGAGTGATTATACAGAACTGACAGGCACTGTCATAGGAAACAATAGCAATCAGAAGCATTGCTGCAGAGATGTTTTAACAATGCAAAGGTCATGCTTATATTAGAGGTACATTCTGTACTACACTGGCCAACTGGTCTTGGAAAACTTCCTAACAATGGTGTTTTGGCAATATTATCGAAGTAAGGATGAATGCACAAGCTTGTCCAATGCCTGCACTTACCTGATCCTAAGAATAGAATACTTCTGATTGTAATGAATATTATATAGAGATGGTTCATGTTCCATATGCTTCATATAACAGCATTGCATTGCTTCCTTTGAGGGACCTCCTCTTTATTAGCACCCCATGGAAAATTTTCGAGAATACAGTTGAAGAATATTTACCTAAATGCTAGGTGAAAACAGTTTACAAGGGTGATAATCCCTAATGGAGCAAGCACTAATAAGTTAATTTGCTGAAGACAAAGTTGGGATTTTTCAAAGCCCCTGAGAAGTCCCGAAGCCCAGTTTCTACTAAAATTAATGGAAACTATTATCCAAATCTCCTTGACAGTTTTGAAAATCTCAGCCAAAGTCAATCTCATAATAAAGTAACGAAGTTAGCAATCTCTCTTAATTTTCTCTGTTCTCTTGTTTACTCCTTGATTCATCCCTGTTAATATTTGTTTAGGTGCCTCTATGCCACTGGCATTCCAGGAGTTTGAAAATAATTCAGATCTCCATTAATAGATCATATTTAAAACCAGGCTATTAAAATACTAAAATCAGCTCAATGAGCAGGGCGGAAGTATTTCTGAAATAGGAGGCTTTTAAAGCTCTGTTTCAAACAGGGCAGTTCTGGGGCCCTTCTCATGTCTCAAGGACAGCATTCCTCAGGCTCAGTGCTATGGAGGTGTAGATCTGAATGAAACTCTCAGTTCTCAGGGTCCTAGGACTTCTGATAGTAGAAAGCGAAGCAGTAATACAAATCATATCTAATGAGTAGTATCACATGAAAACACCTAATCTTAATTTTGGGCTGGTATTCTTTTTTACTGTGCTACTAGGAGCAGTTAGCAGGATGTTCTTTCAATAGTGCTCTAGAGAGTTTTATTGGTTCATTTCCTTTTCTAAACCTGGTCTGATGTTGTCAGCGTTGCCCTGCAGTTCTTCAGAAAAATGTGCATACAGCGTACCAGGTTTTTGGTTTATTTTCCTCAGAGAGAGATCTGATTATCTTTTAATTTCCTTATACAGTCAATATTCAGAGATAATGAAAGACTTGCTGCCTGTATTAGGTTAACAATTGAACTATTTAAGGAAAGGTGGAGGAAGCAGGAGTAAGTGACTGAAATGAAATCTTCGATCTATATGCTTACTGTAGCTACTATGTTCTATTGCTTCATCTCTGTTATCTCTTCTTTTGGGGGTTTATAATGCTGTAATTCATTGCCTATGTAAGGGAATAATTGGACATGTCAGCTCTTACATATACCTTCACTTACAGTGCAGGGGTGGAACATGCTTGCCCTTGCATGGCCATTTGAGGCCTCTCTGCATGGCTCATGTAAGGATTGCCCAGAATCTGAGCCTTTGCATTTGGGAAACAAACTGCCGCTGTTAGTAAGTGGGGCTGCCCTCCCCACCCTTCCTCACACACATCCTTAGAAGTAACTGCTCAGACCCTATCTCCAAAAAATTCCCCAGGAGCAGGCTCCCAGAGCTGGCCAGTCACACAGGAGGAGGAGAGGAGAGTACACTCTACCTGTTAAATGGGTGTAGTAAGTTATTCTCCCCCTCAACACAATGGAGACATCCATCCACCAAAGCCCAGGCAGCTCCTGATGCTGCCTCTGGAGTGGTCTGCCTCAAGGGTTTTCAGGACAAATTATTTGGTGGCCTCAGAGTGCAGCCACCAACTCTTGCTGGTAGCTGCTTTTACATTTTTTCCTAAAATACTTAATTAGCTTTAGGAAAAACAAATAAATATGCACATAGACACATCCAAATCATATTAATTTATTGCTAACTAGTAAGTCTGTCGAGAAAAGTAATATTAACAAACATACAAGTATCACTTTTCACAGCAGACTTACTCAGCTCCAGCAAGCCTGGTGACAAATTAAGCCCTGGATGGGTGGTCAGCAGATGGAGTGGAGGGCTGAAGCCTGAAGCCCCACAGACTGGGGATAGGCCCTGAAGCCACGTGGAAGGAGCCCGGTGCTGGAGCCAAAAGCCCCATGGCCAGAGCCTGCCATCCCAGGGATGAAGCCCAAAGCCTGAGCCCCACCACCCCTGGGAAGGTGGGGTACTCCTCAGCTGCCTGCTCCTCCAGTTGTGCCCCAGGTGTCTCCAGAGGGGGGCAGGGCCCAGCCCTTGCTGGCGTCCCCAGCAAGAAACACCAAGGCAGTGCATCCAGGAGCAACAGGGAGGGGAGGGGCGGGGCTGCTGCTTTGCTCCCCCCAGCCCAGAAGCCATGGTGGCCACATTTGATAAAAGTTGCTGTATGCCATCCTTCACAACAGACTGTACCTAATCGGTTTAGTGACTAACCTAGCACTTTGAGCTTTAATTAGACTGGGACAAAATTTAACTTTCACTGAATATAATGAAACATTTCATCACAGTTCAACTGGATGATGTTTCTGAACCCCCCCCCACACACACTTAATACAAAAGAAACCACCCTCTTTAGGGTGGGAGAACATGTGAGCACAAAGAACACGTATAACTGAGCACCATGCAGTACGGCTGGGAGAAACAAAGAAAGAAGCCCAGGAAGGCCAACAAGAGAGGCAGCACTCAAGTCAGTACCAACATAAGAGGGTAAAGCATAGCCTCTGGCCAAGCTAGAATCAGAGCGCCTTGGCCATATCGTTATCACACAAAGAAGCGAAGTAGCACAATAGCCAGAACAACACCTTTATTATCTCTTTAGCGCCTGATCCTGAGAGACACTGAATACTCACAAATCCCATTGAAATCAACAGGATTTGAGGGTGCCCAGTACCTTTCAGGACCGAACTGTTAGCATGGCATGTAATCGCAGCTACAGCAGGAATCAGCAGCAGTGTCCAAAATGACAATCCTGTCATACCAGCCAGAGAATAATGAAGAATGCCAGGAACCCTTACACCTTCCAAGAAAAGAGCAGTTCCTAACAGCTGTGATATATATGGTCCTATGTAATGTTGGGTGAACAACAAAGGAAAGTCTGGTGACAGTCTCACAGCTTTAGCACCCAGGAAGACAAACTGAATGCTCACTCTCTTGACAGTCTAGTAACATCAGAAAAAATTGTAAACACAATGGAATTGGAAAAAAAAAACCCTGACCAATCAGAGTATAGACCAATCAGAGTATAGAAAAGTTATGTGCTGAGGTGAGCCATCAGGCCTTGGGCAGCAGCACAGTAACAAAGTGAAAACCAACAAAGGTATCAGTTTGGGTCCCTTCCAGTGCACAATTATAAGCTGAATAAGTAGGTATTTCTGTCCCTTTGAAGGCTTGAGCTATCAGACCCCAGGAAAAAAATAAAATGACCTATGAATTTTCTATAATCTTTAGTCACAAAATCATAATTAAACATACAAATGGACTGAGCTGAAAAAAGGCCTGTAACAGCCTCCACTTTGCCAGTGGAAGCCTGCAGTTGACAGATGAGATGTTGAGACACAAAGCCTCATTTCCATTCTAAGTTTTGTCTAGTAAAGAAATTTGGGTTGCATTTCTTTCATGCTTAGCACCGTGCAACAATAGAACCACATGGTCTAGTGTCCTTACAATAACCAATGTTGGGTACTTTGGAGGAAAGGGTAAAAGTCCCATAAATGAAACCAATAGTGCAGTAAAGTATCTGACCCCAGCTGATGATTAGTCTAACTTCTAAACTTCATTGATAGCCCTTTTAATTTTTATCCTGTTTTCTGTGTTCACTAATTATAAATCCTTATTTGAAAGCATTTGTCTCCATAGTATCCAGTGACTGTAAGGATTTCCCACACTAAGGCCTCTGCCATATCTACTTTTTTTCTTCATTTCTAAACTGAAAAGTCCTAGTCTGTTTGGAATTAATTGATAAACTCAACATTAACAAGTCACCGGGACCCGATGGCATTCACCCAAGAGTTCTGAAAGAACTCAAATGTGAAGTTGAGGAACTATTAACTAAAATTTGTAACCTGTCTTTTAAATTGTCTTCGGTACTGAATGACTGGAAGTTAGCTGATGTAACACCAATATTTAAAAAGGGCTGTAGAGGTGATCCCGGCAATTACAGACCGGTAAGTCTAACGTCAGTACCAGGCAAATTAGTCGAAACAATAGTTAAGAATAAAATTGTCAGAAACGTAGAAAAACAAACTGTTGAGCAATAGTCAACATGGTTTCTGTAAAGGGAAATCATATCTTACTAATCTGTTAGAGTTCTTTGAAGGGGTAAACAAACATGTGGACAAGAGGGATCCAGTGGACATAGTATACTTAGATTTCCAGAAAGTCTTTGACAAGGTCCCTCACCAAAGGCTGTTTCGTAAATTAAGCTGTCATGGGATAAAAGGGAAGGTCCTTTCATGGATTGAGAACTGGTTAAAAGACAGGGAACAAAGGGTAGGAATTAATAGTAAATTCTCAGAATGGAGAGGTGTAACTAGTGGTGTTCCCCAAGAGTCAGTCCTAGGACCAATCCTATTCAATTTATTCATAAATGATCTGGAGAAAGGAGTAAACAGTGAGGTGGCAAAGTTTGCAGATGATACTAAACTGCTCAAGATAGTTAAGACCAAAGCAGACTGTGAAGAACTTCAAAAAGATCTCACAAAACTAAGTGATTGGGCAACAAAATGGCAAATGAAATGTAATGTGGATAAATGTAAAGTAATGCACATTGGAAAAAATAACCCCAACTATACGTACAATATGATGGGGGCTAATTTAGCTACAACTAATCAGGAAAAAGATCTTGGAGTCATCGTGGACAGTTCTCTGAAGATGTCCACGCAGTGTGCAGAGGCGGTCAAAAAAGCAAACAGGATGTTAGGAATCATTAAAAAGGAGATAGAGAATAAGACGGAGAATATGTTATTGCCCTTATATAAATCCATGGTACTCCCACATCTCGAATACTGTGTACAGATGTGGTCTCCTCACCTCAAAAAAGATATACTGGCACTAGAAAAGGTTCAGAAAAGGGCAACTAAAATGATTAGGGGTTTGGAAAGGGTCCCATATAAGGAGAGATTAAAGAGGCTAGGACTCTTCAGCTTGGAAAAGAGGAGACTAAGGGGGAATATGATAGAGGTATATAAAATCATAACTGATGTGGAGAAAGTGGACAAGGAAAAGTTATTTACTTATTCCCATAATACAAGAACTAGGGGTCAACAAATGAAATTAATAGGCAGCAGGTTTAAAACAAATAAAAGGAAGTTCTTCTTCTCACAGCGCACAGTCAACTTGTGGAACTCCTTACCTGAGGAGGTTGTGAAGGCTAGCGTTTAAAAGAGAACTGAATAAATTCATGGTGGTTAAGTCTATAAATGGCTATTAGCCAGGATGGGTAAGGAATGGTGTCCCTAGCCTCTGTTTGTCAGAGGATGGAGATGGATGGCAGGAGAGAGATCACTTGATTATTACCTGTTAGGTTCACTCCCCCTGGGGCACCTGGCATTGGCCACTGTTGGTAGACAGATACTGGGCTAGATGGACCTTTGGTCTGACCTGGTACGGCCATTCTTATGTTCTTATGTTTAGTCTCTCCCTGTATGGGAGCTAACATGTCTCTCTAATCATTTGGGTACTTTTTTTCTGGACCTCCCCAATTTTTGCTAATGAAGTGGCCTAAATACAATGCAGTACTCCAAAGACATGGGTTGATTTATATAACAAAATTAAATATTTTCCATCCCCTTCTTAATATAGCCTGCCATCTACTGTGTTTCTTTGACCGCTACTGCACGTTACGTAAACATCTTCACTGAGTTATCCACAACAACTTTTTCCAGAGTTTTTCCAGATCAAATTCCAATTGGCCTTAGCCTTGTGTGCTTTCACCATGCTCCTCCTGTTTAAGAATGACCCTTTGGCACACAAGTTAGATTAGCCAGTATTTGGTTCAGGAAAATGACTGACAAAAGGAAAGCGTTTGTTGAAGGTTCCATTTTCCTCACTCCTTTAATGAGGTTCTCGTGGTATGTGTGTTAGGGGTTTGTTATAGAAGTGGATGGGTAGGGTTCTGTGGCCTGCTTTGTGCAGGGGGTCGGACTAGATGATCACATTGGTCCCTTCTGACCCTGGAATCTATGAATCTATGAATCTATGTGTTAGGAACTTGATCCAAAGCCTTCCCATTGATCCATTGTGGTTGGTGACACAACAACAGAACCATTTTCTGCTGGAATATGCAGTTCAGTTGAAATCAAAATGCTTTGAAAAATATTTTTTAAATTTTGTTTTGGAAGAAGAGTGGGGGAAAACATTCGGTCAATGCTGTAGTGTCCCATTTGACACATTCAGAACAAAACATTTCCATTTTGAAATGGCTTTTCATTTTGAATGTTTACATTTTTGTTATGTTTTCTAATGCAAAATACAAGAAGTCGGAACTGAAAGAAAACATTTCAATCAACCTGAAACAGAGAGTGTGTGTTTGTGTGTGTGTATATAATATTCCTCTGTGGAGAATTTTGAAATTTTTGGTTTTCGCTCAGATTGAGAATAAAGCCAAATGTCAGTAGACACGTGGAACAGAACTTCCATCCTCCACACAGCTCTAATCATTCCCTCCTCTCTCAGTGGGAGAGTCTCCTGTCACTGTCTCTTACGGCATGTCTACACTTGCAATTTAAAGCAGAAAAAGTCCCTTTTTTGTGAAAAAACCATGGGAATGTCTACACTTGCCAATGACTTTTTGCAGTGAAACTCAGAAGTTTCACTGCAAAAAGAAAACCACCTCCATGAGAAGTGTATAACTCTTACCGGTGATGCTTTTGTGGTGATGTGCAAGCAAACACATGTTCTTACTGTTTACAGAGCTTTTAGCATCTTCAGGATATCCCACAGTTCCTAGTTGACCACTCTGACCAGCAGCTCTGATGCCAGGTAAACAGACCTCCACTCCTCCCCCTGTAAAGCCCTGGGAACTTTGAAACTCCTCTTCCTGTTTTCTTGGCAAGTGCTCACTTATCTGGCCAGGTGACAATGCCTGCTCCACAGAGCAAATGATCCCCTGCCCCCTGGAGCAATGCTGAGCTACTGGAGCTGATCAGTGTTTGAGGAGAGGAGGCTGTGCAGGAACCCAGGATGCCCCACAATCACCCCACTTCCCACAAGACCTATGGTCAAAATGGAGAGAACTGCACTGTGGGATAGCTGCCCTTAGTGACATGGAAATGCTGCAAATGTAAACATACTCTGATGCCTGTGGAAGTAAGTGAGTACACAAACCAGCGCTTTTCTTTCACCGGTTCACTATCACCGTTGAAACTAACAATGCAAAAACTCTGCAAGTACACTACTGCGGTAAGTCGATCTGCGCTATGCAACTCCAACCATGTGAATAACGTAGCTGGAGTCAATGTACCTTAGGTTGAGTTACTGCGGGGTCTACACCATGGGGAGTCGATGGGAGAAACTCTCTGTCGACTTACCTTCCTCTTCTCGTTGGGGGTAGAATAGAGAGGTAAACTGGAGAGAAATCTGCTGTTGATTTTGTGGGTCTTCACTAGACCCACTAAATCGACTGCCGATGGATCGATCTCACAGTGTCCATCCCAACTGTAATGTAGCTGTAGCCTTAGACTTAAACTCCTTTAAACATACCCCTCTGCTGAACACTGTGATGGAATACACGAGCCAGGGCCAAGCTGAAGGTGAATAATACTGGCTCTACTAATGGGAGGAGGAGGCGGTGACCAAAGTGGCATTTTGGGAGCAATAATCCTCACCAATTTGCATGGCAGGACCCATGCAGGGAGATCAGAATGACCTCGGAGAGACACTCTACAGATGAAAAAGAAACATTAAGCCTTGAATTCTGACATTACCAACATCTCTGTTAACAATTTTTGACATGATGAACCAGATTAACCTCTGCTGTAACTCCACGAAAGTCAATCGAGACCCATCAAGTATCCACTTGGCCTCTTTGTGCTTTGAAGATATTGATAGACAGCAGGAAGATAAAAGAAGTCATAAGTAGATGAAAGGAAAGGATGCCTAGCAGGCCTGTTTGTTTCTTGTTTAGTTCAGTAACACTTATTTGAACTTACCACTCAAAGAAAGAGAGAGAAGAGGGTTGTTGTAATGCTGAGCTGTCCTGCAGTAGTGGATGCTGTGTTTGAAATGGTATTGGTAAGTGAGAGGATGTTTACACTGTAGCAGTATGCTGTTTATACCATGGCAGGATGGTGGGGGTGCTGTTTTTATAGTAGCGGGATGCTGCCTTTGTAGCGGTGTGACACTCTTGGTAACAGGCGCGTGCTGAGAGTTGGCACCAGCTGAGACATCCCAGCTGCCAAGAGGTTTTGTTGTTGTTCTGATTCTTTGCAGTGCGACACGGAGGGAGAAGGCCTAACCTTTTGTTCTGGTGACATATCTTGCATTTTATGTTGTTTTGTTTTATGTTTAACAAATTGCTGGCATCTGGAGTCACAGCAGTCCTTGGCCCTGGAGTGATATTTCCATCAGTGCTCCTCTTTCTTTTTGCATAATAATACAAGGTCCAACTTCTCCATCCCTAAATGCTGTGTCTTACACTCATAAACTGTGATTACTTTATTTCCTAGCCAGTCCTCTGCTTCTTTTATTTATTTTGCCATATGTATGATATACAGAGCAGTTATTCTACTAGGGTTCTATTACTTCAGAGGCTTTGTTTCAGTTTTGTTTTCAAAAGTATGTGACCGGAGAGTTCAAAAGCACAGAAAGAAGATGTCCACTTTGCCCATGTTGAGTCATTATATTCCACATTACACTCACCAATCTTGAGCCATTCTGTACTATTCACTATATCAAAACATATGATGGCCTTTTCTAGGTACTCATCAGTACAGTAACCTCTGTGAGCTATGAAAATATTATCCATATTGAATAGATGGGGGAAACTGAGGCAAAGAGTGATTAAGAGACATGCCCAAGGTCAGTCAGAACATCTGTGGCAGAGGTAGGAATTGAATATGTTTCCTGAGTCCCAGCTCAGTGTCTAACTCACAAGACCATCCCACTAGCATCAGCTCACACTGAGTTCTTTTACGTGATCCACTATGACATTCAAGGCAGGATCATCACTTAGTAATATGAGCCCACTAACACCTAGCTATGTACTCATCCTCTTTATTTTCTCATCTCTCTGGCTCAAAACCTTCACACAGCAAAAATGCCCATATAATTCATTTTCAAATAATGAGCTCCTCCAGTCAGATAGAGAGATGCATGTGTATTTTCAGAATGTAATTAACATTTTTAGTATCATGGAATTAGATTTAAAAAGACAGAAAACTATTTATTACATTTACATTGTTTAGAGCCAGAGAGTTGGCTGCAAACACTAAATGCTGGGAAGGGAGAACAAGGAAACCTCTTTGTCTCCCCACTCCCAGAACCCTTTTTATGTAAAACTGGCCTTGGCAAAGTATAGCACGGCCTTAGTCATGCATCCGACGAAGTGAAAGCTCATGCTCCAATACATCTGTTAGTCTATAAGGTGCCACAGGACTCTTTGCTGCTTTTACAGAGCCAGACTAACACGGCTACCCCTCTGATACATGGCCTTAGTGGCGCTGTAAATTATGCTGGCTGATAAGGCCCACAGTGGCTGTTCTGGTAGTCAGAGATTGCCCTGGCTATTCCCCCTTTCTCCCATCCACGCTGAGGGTAAGGAGGAGGCTGTGTAGGAGCTTCTTGTGACCATGTGCCACTGGAGACTCCCCTTAACAGGTAGCATCCTCCACTGGCCAGACCTTCTGGGCTCAAGTGTTCTTTGTGCTAATAGACCTGCCCATTGCAGACAAAACAGACCTGAGACGCAGGTCAAAAACCACCAGAAAGTGAATTTATCCTTCTCCTGACACCTATTGTACCTAGTCCCAGAGAGTGATTCAAAACAGAGCAAAGTAATTATTTTTAATTTCACTGAGAATATGTAATATAGAGGCCCTTTGGGCTAAATTCTCCTTGCAGCTGATCTGGTGCAATCGAAAGAAGGATTTGGCCCTTAGTATGAAGGGAAGGTACTAGTTCTGCTCATTAATTCCTTTGGAAAGAAGAACTCATCAGACCTTTCACGTTGACAAACTTTCTGCCTTCAGCAGTTAGAGCTGGATTTTAATAAGGAAATCCAGCACTTTGCTTTTTCTTCATTTTAATAGCAGGTATTAATTTCAGCTTGAGGGATTGGGGTGTATGTGCAGTATTTACAGTGCATAGTAAATTGAATCTGTTCTAAATATGAGACAAAGGTGGAGCTTAGCTACTACTGTCCCCAGTTTGGTACTGGTCACAGAGACAGCTAATCCAGGTGGCTCCAACCAATGGAATATTTCCCAGTTTACTGAGAGATCAGGCAGCACCACACCTGGATCCCATCAGTTGCATTTACAGGTTTGGTCTCCTAAAGGTGCCATCCACTACAGATATTTCCAAACCCCAAACTGTTCATGAAAGAGATTAGGCCACAGGATTCTGCTGCTTCTTCATTTCCCTCCCATTGACATTTCACTTGTAATTCTGGATCAGTTCTTCCACTCGTCACCTGTCACTCTCAGTGATAGAATTAGAGCTGTGCGAATAATGGATTTTTCACTTCACTAGCAATTCCAAATAAGATATAAATAGAATTCATTTCAGGTCAATTCACAACCTAAATTTTCAAAAATTTTAGTGAGTCAAAAAGTAAAAAAAAAAAAATTGTTCAGCAAAATGTTTCTTTTTAAGTTTTCTAAAAAAAATTAAATTAGAGGTAATTTCAAAACAAAGGCCATTTTGAATCAAAAAGCTGATTTTTTTTGAAAAGTTGAAATAAAATATTTTGACTTCCCCCAAATCCCGACCTCCTCATAACTGGAACAATTTGCAAAATGTTTTGAGGGATCCAAATCTGCATTTTTCATTAAAAATAAAAGGTTTGGTCGTAAAATTTTGCCTAGCAAAATTTACTGGCAGAAATGCTATCAAAGTGAATTGTTGGGATAAAAACACCACCACATTTCTACAGCTTTGTGAAAACATGGAATATCTGGCATATTCATCACAAACCATGTACTGGATTCCTCAAAAATTAAAGTGTTTTTTTAAAGTGAAAAACTGCCATGTTGCCATGAAAAAGCTGCTGTGTCTTGACAATGACAATCCACCTTGAGGCAAATTCAGAGGAGTTCACTGTTTTGTCCATGGTTTCGCTGTCATTCTGGATGAAGTTAATAAATGCTAACAAATGTTTGCAAAGCAAAAACTATTTGTTTTGCAAAGCGCTAGTGAAATATGATCTCTCTGTTCCCCCACCCTTCAAAATGAGATTCAGTTGAGTGAAAAGCTCCCCATTGCATTATGACAGCTAAACAGCTCCAGTTGCATCAGGTCTATTCAATGATTCACATACATGCCACTCCAAAAATGGCAGACACAGAAATTAACCCCTTCCCCTCCAAAACAAACAAACAAAAAAAATGGAAAATGCACCAGGGTCAATAGGGCAAATTTTCAAACATGGTTTGCTTATATGACCATTTTTGTGCATTCATTTTGGCACCAATCATTCACAAAACATGGTCACCCATTTGTGCAAAATAGATGTGCATCCACAAACAGGTTTGTTCACAGAAACACAAACCAGGGCTGCAACTGTGGCCATAACTTTATCAAGCAAGTCTTCATACAGAATTTCACCAAACTGGGTCTTTATCATTCATAACTGTTTTTTAAATTGCATCTTATAATGAATGCCTTGGGTTTGAGGTAGCAAGTCCTTTCTGGTTTCATCGGGTTATGAATGACAAGTATTTTTGCCAGAATACTGAAATAGTGACAGATGGCAAGTAAATGAGGGATAAACTAACCTGCTAAATAATATGACATGAAATTTAGCGATTAAATTCCCATCTGGAATGCCTTTACACTTAGCTAGTCTTCGGGGGATTGGGTCTGACTTTACACAACGTGCTGCACATTTCCGAGTCTGTAATGTGATTTCAAGCACTTGGCAATGAACTAAGGCACACACGACTGCTTGCCTGATATTAGAACCTCAGGGACCACATAAGGTAGCAATTACATATCCTCACAGGGTGCTCATTGCTGTTGGGTTTTAGGCACTATTACTGCAGGAAGCTGAACAGCCATGCTGCCTAAGAGATGTCTCCTGAAGAATATCAACACTAGTATTATTCTTCCATCCTGATTCCAGCATTTCATGGAGTTTCACATCTTGATTACATTTTCATTTTCCGTAGGTGATTTAAATCTATTTTATGATCATCTTAAAACTGCACAGGTTCTAGTTCATTTTCTCATAAATCTGTAGTACAACATATGAATGCTAATAAACCTAACAGACACAAAGATTGACATATGCATTGTGTTTTATAGCTTGTAAGAAGGTCAACATCCAGTTCTGTTTATTTCAAGGAGAAACAGCATTCTCTAGTGCAGTGGTTCCCAAACTTTAACAACCTGAGAACCCCTTTCACTAAAATGTCAAGTCTAATGAACCCCTTCCTAAAAATGAATATTTCCAGGGATTTTCTCCTTTGCCTGAGTATAAATTATAAAAGCAATGATCTTGGAAATATAAATTTTATTTTATGACATGCTTATTACACACTATTTATTAAGTGTCCCTGGCCTCTGTTTACCAGAAGCTGGGAATGGGCGACAGGGGACGGATCACTTGATGTTTACCTGTTGTGTTCATTCCCTCTGGGGCACCTGGCACTGGCCACTGTTGGAAGACAGAATACTAGGCTAGATGGCCACTTGGTCTGACCCAATAGGGCCATTCTTATGTTCTTACTTATCATTGCAGTATTTTTATTACCTTGTGAAAATGGCAGCACTCTTCTGAGATCTCACTTCCTTAGGTTGTATCACTTTGAATAAGCCTGTTATAAGACAAGGCTCCTATGTTTCATCAAGGAGTATCAGATGTGAAACAGCATGAAGGTATTTAAGAAGCCAACTCAAAGAGTTTCTCCTACACAAGCATTCAGGCCCTGAGCAGTTCAGGCAAACACCACACGTTACAACAAAACTTAAATTTGTTCTTCATAATAATTTTAAAAACAACACTAGCTGCCTATTTAATTTTAAAAACAGCAAAAAATATCCATTTCCCTTTCCATTTCTTATAAGGAGTCTTGAAGTTTAAATCTCCTCAGTGTAATAGATGTGCTTGTTTTGATATGCTTAGCTCTTGGAAGTCCAGGGGCTCTGGGCTGCTCGCCCCGTGCTGCCCAGGGTCCCTAGGGACAGCTCTGTCCTCCATTAGGGAATTCTCCCCCAAGAATCCCCTGTAACATTTTGTGAACCCGCAGGAGTTCTCGAACCCCAGTTTGGGAACCACTGCTTTAGTGGTTCGGGCAAGTAACTGGATTCCTGGTTGAATTCCTTTCCTGACTCTGCCACAGAGTAATTCTATGACTGTAGACGTCACTTGACCTCTCTGTGCCTCCATTCCCCACCTCTAAAATGACATTTATAAAACCCAGTTTTGTAAAGCATCATGTATATGCAAAACTATAACCATTGCACGTATTCTGGCCAAAACAAATAACATACGTCATTTTCTAAACCAAACAACATTGGCCAGCTTCCTTGTGCAGCCAGGCAGCAAGCACTCAGCTGTCAGAAAACGCAGAGTCTGTCAGGAAGCAGTTTAAATGGCAGCCAAGGTAAATGGAGTGATATAGCAAAAGTCAAACATTGTAGGGCACTCCTAAACTGGAATCCTGGTTTAAAAGTTTGTACCTTAAAGCAACATATTGCTGTTCATTAATAGGTTTGGACTTTGCCAGTATCATCATATATTAGAAAGCCTCTGTAGACTTCTTCATCTGTATCCACATCCTAATATGTGTGCTGCTTCAACCCACCAGTTAAAGATTCTTGCCACTTGAGATACAATATTATTTTGGCCCAGGCCTTCTAGGAGCATTCATTTTTGTAGTCTATGCAGTGGTGGGAAAGAGTACAAAACGTGTAGGGGCACTGATTCAGAACCACTTTAAAGAGGTTTGTGTGGTTGACTGTGCTCCTTTTCTTATGGTCCAGTGCTGCAGGCAAAACTTCTGTTGAAGCCTGGTGGAGAGTCGCAAGGAGCTACTGACACACAAAAAGTTTGGCAGGAGAAGGGCAGGAGTTGGAGCACATAGCTGAATGTACTCAAGTCTTGAGAGCAGTTAGGATTTGTATCAAAGGATGAACAGAGATTCAAGCTAGTTTTATTTTTTAGGCTGCTCTGCCATATCTAATAAATATAGTAATAATAGAACAAGATTTACACAAATCAGCCATGATTAAGGTGGCCTGAAAATCTTCTTACAAAATTCCCATGTTAGCAACATATACTGAATATACAAAATAGCCAAGATCAGAGGGGTCACTCAGTACTCCAGTCAATGGCTTGGGCCCCAGTCTGGTTTCTTTGCATGCAACGTGAAAAGAACAGCCAACAGTGCTGGTGCTGGAAAACTGGATCAGGCTTATAGACTGGCTCAAAGACCAGTAAAGTCAATAGACTTTCATAGATCAGACAATAGGGCCCTGATCTATCAATCAAATGAAACCACAGGACTACTCATGGTAGTAAAGTTAAGCATGTGCATAAGTGTTTGCAGGATGAGGGTCTATGTTTAGACTAAGAGCCAGGAACTCCTGAGTTTCTAAATCCAGCGCTTACATGGTCCCCCGTCTGTGCCTCACTTTCCTCATTTGCACAACGAGGGTAACATCATCTAATATACATCAGCAGGGCTTTGTGAAGACTGAGCTCATGAGGCCTCTAACTCACATAGTGTGCATTAGGAGTAAGTCCATTGAAATCAGTGGAGTTAAACAAGTATACGTGTGCAGGCAAGAAGAGAAACACTCCCTGTACTTTTAAAGCAAGTACAAAATATTCTTATATTTATGGTATTACCTTGCAATTGCTAATTACCATTGCTGCTGTTGAGGGGAAGGATGATTTGTTTTAGAGAATTTCAAAGTTCTAAATATTGTTTATATCAACATTTGATTGCTCAGCTCCTTCACATTCTTATAAACTGGTATGGTTCTTCTGATGGGAATGTTATGTAGCTATTGTGTTTAGATCCCCCAATATTTTCATTAACCAATGACACCAGCTTTTCCACGAGCACTTTACTTGTTATAGGGCCACACCATTTAGAGAATGATCTTGGTATGTTTTATTTAACACACCTTGTGTCTTACTAATGCTTAGCTTAGCCAGCTGTCCTTGCAACTAAAAGGTTGAAAAAGCAAACAATACATACTACAGACTGAAATCCTGTGAAGAGAAGTGTGTTTTAATAACTGAATTATATTACTTCTATCAGACCGTAAATTGTGTTTATTTTCCAGGGTGTAAATTTACGTAGTTTTCAAAAATGGTTGCTTTTTATATTGACATAGTTGGTTCAGAAGAATCAAAATTTTTGTTAAACATCAGCTCAAATACAACTATTAGGAAAAGTATTGCAGGATCCTATTATAAGTTAAGAAAATGCTTTAGAAATAATTTATTTTCTAAATATAATTGGCTTAATATTAGTTCATATTTCATATTCAAAATGTTACATGATCAGTCATTACAGATGAGTGCGTTATCTTAAATAGGATCTCTTGTCTTGCACCACTGAACCATGTGTTTCCAATATGGCCTTGTATACAGTTAGATACATTAGCATAGACACATGCATCTTATCTATAAACTCTTGACAAGATGTAGAATTATCTCAATTGTTGTTAATAATATTGAGGGCCTAACAAGTGGTGAGCATCTCCAACAAGATAACCTGGCACTCCTCTTATACAGTAATTTTATATACAATACTGTGATCATGAAAATGAAACTCTACAGCACACTTAAGCTGGCTATTGTGTGATCATCCAGCAGAGGATTCCACTGAAGGGCTAATGGCCATTAACTTCATTACTTGCTTGTATCTCAGGTAACCCTCAAAACCAGAACACATGCCCTCCAAGTGCAATCACACTGGAATGTCTGTATTTGCCACAGCATGCCCAGAAATGTCACTACCAGCAGAAAGAGCATCCAAAGGCCTGGTTCTGCAAATTGTTCCTTGTGATTAGTTCTTACTCAGGTGAATACTCCCAGTCATTGGATCTACCAGCCTGATTAAAAATTACTTGTGAGACCAAGTGTTTACAGGGTCAGGCCCCCTGTCGGATGTTTCCTTTAATAAGGTCAGTAATTCATAACTGTCTCTGAAAAGAGACTAGGCTCTAGGTTCTCCTCTGCTCAGTGCATGTGCAGGGAGGGGGTGCCAGACTGCCAGCTCTCTGATTTGCTTGGCTAGTTTGCAGCAGCCTCAGCATAAGGGCAAACAGCCTAGAGGCTGATCTAACACACACCATGCTCTCTACTCACACTCTTTTCCCCTGAACACTCCTCCACCCCACAATACACTCGGCAAGGATGTGGAGGCCACTGGTGCAGAAGACAGCTCTAACATCTTTGTTGGCTGAGAATTCCATTGTGCCAATGGCATTCTGTGCTGACCACTGGGGACAGAACTTGGCCCTCTATTTGCTTAGAGATACCTACTTTATTAGCGGTAGTAAATTGAAATCTAATGTTTCTTTTCCTCAAATAAATATATTTTACAAATAAATTTAGGATAATAAAGCTGCTCTGTTGAGTGAATACAGCAGACTACTTCATATCATGGAGTTCAAATTATTGACAAATACAGTTCTACACCATTAGGTAATTTCTGCACAGCAAAAGCTGTGCATGGGCTGGCCTGCCTAGCCACCCTGAATCCAGCTAGCACAGGTAACAATAGCAGTGAAGAGATCTCAGCATAGGCTTCGCTGTGTGGTGCACAAGCCCAGCACAGCTTGCTAATGTGTTCAGATGCCTGTGCTGGGCTGTCTTCAGTTAGGGTAACCAAATGTCCCAATTTTATAGAGACAGTCCCGACTTTGGGGTCTTTTTCTTATATAGACTCCTATTCCCCCACCACCTCCATCCCCGAGCCCCTGTCCCGATTTTTCACTCTTGCTGTCTGGTCACCCTATCTTCACTGCTCTGGTTTCCTGAGCCAGCTGAATTCAAGCTACCTGGGATTGGCTAGTCCATGCACATACCCATAGAGAGGCAGTGTCCAGTGTATTGAACGCTAGACTGGAAGTCAGGAGCTATTCAGTTCTTATCCAGGCTCAACTAATTGCATCTAGCCACACAAACAAGTGTTGGATATTCAGCTTTATAACTGTAAAATAAGGATTAGAATACTTTTCTCTCTCCTGCCAGGGGTGGGGTGACTGAGGAGTATGGGCCTTCATTAGTTAAATGTCCATAGATGCTTCAAAACAGCAAAAAGTGCTTCCTACGTGTTAAGTCTTATTATTATAAATGGGGATGAATAAAGTTATTAATGGGATGTTTGATTTCCTCAGTCAGCTCCACTAGCTAATGTAACATAAGATTAATAAGCTCCCACAAAACATCCAGCCAAGTGTCCTATCCTAATTAACTCCAATGTACACCTGCTGCTGCAGCAGCTTCTGCTGCTGAGTCCCAGGAAAGGGTCACACACAGTTCCTTGCTGTGGTGAATATGGCCTGCTTTGCTAATGCATCAAATAAGCCCCATTGATTCCTGTTTATTCTCAGTGGGGACATTTGGTGATTTGTGCTGTGTGTACTGTCTAATCACTATTAACACTAATAACTATTGACACTTTGGGTGTCAATTGGCATGGATCCAATGACTCCAATTGCCCTGGGCCAGTTTACAGAAGCCAAGGAGCTGGCCCTGGATCTCAGAGCCTAAAACACAAAACTTTATTCAAATATTGTTTCAGGAGAAATTCCTCCCGTGCAGAAAGCCAGTGAATGGTCTATGCACAACTAAGGCACTTAATTCCACCCATAATGCATTAAAAGCCTATTGTCCTCCATCTAATTTCTGACTGCTCTAAAGAAGTGAGTGAGTAGCAGTGTACTGCTTGTGTCCTCCAGCAAGTCACTTTGCTTGTCCGTTTCTTCCCACCCACCCCCTTTAAAATGGGAGTAGTATTGTGACTATTGCACAGAGGGGTTGAGAGGGTTAATCAGTTAATACTTTATAGAGCATGGTGAGATTCCCCAAATGAAAGTGGTGTTGTTTGTATTATAATTAGCAACATATGCTCCACTGGGAACCAAAGAGTTAATTGGCTAGTGCCTCACTGTGGTGAAAAAAGCAAATTGCCACTTTGTAAATGTTTATGGGCTGGTGCCTTCTGTTTGTTCCTTCAGTGGCTTTCAGAAGTTCCATTAAAATGAAACAAGCCACATTTCCATTTAAATCACTATTTTACCACAGAAGTTCGACAAGGAAAATAACTATGTCAATTGACAATAAGCAGAGATTTAATTGTTGTGAGCACTGATTTCTTAATAGATATACATGGCCTTCCATTTGCTGTTTAGGTGACAGGACTGTGGAATTCAAGCTGACCTAGTAAATGTAAGTGAAAACAGAATATTAACACTTTCATAGAATTATAACACTTTTGCCCAATGACTTGCAGCCTGAAACCTTACTTGATTAGCTGAAAATTTCAGGACAATTTTTTTTTTTAAGGGGAGAGACAATAGTTCTCTCTGTTTAAATCAAAATTGGATGTTTTTCTAAAAGATATGATCTAGGAATTATGTTGGGGAAGTTCTATAGGCTGTGTAATGCAGCAGATCAGATTTCTGGCCTTAGAATTTATGGGTGTCATTGTTATCTTGGTTATAAGTTTATAAGTGGGAAAAAAGTGCCATGGAACTCATATATCTTGCTTATTTGTAAGCAGATGCCCATACATGGTTCAGCATATTGTACACAAAGAAGAATAAAAGAGACAGATGATCATCAAGAGGACTCAGAAAATGGATTTTGCCACTTGCAGAGAACCCATGACTGGATGGTAGATGAACATAATTAAAGGATTCTTTTAGAAACGTAGTTATGTATTTAATTTACTGTTTACTCTGGATGTGTGTTTTTGTCCCAGAAAGGAACAATGCTTGCAGAGTTTGGTAATACAGCACCAGTCACATAAAACATTTCCCCAATTGTTTCAGAATGGAACTACTATTTTTAAATATAAGTGCAGGACAAGGAGGGAAAATGTAATGTGATAAAGAAGTCCGATTACAGATCAAACAACAGGCAAGATTCCAAAGGCAGCTGCAATGAGGTCACTATGTCATTGAACGTGTGTTCAGTTTTTATTAACACATACAGCTGTTGGTAACATCTTGCCTCTTTCAATTTCACCATTGTTGGGTTTATTTGGGGGCTGTGCTTTTGGGCCTGCTCGTGGCTCCAGGATCTGACTTCAGTTTAGCAAGGAACTTAAGTACATGTTTATCTTTAATGGACTACTCATATGCTCAAAAGTAGGTAAGTACTTAAGCATCTTCCTGAATCGGGGCCTCAATTATTTGAATGATCTTGTTTCAGAAATGTTATTGATACAAGTGAGCACTGATCAGCAGGCCACCTGAAAGAGTTAATTCTTGCATTACCTTTCAAGTCACCTTGGGGTACTTCAGTACTATACAAAATCTTTCTTTTTTGTCTGCTGGTGTTTGTCACTGAACCTTTAGAGAATATAAGCAGCACATAACAAACTTGTGTGATTAGTCTTACATTGCTTTTTCCCTTACCCAGCTTCATAACTTTCACAGTGGAGGTTTCCTTCTATTTCCGGGGGAGGGGGGGGGAGACAGGTTGACTGATATCTGCAAGCTTAAATATTTTTTTATTCTTATGGTACTCAGAACTGAGAGAGACAGACACTATGCTTCCTGTTCCTACTTGTGCCATTAGCTGTCACACAGAGTTTTCAGATTATGTGAAGTATACACGTTAGGGAGTTTCAAAAGCACCTAAGTAACTTAGAAGCACAACTTCCATTAAAAGTTGTGTCCCTAAGTCACTTAGGCACTTATAATAGCTATTATATTAGCTTTTATACCAGCATAATAGGACAAATCCACACCCCCAGTGCTAGTGTCTTGGCTGGGTGCTAGGGAGATCCATAGGGGAGGGGAGTCAATTATTACAATGATGTCAGCTATAGAAATACCTGAGATAGAATGAGAAAAAGAAGGAATTCTCCTCCTGATGCCTTGGTCTGGCAGAGGAGCTACTATGCTGAGGCTTCTCCATCCCACTGTCTAGTGCAGACCTAACTCATTCTTGCCCCTCTTCAAATATGCCTTATAATGAATTTACTGCTCAGCGAACCCTCACTGAACCGAGCTCTGTGCTGCACTGGGGTGTGCACCCTCAACACTGTTTAGGTAAATCATATTCCCAACTTGTGCAGGGGAAAGACCCCTGCACATACCTCCCAGGTTGCAGTGCAGGATTTACCTCAGTATGCACAATTAACAGAATGCATCCCAACCTGATTCAGACAGG
This sequence comes from Gopherus flavomarginatus, assembly GCF_025201925.1. Classification (NCBI taxonomy): domain Eukaryota; kingdom Metazoa; phylum Chordata; order Testudines; family Testudinidae; genus Gopherus; species Gopherus flavomarginatus. Next base: position 40,160,846 of record NC_066622.1, read on the forward strand.
GCAATTGCTTGCATTGGGTCTAGCTATTTCTGGAATTATTTAAATAAAAAAACCCCAATCCTTCAATATGAAAACTTCTTCCCCACCCCCACCCCCCAAACTGGTTCCTCCATCTCCAGAATCAATATGAAGGCAACGATTTTTGCGGCTTTGTCGTCATGGAAACCATTTCTCCAGTCTGATATGCCTTACAGGGTTTTCAGACCTCTTCTTGTCAGCAATTACCATTCTGTCCTACACGCTGCATATTCTGCCTTTTAATTTCATGCTGTGAACCTTACTCCATTTGTGAATGAATTCTGCCCAAATACAGCCAAAACAAAATGCCAGACAGCTCTATTCGCACCACTGAAATAAAAGGTACACACACTCCTTCCTCTGAGTAAATATTGAACCAAATGACCCAGAACGGTGGCAAGGGGCCACATGCTGTTGCAGGTGCTATCCAGATAAGACATAAAACTGCAGATCCTGACATATTTGGAGTGCTGTGAGTAAAGAACATTTGTTAACTACTATTTGCGTTTTCTTTCTCTTCCTGTCCTATGGTTTGTTGTTATTGTACAGAGAAAGGCTGGTTTTGAGTTTAAGGCACAGGATTAGGATCCCAAGCCAGCAAGGATTATGCATATAAACAAAGGTTGCAGGATCTGGCCCAGGAGTCAGGAGATCTGCATTCTGGGATAAAGACTTCTTGGGTGAGTCTCTGATCTTCTCTGTGCATCAGTTTCTCCCCTGTATCACCTGGGGATAATGTTTTACATAGCTACCTAACAGAGATGGTAAAGGTAGAGCTGGAAAAATAATGGCTTTTTTGCTTCGTTGACAATGTAGAAAAGTAAAGAAAAAATATCATTTCAGGGCAATTAAAACCTTTAGTTTTGAATAAATCCCTGTTGACCATGTTCAGACATGTTTGGGTTTTTTAAAAAAGAAAATGAAAAAGAAATTTTGAAATGAAAAGTTGTTTCAAACTAAAAAAATCAAAACATTTTGATTTTTGTAAGCACTGATTTTTGCTTGTTTGTTTTCTATACCAAACAAACAATTCAGTGACACTGACATGAATTCGTTAAACATTTCAATGTTACTGAATTTGCGCCTTTGCCAAAATAACTTCAGCCAAAAAATTCACTCAGTTCTAGTTGAGAGGTTGAGACAGTGTGAAACACAGTGAGATCAGATGGAACATTTTATACAGATGTCAGTATATTATTAGCTATTATTGGTATTATAATGCAGTGCATTAAGAAGCTGTCATGTCAGAGGTAACTGTACATCTCATTGGTAGTTGGCATGATTCCTGTTTAAGTCATAGGGCCAAACTCAGAGGTAATGTGGCAGGTGCCTAAGGGATTTAGGAGCACACGTGTCCTTGAAAATGTAAATGGGACTTTTGCTCTAAACTCCTTAGACACTTTTGAAAGTTTCCCTATAAACAGCAGTAAACATCAGAAAGGCAGCTCACAGCAGTGTAATTCAATGTAAGCGGGTATTAGTTACATATCAAGAGGGCAAAAATAAGAGTTATGACAGAAAAAAGTAACCAGAAGGAGGGAATAAGAAGTTGCCAGACATAAAATGAAATGGGGAACAGGGCTGTTTTATCTTCTAGTCTCCTTTGGTTGCTTTTCATGCTAATGCCCCACTTTCCCTCAAGACTAACCTACTATTTGTTAATGCTAATTTACATACAGATTAATCTGGTAAAATGCATCATCTTCCAACAAGACAGGTGTCATATACATGCAATATAAATGCAAGAGGATTCCTTTATTACCTCATTACGAATGTGTGGCTGACAGGTTGTGAACTCAAAGAGCTTGTTTGATAGAAAAATGTATTGTGTACATTCCATATTACACTGAGAACCTCTGTTGTACAGCAGTGACCATATAAGAAAATGAATGGTTACTTTTAACTCATTCCTTTTTTGCTTTGATTACATAATTATCAATTACATTTTTCTATAGATTGTCCAGTAATTGGCAGCATACACCAGTCTAAACTTATGTGTTCCTGTGAACAGAACTCATGTTTGAGGAACAAAACACCTGATTATTCAATGTGCTTTTGCTCCACACTCCTGGAAGAAACTCAGACACACATTGGTAGTTTCTATGAAATTAATAGTTAGCTAATAAGGCCAGCTCTATAATTTGTGTCTCCTTTTTTAAATTGAAGTCAAACTGTCAAAAGTGCCTAAGTGATTTATGACCCTAAATCTCATTGAAGGTCAGGTACATAAGTAATTTTTGAAAAATAGGTCTTAGGGGTTTTGAAAAATTGATCCTGTCTCTTTGCTATACAATACAAGATAATCAAACAGGTGTGGCTAACAAAAGGGAGGGTAGCAGAGGTGTGAACGGGGAATGAGCAAGCTAGCATTTCCACTGAATAGCCACTATTTCATTTCACCGGGAAGTCTTTTAAAGCTCCCAGTGATGCTTTTCAATTTTAAAATGTCAGATTAGGCACCTCTCTTTTCTCCAATGAGTGCCTTGATTTACAGAATGGTTTTATCATCAGAAATCCTATTCTTTTATATAAACATTGATCGCTGTACATCCCCAGTGCTGGATTCCCATTGAAGAAAGTTTTACAGTCCCATGTTACTATTTGGTATTGTGAAGATGCCTATTATCCTAGGCCTGGGAAGCCATTTAACAGAGTGGGTGATGGCCCTAGCTGCTTAGTCCCAATTCAGCAAACCATCCCTATCCAGAAAAGCACATAACCATGTGTTTGTCTTGAAGTACATGCTTAAATCCTATGGAGATGCTTAAGTTCGTTCCTGAATGGGGATGGATTGAAGCATGTGCCTAAGAGCTTTGCTGAATCAGTACCCTAGTCACTAGCACCCTACAAGATGCTACTATTCCTAGTACAGTCTCACAGCAAATGCTGCTTCTTAAATGATTACTAGTGCTCAGTTCCCGTGACACCAAAAAGCAGGTTTCTCATAAGTTCCCACGTAATTAAACAGTGTTTTTAATTTAACAGAAAAGAAAATGAGCTTTTCCTTAAAGGCAATTGCCAATGAGCAATTGCTGGTTTGAAAACCATCTAAGCTGCAATGTTTTGTGTGCAATGTTTCTCACGGATGAAAGAGTGGCACCAATAGCATTCCACACATCTGGTCCCTAGCAGCACTGAACTAAGGCCATCTGGCTTCACAATACTGGGCACCTATGGCTGATGTAGGTGTGTTTTGGGATGTCTAGGGATACTGGGTTACATGGATGGGTGCTAAGTGATTGCAATGGATGGGCAGGTGGGTGGGTGCGAGGATATCTGAGGGTACTGTTGGGTGGAGACTAGGAGGATGAGAAAGAAGATGGCAAATCAGCTGGGCAGGGGACAGGTAGAGGAGCTTGAGGCCAGTACTGTGCCCTGCTCTGCTCTGCTTCCATTAGCTGCATCTGCTTCCTCTGCTCTGCTGCTGTCTCCTTCTCCCCTGGCTGCCTGCAGAGCAGGCACTGCAGTGGGGAGAAGCAGCCACAGGGCCATCCTTATAGCCCAGTCTGATGCAGGAGGATTCAGCTAGGCTGTGGGGAGGCAAGATGTGTTGCCAGATGAATGAGAGTCAGGCATGATACATGAAACTTGGCTGCTGTGAAACCATCCTAGAGAGAAGCCTACAGCACTCCCTGAACAGCAGCTGGAATCCTTCCTGTCATATCCTTCTCCTGGGGATGAGATAGATACACACTACTGTAATTTACAGACAAGGACTCAAGAAACCTTGTTGTTAGGACAATTCACCATTTAGTGATTGCCTCAGATATACCGGCAGTGCAGGACGTGGGACATGGTAATGAGCACCTTAATATGTAAGATACATTTGCCTGGTAATCCACCATATCATGCTTATGTTGGGAGTATCATACATCTGCTCTCCATGAAATTCAGACAACTACATGCAGCAGATGGAGTTTGGAAATTCTCCCTACAGGATGAATTTCACTGGGTATTCAAATTCCTTTCAAAAATACTAAGTACAAGGCTCCAGGAATGTAATTTGTGAATCCCAGAGGAGGAGTATTACATTGCACTGCATACCATGTACAAATAACTGAAGCCTGATTCTCTTTAGCCTACATTCACAGCGCTGCACAGGGAGGGCACAATGCTAGCATTCTGAGCAAGCAGCATTTGCACTGGTGTAAACAATTGCATGAAATGCAGCTGAATGGAGAACTGGGCCCATGAATGCAGTACTCCAGCAGAGCAATGTTGGTGGAGGGGGATGATGGTTTTGATCTTTTGCAGAGACTACTGCTAGCATTTTAAAAACATACATTATTCCACCTAGGACCCAGTTACTAGAGTCGATGAGAGTTTCACCCATGTTGGATGCATGATAGGCCCTTATTTATGCTATGCATGTGGCCTTCAGATACCAGGGCAAATAGAATAGGTCAGTTAAAGCATTGACTGCAACAATATTCCCCAAGGTGATGATGGTAACACTCGCAAGCCACAATCTTTCAGAGTCATTGGCAAGTACTAATCAGTCTTTTTAAATTTTTTAGCCGTTGGTGCCTTTTTCCTCCCGTTTGTTTAAAAAATGGTGTTACTTGTGGAAAACTCTTAGGCCCTGGTCCTACAAACCCTTTGTGCCTGTGCGTCTCTTTACAGACAGGAGCTGTGCCCTTGACGTCAACAGAACTAACTGCGTCCATGCATGTGCATCAGTGTTTGCAGAAGTAGGGCCAGAGTCTCTTTAAAGTGAAATATCTCTCTATATATTTTTATTAATTTTGTCCATTTCTTACGTTTCTTATGACACAAAATTAACAAAGCTTTTCCAGTGTACTATGTCATTTAATGAACTCAGCAGTGTTCCCCTCCTGCTGGGGGATGGCCTGCCCTTGCAGTCCTAATAGTCCATATCTCACAGTTTTCCTCATGGAAGAGACCAGGCGGGGGAAGTAATATCTTTCATTAGACCAACATCTGTTGAGAGACAAGCTTTCGAGCTTATCAAGAGCTCTTAACTCACCCTCCTTGTCTTGCTAATACCCTGACACCAAAACCCTGACACCAACACAGCTACAACAACTCTGCGTACAATTTTCCTCACTGACAGTCTGATGGCTTTTGTATACCATGGCTTTAGGGAATTGCATTCTGCGTTCCCAAATTTCTGCTGTGTTTTCAACCGCATCAGAAGTTTTTCCCTCCCTCTCTTAAAACAGTGGCATGACACTGACAGGTATTATTAAATAGCTGCTGTGTTCCATCCCGGTCAGTCGTGAGTAAAGTATTCCCTTTTCATATAATTATTTATAGTGCTTAAGGTATGCATAATCCCTCTGTAAATGTAAAAAAAGTCTTGAAGCCTGCTAAAAAGTGTATCATCAATGACTATGTAAGAACAATAAGAAGTCATTCTGGAAGACATTTGTACACGAGACTGATACCTTTTTATAGAAGGTCAGTTTCTCTTGTTCTGGCCCAAACTACTTGATAATCCCCTAATTAATGCTTAGACAGGAAAGAGAAGATCCTTTAAGTTGCTATGAGCAATTGGGAAGGATGCAAGATAGTATTTTAATTGTATAAAAAACATGGCCCCAAAATATAGAAAATCGGGAATTTCCCATTTATTTATTATAATAAATAAGGTTCACGTTCTCCCCTAAGTTTTTTCTCTGATTGCTTAAAACACATTTCATGTTCTCTTGCATGGAACTAATTATAGAAATGGGGATTTAATTATGCACAAGGGTTTGGGGTTTCTTTGGTTTCAAACTCCGATTTATTTTCAATCTAAATTTCTTTGTACTTCTCTTGAGGGAATGGGCCTGATTGTGATCTCCCTTACAGTGATATAAATGAGGAATCACTCCACTGAAGTTCATAGAGATAGACTGGTGTAAAACCAATCTGAGGTCTACATTGGGCCCATTAACTTCCCCACTAGTTTCATCCCTCTGAGACTTACAGACAAAAAGAGCAAGAAAACCTAGGACAGATGAAAGCTTAGCCTCTGGATCAGCATATGACTCCTAGGCTATGAATGCTTTCTAATACAAACACTGTCATGAGAGGTATAAAACATGGCACTTCCCAGGAGGAAAATAAGAGGCAAACATAGAAGCCTAGTGCACCACAGAGAAGATGAAGTCTGCATGGCTCACATCCCCTGTTATTTTCAGGGAGAAGATGATTACAATTTGCATCCTGCTCAGCCAACATCTGCTGCCAGCACTGCTCAATAGTCCTTGTATTTACTTTGTATTTTGCCTCTGAATGTTGCTTGATGATGTATGTTGCCTCTGAATGATGCTTCCTTCCCACAGCCTTGAAGTAGGGGATCCATTCCTAAGCCAAGAAATATGCTGACTTGCAGCTTTTGATTCCACCCATCACACAGCTAGTGTCAGGTCATTTCCTTGAGCAGGCACCCTTGCATCATCATTCTCATAGAATTGATACCTCTGCCTATGTGGGGTTCTCTAGGTCATACAATATATTAACCTCGTGTCATGCTGTCTGGAGTAGTTCATGACTGTGAGTGCCAGCCTCAGGGCAGACTGTCAAGAAGCAGAGCAGAGACCCCAAACTAGTGGTGTGTTGTAGAATTAGATTTTACCAACCCAGTAACAAGTGTGAACTCCTAAAGCAGATGCTGAAGGGACAGGCCTAGAGGCAGCAGGGCCAGCACTGTCCCTCAGCGGGTCAGGAAAAAGAAGGCACATTTGGAAGTCAACCTATCCATGCCCCAGCCCAGGGTCCATTTCCCCACCTTTTCCAGCCTTCTCCTCCAAAGGGCTCCCTGTCCCAGGGCCTCACTCCTGGAAGGCATCAGCCGCTGCGGAACACTGCTGCCACTGGCTGCTCCCCCTAAGCCAGGTTGTGTATGTGGGACTCCATTGCATTTGGTTGGAGGCTGCTCCAGGAAACCAACACCAATGATGGTGCTCAGGCACAGCATTTGTTTAAGCAGCCTGAACTAAGGGGAAAGCCCAAGTGTTGGGTCCCCCATGCTCAGTTTCTCTTGTTAGGAACAAAAGGATTCCTATAAAGGGTATTGGCCCACTACTAAATGGAAATGGTAGAAATGTCAGTAAAATGCAGATAAGGCAGGTGTGTTCAATAAATATTTCTGTCTTGTATTTAGGGAAAAGCTAGATGATGAAAAAGTTTCAATTCCAACAGTCCCTCAGGAGGCTGTTAAACGAGAGCTACTGTAAGTTAGACATTTTTTAAATAAGCATCCACAAGTTTTAAAAGAGCCAGCTAAGGAACTCTCTGGATCATTAATGCTGATTCCCAATAAGTCTTGGAAGACTGGAATTTTCTAGAGGGCTGGAGGAAAGCCAATACTGTGCCAATATTTAAAAAGGGTAAATAAGGTGACCTGGGTTATCATGGACCTGTCAGTTTGGCACTGATCTGGGCAGTAGCGTAGCTAGCAGGGTTCAGAGGAAGCAGCTGCTTCCCCTCAGGGCGGCAGGCAAGGAAGCAGCACCTGCTGGCTGGCGCTGCCAGTAACACGGCCAGAGGAGTCGTGAGGCAGCAGCGGCAGGCCGGCGTGGAAGCGGCGCCTACCGGCCGGCGCTCCCAGCAGCACAGCCGGAGGAGTCATGGAGCGGCAGGCCAGCACGGAAGTGATGCCTGCTGGTTGGCACTGCCAACAGCATGGCCAGAGGAGCCGTGGAGTGGCAATGGCAGGCTGGCGCGGAAGCGGTGCCTGCCAGCCGGCACTGCCAGCAACACAGCCAGAGGAGCCGTGGGGCGGCAGTGGCAGGCCAGTGCGGAAGTGGCACCTGCCGGCCAGCACTGGCAACAACACAGCCGAAGGAGCCATGCGGGGGCGGCAGACACGGCCAGAGGAGCGAGGGGGCCAGCTTCTCGGCTCAGGGCTTGGCGGCCAAGCGCTCCTTGGAAGGTGAGCTGGGGGAGGGGGTCTGGTCATGGGGTGTGGCCAGGGGAGGAGCCAAAGGGGGTGCCATTTTTATGTTTGCTCCCCCTACACTAAAAACCTGGCTACGCAACTGGATCCAGGAAAAATAACGAAATGGCTGATACCAGACTCTCTTAAAAAGGAATTAAAGAAAGTGATATAATTAATGCCAAATCACATGGCTTATAGAACACAGATCTTGTCAAACTAATTTTTTGGCTGATAAAGGTACTATTGTTTATTTACTATACCAAGACTTCTGTAAGATATTTAACTTGGTAACACTGGACATTTTGATTAAGAAACTAGAATGATACAAAAATCAACACAGATTAAATACTGGTTAAACAATAGGCCTTTTACACAGATTAAATACTGGTTAAATCTATTACACAGATTAAATACTGTTAAACAATAGGCCTTAAGATGTAATTGAAAACAAATGCCATGAAGTCCCTCTCTTCCCCCTCTTCCACATTTCCTGACTTGTGCATGGTAACAACTTGAGTTACTGGAGAAGAGCACATATTGTACGCTTACATGAATAAAATACTTTGAGATCCTCCACAACGTAAAGGTGTTCTGTAGATTCAAGGGTGCGTGTTTTGTTGTTCTTTTAAATGGTGATTGATATATTTCCATTAAAATAGTCTTATTTCCATTCAAACTGTATTTTTGTTGGACTAATCCGTGGACATAAATTTTGCATTTTCTGTCAGCAGCTGAAGACATGTTCCAAGGAGACTAACCTATGTTCTTCCCTCATTTACTTAAACTAGCAGCAGATTCTGGAATGTTGAGATCAAATCACTGTTTCTAGGGCAAGGGGCCGAGAAGCCATGCAGGGCCAATGGAGCTTTTGTTCTTGTGCATTGTTTTCCATAGACCTCCTCTTATTCTTGCTTGCATAGGGTAATTAGATACAGATGTTGTTTCTGTTTATCCATTTGCCTTTTATTTTTGCTCAGTATGTTCTGATGAACTTCCTTTTGTTAGTCACAATTTCACAGTCATTAACCATCAGTTTCCAAGGTAGCCTGGAATTTACTTACACACACACACTCAAACACAAATGAAGAAATGTAGAAAGAGCTTCCTTGCGCACCTTTCCAGGGGTGCAAATGATTTCACCTTATGATTGTTTGATATTTATGTTGCTGTTGAGAACCGAGATATTGAGGTTACACAGGGTCACACTTCTACTGAAATGCCCAGTGACCTCTTCTCCTCAGGCATTTTCAATCACAGGGCACCACAATGGATAGGAAAGTTAGGTCAGTTGAAGTATACAACAAAACTCAATAATGCTCTGGGATTACTGGACTAGCATCTGGCCAACCACTCCAGCTTCTCTGCATGGCTCATGAAGTGCAAAGAAGCCACAAAGCCTCCCTAATCTGGCACTTTAGGATTTTTCCACATTAGGGAGCTCTAGGCTGGTGCACAGCCAGCATAGTTGACTGTACACAAATGCCCTCCTTACTCCACCCAAGCATAGGGGGCATATCACGGAAGGAAGGGATTGCAGACAACAGAGCAAACTGCCCCCTGGCAATCCATGGCTGACATACCAGTCCCTGGGTGGCAGGTACAAGCAGCCCTGAAGCTTTGGGGTGGGTCTAGATACCATGCCTCTCACAGGACAAGTTTTACAAGCACTATGGGTTGATACAAAGCTTACGGAATTCTATGCAAATCAATGGGCACTGGATCAAGCCCTTAACAACTAGACTATAAAAAGGGCACCATCAAGTTACCGGTACTTCAAACGCTGGAAGCTGAACAGAGGAGATGTAATGTAATCTATGTGTATATGTTGTGGATCTCTATTGATAACTAGTGTTTATTCCACACACCACAAAGCAAGTGGTTATCCAACAAATATAGGCTGGGAGACAACCCTTGCAGTCATTGATTAAAGGCAGTGCTGAAAAAGAGCGATGCGAGGTACAGACATCAGAACATCGTAGATAAACTAGCTGCAAACATTGAAAGGAAATCAAACACTCACATGATATTAAGAACAGTGGCTGGAAATGGGAAGAATGCAAGGGTTCTACCCACTCAAAGGAAATCAGCTGGAAGGCAAACATTGTGATACTTGAAAGGAGAGTGGAAAAAAGCAGGAGGCTGCATATTAGAAAGAATGATAACTGCTTGAAGAGGCAGCATTTTTTGTCTGCTAACGTAAACAGCATATGTGTAAGAAAAAGATAGTAGAAATCTGTATGCAAACCTGCAGCATGGCTAACTATAAGCATATGTAGTAACAGATTCAATTTAACTATGGCTACCAAGCTTTGGCAGTAGCAGGCAACTATGTGGAATGCTAAATAGCAAAGCAACGCGTTTATGAACAGGAAAAACTTAAAACGACAGAACAAACTGCAGCTTGATGAGGAAGGACATGATAGGGTAAACCTTGCATTAGCAAACCTGCCATTAACAATAATGCAACTTGCTTGTCTAAATCTGCACACACTGAGATAGAAGTGTCTAAGGAAAGAAATGCTAGTTAGAATTGGGTTTTCCCAGAAGAGATAAATACACCGAGGTGAAAAAATAATTAAAAAATAGAAGTCAAAAGAGAGCCTGTTTAATTTCCTGTGTGACATTCTTCCAAAAGAAGAGAAAACCTCAAAAGATGGGAGAAGAATCTTGAACTGTAAATCTAAGTAAGGAAATCTTCTTAGTCTAATGATTCAAATCATCCACTTGCTGGAAAACTCTGATGTACAAGACAAAACAAAAAAAGACTTCACTCTTATCAAAGAGAACTTACTTTATACACAGTTCAACTGGATAGTGTGCCAACAGCACACCCCATTTGTGAGCTATCATATCATTTGGCTTGCAAATGGTTCTTTAGAGTAGTGACAAAGAGATGCAAAAGAAGTGGCATTCAGCAGTGTGCAGTGGTTTAAAGCTATGCTGGGAACAGCTAGCACCCTATGTTGCTAAAACAAAGCTCCACAAGGGCACTTAAAGTCCTCTGTTTAAGGCCCCGATTCAGGAAAGCATCTCTATTCAGCACAGTGCTTAAGCACATGCTTAAAGTTAAGCATGTGCTTAAGTACCATCCTGAATCTGGGCCTAATTCTAGCACAATGTGGCAGCACAATATAGATGGAGCCAAACTGGGTTAGACTGTGGCTTTTAATTTCTCCAATAAAGTTACATTTATAGAATAATTGAATTCCTTTGTGAAATCTGACTTGGTCTTTGTTCCTTTCAGTAGAAGAGAATCTATGGGTTTGTCTCTATCTGCTTATTTCTTTGTATGTTCAGGTCAATGAGGCATTTAGCGAAAGCCAGTTTTCCCATTTGCTGAGTTGATGAATTAGTCTTCACCATTTAGAGCTCCTTGTTTGCATTGGAAGCATTCCAGTTCAGGGTCCAGGTCTGGATACTTTCTTTAGCATATGTTTTTTAAGCCATAAAACACACATTCCAGTAAGAAGAGCATGTAAGATGTCCAGGCAAGCACTGTTATAACTGTCAAATGCCATTCAGTACCCTGGGAAATTTTGCTTGCTGAGCAAAGCTGGTCCTTTTTCTAGAAAACTTCTCAAACTGCCATGCTAAGTAATTTTATAATTAATATCCAATATACGCCTTCTCCTCAATTCAACTCTCCTCCATTTTCTCCCCTTGTACTTCTCCTTTCCCTAGGACACTCTTCCCCTTTTTTCTGCTTCTCCACCTCACCAGCAGAAATACAACTTGATTATTTTAAGTGACTGGGGGAGGGGTGGGAACGACATTCCTTAATATCAGTTTTAGAGGAAATCTTCAAAAATGTTTTTTTTTAAAAAAAGGAGTCTTACTAATAAATTATCAAAAGAATTCTCCACACTGAAAGTTAATATCAGCTTGGTGTCAAGGGGAAGGAGGGAAAGTCATTTACAGTATATTAAACTAAACTCTTGGGAAATATCAGACAGACAAATTGCCACACATGAAAAAAAAAATTCCAAGCTAGACAGAAGCTGATATTTGAGAATTCTGAAGTGGCATTGCTGGACTCCCAGTTGGAATCTGATTTAACAATTTTGAATCCTCCTCCTCTCTCTGAGATAAGGACATCAAACACTTACAACATGTTTTTGACCTACAGGCTGGAGCTGTAGTGACCCCAGTCTCCTACCAACCCATCCAATCACAGGGTGTCTTATTGGTGGAACCTTTTTATTAAAATAATTTGTTTTCATTGACAAAAAACCTGACCTTTATTTTAAGTGGTTTAAATTCACCAAGTCTAAAGGTAATCTCCCTGGATTCCTCTTTAATTCCCAGTTAAACACTATGCTATAATAGCAGTAGGTAGAGAGTACGTATCTGCAATAGAGAGTTAAACACATTACAGAGCTGTGATAATTATCCAAAAATCAAGCATATTAAACCTAATCTAGTCAGAGTTAAAGTAAAAATTGAAATAAATCCAAACGTTAAGGTATGAAAATGTCATATTAAGGCACCCAAACATCTTTAATGTCACCATATATCTTTTAAGTCACATTAGCTTTGCTTTTTGGTTCTTTTCATATTTCCCTCCCCTCCTCACTACAGGACCAGCCATCTGCATAGTCATCTTCCCAGTAATTTTAATATAAGAAGAGTTACCAAAAGTGAAACAATTTCAAGCTAACTTAAATAAACAAGACTAATACCAATTATCTGCACTCCCCCTCCATTTCCTCCCTCCCCCTCCCAAAATAAAACCTAAAACAAAATATCCACCAGGAGTGGCTTTATCCTCTGGGATAGGAATAAGATTTTGTCTGATCTACTATCATGGAAGACAAAAAATTGGCCCTGTACGTCTTAACATGCTTATTTTATCCACATTTAATGCCAAATTTGTAAGTGATTTTAAAAAAGTATTTAGATATCTGGTGGGATTTTCACAAATAGCTAGGTGCCTACCTGCCATTGAAACCTGTTTTATTCTTTTTTATACTTAATTCTGGAGAATGAGAAATGGGATAAGAAGTCAGAGGGATGGGACACTGCCCTAAACTTTCCCTGGATTTGGTTTTAATCTTTCACAGAAAGCTTCCCTTTCTGTATTTGTAACTCACTACAACTTGTCAGAAATCCTACTGCATGTACCCAAGAAGCAGTGAAATGTAGATTGAGCAAAACAAAACAATTTTTTTTCATACACATTGACTAATATCTAGAGTTTCATGGATTTTGTTCACCTATTCATCCTGCATATCACTGCTCTGCAGACATATGGACCTCTATCTCCTCTCCACATATACTTCTAGTTCCAGACCTTGCACACACCCACACATTTGTTCTACATGCCCTATAGACTCACTGTTCCACCCCATGCCATCTGTAGACCCAGGAGTTAAAGTAGACAGGAATGGAGGGGTAAAAAAGAGAAGAGAAAACAGGTTCCCCCTTCTCTGGTAAAAGCCTTGGCTGGTGTGGTATGAAACCTACCCCTTCTCCTGCTTTAACCGCTGGACAAACCCTATACCCATCCCCATATTTTTTGGTCCATGTATTCCATACCCCTCTTCAGATCCTCTCTACAAATGTCCTATGCATGAAAATGTCCTGCCTGTCCCATTTCACCATGTCAAATCTCTGCTAAAGGCCCGTTTCTTATGTGATATCGATAAAAAGGCAACTGGGTACAAATTATGGGGGAGAATTATAAGAAACAAAGGTTGGGGGAAAACCCAAAGCTTTTGCCATTCTGAATTTTCCTGTATATCCTATCTACAGCTAGTTGGAAAACACTCATTTCTTCCACAGAAGAAAACATCTTAAAACATTTTTCATTTTGGTTGAAACGTACAGTGAAAAACGTTAAATTTTTCAGCTGAAAAACAAAACATTCTCAATTTTCTGTCAAAATTCAGTTTTCGGACAAAAAAGTGACTTTTTTCAAGCAAAGCAGGCATTTTCTATCATTTTTATTTTGCCAAAAGCCCAGCTTTCTCCCAAAAATAATATTATATATATATATATATATATATATATATATATATATATATATGAAAAACCAGCCCTAATCCTGTCTTGTGTGTGTCTTTTACATAAATTTTCTGGAGCAAGGCTATGTTTATTCTGTAGCATTGTAGAGCACTACCACAATGATGCTAAGCAAATTCTTAATCCTTAAGACAAAAATGATCCTCTATCATGTATATCCCTCTCTGCAGATCCTGCTGCTACCCACAGACTTCTTCACCCATTTGCAAATCAAGAACCTACATGTCACTTGGAAGATGCTATCATATGTCAAAATTTTAAGTCTAGTGCAAGCGTCAAGAAAAAATGAGAGCACTTATCTGACATTAGAACAATCTTTGGGACATAGATACATCAGCTGTTACTGGCAGCCATTTCTTATTGGAGGGTTATCACACACACCTTTAAACAATGTCTGCGTTTCTGACTTATCTGTGGATTCACTGAGTTACTTGCTTCATTGTTTCCAACATCATACCAGTTAAAGGTTGTGTGCACACACTGTTTAGAATGTGGATGTTGGCAAGTTCTGTGAAACTCACTCACACACACACACACAATCTAGCCAGGAGCTACCCTTCTCACCACTATGATGGTAGTTAGAGGGTCTAAATTAGCACTGAGCTGGAATGGACTATCACTGCTTCCAGCAGCAGGAATGAGGCAGGCCCTAAAAGCTCTAGGCATGACTACCAATCTTCTCTGGATACACTGTATTGTTGGACAAAGAAACACTGTAAATTACTGGAGAAAGAGAAAAATTCCTACTTTCTTATGGCTATTATTTTCTTACCATTACCTGTGCTCTGCCCAGAGGTTTGTATGGGGTAGGGATGTATAGTCATTTTTTGCTTACTTCTCCACATTTCCCATTATTTAGAGGCAAGACAGAAACAGAGTGCCCAAGTAAAATGAAGGTTTTGGGCTCCCCATACACAAGGCTATATGGTTTGACCATTGCGCCCCCACTCTCCATATGTGGGATGCTATATTGAAATGTTTGCACAAAGGGACTATGTATACATTTAGCTCAAGTTACTGTATGTCTCTAAAGCCCTGTGCTACTATAAGCAGTTACCCTTCATTTCGTCCTAGAAACTGATGTCCTGGATGTACTCTTGTTCAGCCTGTGTGTGCCTGGGGTAGGGAGACAGGAATCCACAGTGGAGAATAACATCCTCTTCTTTGTTTTTGTTTTAAATGTTTGTTCCATAATTCATCCAGTTTTTGAGTTACACATAGAATCAACTTTCTGACTACCTGCTGTCTGCAAAGATCCCTGGGAACTTTTAGTAAGTGCAGGTTCCAAACTGACTGTGCTAGCCCAAATGCCAGCATAAGGTCACAGTGCTGCAATGGGCTCCATGTGAATGGACACCTGGCACCCACACAGACCCCTCACATTCTAAAAGACTCTGTGCTGGTGCAAGGGTCCATCCATGTGGAGTCCATTGCAGGGTCAGGACCTTTATTAGTAGTGACTGAAATCCTGATCCCATTGCATGGGCCCACCTAGCTTCCCCCTGAAGTTTCAGTGCAATATAATATTCTTCTGCACATCTTGTCCCAAACTATCAAGCAGTGTTTCTGTGCACTGAAAACCATCTGCTGCTATGGAGCTGGATGCATTTCAGCAGAGGGTGAAGTGTCATGTACAGATGTCATAGTAACATCTGTTGCACAGCTGGATGCCTTAATACCCCAGGCTAACATTTGTAATGAATGCACATTGAGTGTCTCAGATAAAAGGTGGGGTGGAAATGTAAAGTATTAGTATATTCAAACCAACTTTTAAAACTAGATCAGAGATAGTTTTAGTGATTAAAAAGTTACAAATCAGATTGGGATCTAATTTTGCAATAATATATGGAGATATACCTATCTCATAGAACTGGAAGGGACCTTGAAAGATCATCAAGTCCAGCCCCCTGCCTTCACTAGCAGGAACAAGTACTGATTTTGCCCCAGATCCCTAAATGGTCCCCTCAAGGATTAAACTCACAATGCTGGGTTTAGCAGGCCAATGCTCAAACCACTGAGCTATCCCTCCCCACCAAGTGGAACATGGACTGAGAGTTTTAATCTAATTTTCATGGCTGAGCTGCAAACCCTTGTTTATGAAGGAAATTCTGGCAGTCAGAACGTGTGCATGCGTGCGTGTGTATGTACACATGTATAATGGCACCAAAAATGCACTTGATTCTACACTTACTTTAAGTTGTTGAATGTCCCTAACTGGCCCTGGATTCAAGAGGGGATTAAAATTAATCAGCAGCACCATGCAGAATGCAGCCCACTGTCACTACACTACAGAGTTAGAAGCAGCATTGCTCATACACAGAGCTCTCACATTTTCTTCTTCAAAGTGGTGAGAGACTAAATCCTAGACCAAAAGGGCCAGTGGCACTAGGATGAGATGAAATGCGACTGGTAGAGTGACAGTGACCACTAATGGGCAACTAAGTGGAAGAGTAAAAGCACAGAGAAATATTAGAAGCATTAGACTTTGGTTTTAATTGGGAGAGGAAGCAAAGGGCAATTCTGGTGCTCTAGGCAGCTTCTGTTGATGAATACAACTAAGCCTGTAAATGTAAGTTCTAGTTTATAGCCAAAACATGCATTTTTGCAGGGTTTATTGTATCTAATATGGTGCCACAGAAAAGTTGGACTGGGATTTCCAGTGACACTGGGTTGCTAAATATGGGAGGGAGGGGGCGGGGAAGAGGCAGCAGGGAAATACTACTGTGCTTTTTAGTGGCGAGGATGCTCTGTTTGACGTCTGGTGCTTCTGCTCCTCACCAGTATGTTTCATAGGATCTGCCCATTATTTGCGCTCTTCAATACAATAATATTTTAAGTATCAGCCCCCTCTTAAAACCAAACCAAAAACACAAAGTGCTAGGTTTCCTGTCTCCATCTCCACCACCATTTTTGTGTGTGCTTTGCTGAGGACTGAAAGGGTTATTCTTGGAGTCAGGGCATAGAGCAGGGACCTAGGATTCATGAATAAAATTCCCATCCCCACAGATGGCTTTCTACATGAACTTCACTGCCTCCATTTACCCATTTGTAAAATGTATAGTCTACTGCTTCACCAGAGGGACTTTAACGTATGTAAGGTGCTTTGACATCTTTGGCTGAAAAAAAGAATCATTCCATAATTGTATAATAATTGTGAGAATCAGAATGAAAGTATTTAGAAATCATGTGAGTTCAAAACTTTCTTCTTCTCCAGCATCTGCCCAGTGAGAGGCAACCCAGGAAAGAGTGGGAGACAAAGAGACATCTGACTCATAAGAGACAGTAACTTCTATACGCCAACCAAAGTATCAAGCAGTAGCAAGCTAGGCCAGGAGACAAATATTCTACCCTGTGTGGTAGAAAGTTATCCATCATGCTTGAGATACTATACCTCGGTTAGCTTATGTATCCTGTGGTCACACTAACATCTCTACTCAAAATATTCACTGTTATTGTTTGTATTTTGGAAAAGATGCATGAGGATGACTTCTCCCTCATAATTCCTGATAGCTACAGTCCTACTGAGCCAGTCTGGTTGTTTCATTAAAAGGTTTGTTCCTTTAAGAGCTCCTGACATTTTGTGACTGCTTTGGTCTCCTGAAGTAGGGCATTGCAGGGGAGATCGGAATAAGGGAGTAAGAACTAGACCATTATGGATCCAAGATAGGAAGTTCTGGGAGCAAGCCAGCACTGTTTAGAGCAGGGCAGCCAGAAGACCAGCAAGCTTTGGAAGCAAGTTCTGTTAGTTCTTACAGTGCGAGCAATGGCCCTTTCCATAGATGTGAGAGATGGGCAATGCCTCTTAAGTCATCCCAAGGGTGACTCTCTACAGCAATCCTCTCAAATCTATTTCAAACATGTCAACTGATGTCTGATTCTACCACCACAAGTGACTCCCATGGAGCCAGTTAGTCTAGAGAGGCTCCAAAAAGTCCTGTACTGATTTAATACAGAAGAGATGTTCTGTGAGTAACCATTGCTTGATGTGGTAAGATAAACAGCAACATATCTAGAGCTTCTTGCCTCCATGAGACATACTGTCCTACAGAGGTTCCCAGTCACAGTACAGAGCTTGGATAGGTCTGCTATCGAAAAGGCAACATCTGAGAATCCCAAATGTATTTTAGATCTGGGCCAAATATTGAATTTGCCACACACCATGGCAGAGCTATGGTTTCAATAAAATGAAATCGTGGTCAGTGATATTACTAAGATGTATTGCACAGCTGACACTCGTCATATAAAGGGTCATCAGAAGATCCTAGATAGTTCCATGAATTACCTAGATTCAGCTGTGATTCTCAAAAGTTACATACTCCTTTTAATGGAAATGATGCAACTTCCAGCAACTCTAATTCACAATATCACTTACTAACTGCCTGGCATTATCTATGGATAAAAGACTTTGCGGACGATACCAAACTGGGAGGGATTGCAACTGCTTTGGAGGACAGGGTCAAAATTCAAAATGATCTGGACAAATTGGAGAAATGGTCTGAGGTAAACAGGATGAAGTTCAATAAAGATAAATGCAAAGTGCTCCACTTAGGAAGGAACAATCAGTTTCACACATACAGAATGAGAAGAGACTGTCTAGGAAGGAGTATGGCAGAAAGAGATCTAGGGGTCATAGTAGACCACAAGCTTAATATGAGTCAACAGTGTGATACTGTTGCAAAAAAAGCAAACGTGATTCTGGGATGCATTAACAGGTGTGTTGTAAACAAGACACGAGAAGTCATTCTTCCGCTTTACTCTGCGCTGGTTAGGCCTCAACTGGAGTATTGTGTCCAGTTCTGGGCACCACATTTCAAGAAAGATGTGGAGAAATTGGAGAGGGTCCAGAGAAGAGCAACAAGAATGATTAAAGGTCTTGAGAACATGACCTATGAAGGAAGGCTGAAGGAATTGGGTTTGTTTAGTTTGGAAAAGAGAAGACTGAGAGGGGACATGATAGCAGTTTTCAGGTATCTAAAAGGGTGTCATCAGGAGGAGGGAGAAAACTTGTTCACCTTAGCCTCCAATGATAGAACAAGAAGCAATGGGCTTAAACTGCAGCAAGGGAGATTTAGGTTGGACATTAGGAAAAAGTTCCTAACTGTCAGAGTAGTTAAACACTGGAATAGATTGCCTAGGGAAGTTGTGGAATCTCCATCTCTGGAGATATTTAAGAGTAGGTTAGATAAATGTCTATTAGGGATGGTCTAGACAGTATTTGGTCCTGCCATGAGGGCAGGGAACTGAACTCGATGACCTCTCAAGGTCCCTTCCAGTCCTAGAGTCTATGAGTCTATGAGACTTTTAACCAAAGTCAGTGCTTCATGTGTACCAGGGCTTGCCAGGGCTGTGCCCCGACACCTCTAGGCTTGGTAGTTCATTACCTCGGCATCTCTGGGCTTGGGGCGTCAAATATGAAAGTAAAAAAAATTTGCTTTGGCTCCGGTACCTCTTTTATCACAAATTAAGCACTGTCTGTAGACCCTTAAGAGAGAGATGAATATTTTTACACAGTATGGGCCCAATCCAGTTCCTAATCAAGGATTCCCATTGACTTCAGTGGAATAGAATTTGTCCCTATAGTCCAGATGTGTATCAATAGGTTAAACTTTTCAGATTGTCAACTTGTAAAGAATGGATCCAAGTGCAAATTCTTTTCCTGTAGTACTGCTGGTGGTTTGTTCCATACTACTGGGATTGCATCCGCTCCAAGAATGGGGTTCATGTTTCCTCTGGAGCCATAGGAAGTACTGAACACATGCTTGTGGAAGACATGGCATGGAGGAGAGGTCTAAGTACATAGGTGATTTCTATAATGATGATTGTGATTTTATGATCCATATTCTTTATGGAAATATGCTTATAATATGGATATGACATAACAGATATACTTTATGCAAGATGGGTCTTGTAAGGTATCATTGGAAAGGTTATAATTTACTGAATGTGATTATCCAATTTGTATGCATGTATCATTTCTGTATCTAAAGTTAGGAATATGGACTATGTAACAATTACAACTGGGTGTGTATGTTTTCCAAAACACCCACCAGAAGACAGGCCATCAGATTTGATGGGCCATCAAGAAGGAACAACAAGACTATGAAGATACTAATCTCTCTCCTCCTGGGAGGCATCCAGTAACATAACCATGACACTACTAGGTCAGGTGGTCTTGTCACTTGATACTAAACGTTATCTGGGACTTCCTGTAACTTTCCACTGAAAGGGAAGGGAGGGTTAAGTTTGGGAAACAAAAGATTTACATAAGGCAGGAATCCTATTTAATTAAGGGTGGGGAGGAAGGAAAACAGGACTCCTGCTCTCCATGGGCTGTCTGCCCAAGAAGAAACACTGAAAAAAAGACACCTGAAGAGATGGCAAGGGGGAAGTCCAGACTGAGACAGGGGTCCAGTCTGAAAAGAAATATAGCTGAAACTCTAAAGCATGAAACTTTGCAACCTGCCTAAAATAACATTTAGGATAAGAAATTATATTTTGGAACCTGTTTCTTAAATATATTGAGCTTAGCTTGTGTTATTTTGTTTTATTTGCTTTGTTCTGTCTTTTATCACTTATATTCACTTAAAATTCACCTTTTGTAGTTAAACTTATTTCTTGTTTAGAACATAACCCCATGTGTACAATTCATAATTGGAGATGGGTGAGAGGCTGTGCATACCTTTCTCCACATTGAGGGAGGAGGTGGATTTCATAATATATCTTTGGGTTTGCACTCCAAGGGAGGTGGACACCTGTGTGCTGAGGCAAGACCCTTAAGCTGAGCCTTCCCAGAACTGATCTCAGTGTCTGTTTTGTTCTGCAGTTGGGTCTGGCCCTGCCTGTGTGTGCTGGAGGAGGCTTAATAGCTTGGCTCAGCAAGACAGGTAAAGAGGGTGCCCAGGCTGGTATAACTGACAGGCTCAGTGGTATCTCAGCACATCAGGTGACATCCTAAGGGGGGCAACCTGTCACAATGATGATTATAATTACTTGTATTTTGGTAGTGGTCCAAGAGACCAAAGCATGGACTGCACCCCATTGTGCTAGATGCTGTACAAACATAGAACAATAAGGAGGGAGACATTAGCAAGGTTAATGTTTGGGACAGATTGATATAAGCTCCTTTCAGCAGGGAAAATAGTGGTAATAAGGCCACCCACAAGAAACCAAGTCTCAACTGGAAGGCCATCACCTAGCAGTAAAAGAAGGACCAGGTGAGTTTACTATTATACACATAGCATAAAGCAAAGGGCAAAGCACAAGAGCTGAGCATTAAGTAGATACACAAGTGTAATAGCATGAAATATTAACAACATGCATCAACTTGACATGCATGAAAGCATACCTCCAGGTGCATACCCCAGTTCAACAGTGATGCCACTCAGGCACAGCCCTGCACTGGGTGCTGAGGAGCTGCTGGAGTCCTGCCTGGCACACAGAGGGAGCATACCCATTGGTACACCCTTAATTCTGGTACACAACTTAATTCCTGCTGTACCTGGGCTGCTCCACAGGGGGGTGCCAAGAGGGGTTGAGCAAAGTTGCACCTACTCACCACCCTGTAGGTGGCACTGCCAGCTGCAAGGATAGTAGGAAAGGAGCAGCCTCTGTGCTGCCTTGTGCACAGGAACTGCAATTGTGCCTGCTCCTTATGTAAGCCGTACAAGGATTGAGAGGGACGCTCCTTCTGCTGTTTCCTCCTGTCCACTCATGTAAAGGCCATGTACACTCTGATCGCTTAGTACAATGGAGTTACCACATAAAACAGCAAATACGGTAACTTCTGAAAATCACTAGAGTCAGCACCATGTATGCTTCATAGGGGGTAAGTGGATATTTTTTTGCCCACCCACAGGCAAGCTATGATTTTAGAACCTATGAAGTGTAATTCTTGTTTTTCTTTACCACATGCTTGTAATGCTGTGCTCCCTCGTCCTTAGATCCAGGATTGCACAGATGGCAGCTGAGAATGCTTGGGAGAGGTGGGAGGTCTGGGGGCATGTGTGTGTATTTAAGTTAAACAGCAGGGCATCTAACAAATCCAATCCCATGTTATTGGAAAACAACCACAGGAAACTCCAAATGTGACTGGAATTTGCATACTCAGAAGGAGAGCTAGTAATGTAGGTGCAGAAGAGGAGTTATTCAAAAATCCAGTGGTGACATTTTTCTTTTTTTTGCAAAGATGGGTTGTTCACCTCAGTGTCCTACCCAACTTCCAACCTGAATAATTACATCCTACCTAGCAAAGTCTCCTCCTGCTATTTCAACTGGATGGTGTAAGTGTTACTCTGTTCTGAATGGTTCTCAGCAGACCTCTGGATGAATGGGGATATGTACGTATCAATTATTACTACTATGATTATCAGAGGGTTTGTTCTGAGGCTAAAGCCTCTGCAGGTGTGCAGGGTAATGGGCTGTTAATTGGCGAGTGGGTGCACATAACCCAAAGGAGAGAGTTGCAGGATTCTGGGGATAAAAAAGGATGGATGTGGACCTGTATAATCCAAACAGAAGTCAAACTAAATGTTATTGTTCTCTGCTGAAGACCTCGTTGAATAGCCAGGTTTTAAATACATGGTCTCCGTGGAAATGGGATAGTCCTAAATGCTCTGTCTCTTCAGCAGTGACTGAACTTGGTAGCTCACAGAGAAGAAAGTCAGCAGTGTGAACACAGCCATGGATTACAGCACATAAGGTACAAAGGAAGGAATGGGCTACAAAGATAAATCTGAGTGTTATAAAACTTGGATAACACTTTTTAAAGTAGTGGTCTGGAACTCCATTAAGGCTCTGATAGTGAGAAGTCACCTGATTAAATTGTCAAATGGTCACCCTATTAAAGACCAAGGGGCTTGATTGCCAGGTTAGTTTGTGTACAATTTAACAGTTTCCGTGACAGTGCATGGAAACTGGGGAATGATACATGCAACTACCCAGTCAGACATTTACATCTCACCTATGTCATCTTATCTTCTCCAGCAAAACTGCCTCCTATTGGTAGTTTCAAGGGAAAGGTGGATGTGTATAAAAGATGAGCCACCATCTCACCCATAGACACTCTCTAGGCACACTGTGAGAGGCTGACAGTGGTGCTGTGAGTGTTCTGTGGCTAAAGAGGAATAGGATGGATTTGGGTCCAGTAACATGAATGCTTAATATTGATATAGTTTGTTTCCTCCAAAGATCTCAAAACACATTAACAAAGAGGGCAAGGGCTATTATTTTAGAGATGGGGAAACTGAGGCCAAAGCAAGTGAGGTGGTCTCCCCAATATCCCACAGCAAGTCAGTGGCTGAGCCTGGAACAGACCCAAGTCTTCTGATGCCTAGTCTTACTGCCATATGCACTGAACTACACTGCCTCCATGGGCTCTTTTATAGATAATGACAAAAGATGAATCGTTGCTAAGATTCGAGTCAATCACCATGACTCTCTGAGATCTGGACCAAACACAAGCTGGGACTAAAAGTCCTATTAAGCCAGTACTGACAGTAAAAGGGGAAATGGTTCCAATTATTATTTTCCTTGGAGCTGTAATGGTACCATTGCCATGTGGAAATCTAAATTAGCCAAGTATCAGAGGAGTAGCCATGTTAGTCTGGATCTGTAAAAGCAGCAGAGTCCTGTGGCACCTTATAGACTAACAGACGTTTTGGATGCATCCGACGAAGTGGGTATTCACCCACGAAAGCTCATGCTCCAAAACGTCTGTTAGTCTATAAGGTGCCACAGGACTCTTTGCTGCTAAATTAGCTACTGGATCAAAGTACACTCATATGCACAATCACACTGATTGCAGTGAGGTTTCAAGTGTGTAGCAGTGAACAGAATTTCTTGTGTTCTCCCGCTCCCCCACTTAGACCATAGTGCATGTTTAACTTGCTATTTGCACTTGCTAATAGAGTGATTTCCAAGCAGGTATCACTTGAAGAGAAGAAACTTGGAGATTTCTATGCTTTAAATTAGAATACAGCTACTTGTCCAAGAGAACACAAAGGCGGCGACGGACACAGATATTACCTTGTCCTGGCCAGCTAACCTCTCTCAGCCATGGTAACTGTTCTATAATATATTGGTCTGAACGGTGCGCACAGCTGTACTAGCAACAAGGACAAATGTCTGAAAAAAAGAAAACAAACACAACATGATCCCGTTGGATAAAAATGCAACTGACACCACATGAAGCTAATCACCCACTGCAGCTGTTGTGGCTTGGAAGAAAACCAAATGAAGAGCTCTCTTAAGAGGCCTTTTGTTGTCATTTTCCTTCTAATGTTAACCTGCTTTTGAAAGCAGGGGGCATTTTCTGTCAATCACATTAGAAGAGTGGAGAAGGTGGTTTGACATGAAAAAAAACTGCAAACTACATCTTGAATCAACTAAGAAAAAAGGGCTTGTTTAAAAAATTAGGCATGCAAGTGTATGTGCAAGATGGGTACCTAATTAGCATGCATAATTGTGATTGCACATGCAAATAGAGTCATTGCTGCAGCACATAGCTGATTTTAGTTGTATGCTTGCACAACTGCCTGATCTGTGCAGTCACAATAACTGTATTGATATTTTGAGCAAAACCTGCACACCTCCAACTCCCACACAGCTGCACACCCATGCCCTGAATCTCTTCTTGCGTCTACATTTTACTCCATTAACTTAATTGTAAACACTCTTGATTTACAACAAAGTCAGTGAGAGGAGAATCAGGCCCCTGAAATTAAAAACAAAAAAACAAAAACCCTACACCACAGAAACAGGCCCGCAATTGAGGAGCAGTTTAAGGGAGGGTAGTACAATTCACCAGGAAAACAAAGGCCTTTTTCTTGATCTACCTTAGATCCATATAGTAGTTTTATTTACCAACATTAAAAAGAGCAAATAGCCAGCTCATTCTATTTCTAGAGTGACCCTTTAAAGCAGTGCAGTCTCTGGTCCATGGACATGAAATAGCAGTTCACTGGTTTTTCAGATTCTTTGTGACATGGTCACATACGCACTTCTGTTTCGCACAGAGATTGTGCCCTCTACTAATGCCATAGCATTGATATTTGTTGTTTGATTGTATGTGTTATATGATGATACTGTGTTGCTCTTAAGTCTGATTTCTCTGGAGTCATTAGGAATCTCCCCTAGCACTGTCAGAGAAATCCATTCTGCAACATAATTAAAGTGATATCAACACTAAAATTCCTCTTACTCTTCATTAGGAGCACTGATGGGAGGAAACAGAACACACTACATTATTTAATAGCTTTCACACCCAGTAAACTGCTAATTAGTGGAGGGCAGATTAATAGTTCTCATGAATACTGAATTACTGTAAGGTTGCTTTGGGTCAGCAAATTCTCTAGTTAACCTGACACAGAGAACCAGACTTCAATACTAGTAGATTAGACTTTAACAGAATCCATTTCTATGGCAACAGCTTAATACTCCGCCCTCCAATAAAACTTCATATATTTGCTATTTTGCAGGTAAAATGAATTTGTTTACATTAAATTCAAGAAATTATCTTGGGTTGATGAGGAGAAAAAAAAACTCTCTTTCAGCGGTTTTATCTGGTGGTTAAAAGTTTAGGACTCAGATTTTTCTGAAGCAGCTTCATGTCTTCTGGGCATAATTTCATATCTACCAATAATTCTACCCATGTTTTTGCATCCAATGTAAATTGTGGGTTCAAGTAGTAGGGAGATATGTAACTCCCTAATGCACAAGTTAGGTACCTTTAGGAATCAAGCATGGATGGGTGGCAGAGCTAGTGCTAGGCATAAGAAGTTTAAGCAATTGCTTAGGGTGCCGAGCAGCTCAAGGGGGAACCCCATTCGCTTTTTTGTATGTGTTGTGTGTGGGGGTTTCCAGTGGGCTAGCACCGCCTCTAATGAGTAGTAATAAATGAAGGAGGACTACATGGCATGAGAGAAGTAACCACTGTCTTTAGCAGTTCATTTCTAGACTTTTGAGGTTCAAAAGAAAAAAATATTCTACAGTGTTTATTTGTGAATATACATCTACATAGTCATTTATTGACTGTAATGTGTTCTTGGACTGGTTTTTTTTCAAACAGTTGCTTATTTCAGAATTAAACACATACACTCACTACTTAAACTGTGTGGTCTGGCCAATGGGTGTAAACATATTCCCCACTTTAAGGCTCCTGTATGCTGCCAGAGTGGTGTAGAGTGGCCTTTAGTGTAAATAAGAATCTGGCTTATGGTGTGTAAGTGCTGTATAAACAATCTCCATAACTCCAACCTGAGTAATAGTATCTCCCATCTAATAGATGGGTGGACTGAGTCTTGAAGAACTTCAGTCATTTGCCCAGCTCAAGCAATCAAGGAAGTGATCATCTGAGGTGGGATTAGTTCCCAGCTCCCAGCACTGTGCCTAACCCACTAGACCACATTGTCTGTCGTATCTCCAATGGCCAGATCCTCATCCTCATCCAATAATCCAGCCTGAGGAAGGGGCAGTGCATATCCGGGCTGCGCCAGGAGAAGTGTTGCTCCCCTTGCTTCAGAGGGGTAGTGAACTGGGTCAGCCTGTTCACTTCCCTGATCACTGTGCTAGCTCTAAGGGATAAGCTGGCACATTTTGGGGGTAGGGAAAGGGAATTGGGAGGGAGGCAGAACAGAAAATGTGCTTACTTCCTACCCCAACCCTGTCCCTCAGAGCAGCAGCTGTTTTCCGCTCCTATGCAGGCTCTGGCAATGAGGGTAAGCTGTTCAGGCTAGGAGGGAGAATCTGACAACGCTTGGCTCCTCTATCAAGACTCACAATTGAGCCCACTGCAGTTAGGAAAGATCCACATGAAATCATACCGCGGCTTTATGGATTTTTGATATAGGATGTAGCTGAGGAAACATCCACAAAAGTCAAACCCAGTAACCAAGAGGACTGATGTTGGAAATGTAAAATCATTTCTATTTGCACCCATTTAAGGGATGCACCGCAGGGCAGTGTGTTAGCAGCTCTTTAGCTACTCATCATGGAGTTAAATCACACACAGTGCACATGTTACAGAGGCATTCAGGCACACTGGTTAGCACCACAGTTGGGTTGCTGCTGCTTTGCAAGTGGTTTGTTAAATTCTGTCCTCCCAAATCCAAGAGAGAGAGATTTGCACCTGTTTAGTGGAGGTAGTGCCTTACAGAGGCTGACTCCTGGGTGGATGAAAATGTACAGGGGGAAGAGGAGGAGGAGGAAAGCAACAAACAGTGTCGGTGTGTGAACCAGGTGCCAATGTTGCAGGTTTTATTGCACAGAGGAGACCAGCTAATGTAGGCTTGAAACTCAGCTTGCTTACAGGGCCAGATGTAAAGAACAAGAGGACTGTGCGTGCTTCCGTCCCCTGTGAAATTATGTGGATGACAATCAGTTTGAAAAAGAAAAACACAAGCAAACCTAGAAGACAGATTACTCCCACCCCCCATCCCAACAACGCACATTCAACTTAACAAATCAAACTGCCAGCTAGCTCTGGAGCTGCCTTTTCTGGGGTTAATTGCTTGCCCCCTAACAAAACTTTTACTAGTAGCTGTTAACTAAGCCCTGCAAAATCACTTATTCCCTAGACAGACTCAGCTAACTAGTGATGGCTGGTCAGCTACCTGTGTGAAGTGAGAGTGGTGATAGCAGTCCTGTGCCAAGCAGACAGATGTCCAGTTCACTGCTGGATTTATGAACTGGCACCCTGGCTGGCAGTCTGTGTAGAAAAGCCAGAGAGAGAGAGGCTTGAAGGGGCATGCCAATGAGCTACTCCTTAACACATGGCTCAAGTTGAGGCATGCTGGGTGGGGTACGTACCAAGATCTTGTTGCACTTCTTGGACTAAATTAGACCCAATCCTGAAGCCCTGTCTTAGACAAAACTCTCACTGAAGCCAATGGGAGTTTCCCCTTGACTGAGGCCCAGGTCCTGCAGCTAGCTCTGCTTGGGCAGACTCCTGTGCCCCACATGGAGCCCCGCTGAGTTCACCAGGGCTGTGCCTGGGTGCAGGGACAAGTCAGTGCAAAGTCAATTCCAAGTGTGGAGCTTTAACCTAATATTGTTACTTATTTCTACTGTGCCATGCGAGTTCAGTGGATAAATGTCAGGACTTCAGCATGCTGGGCTGTCATTCCAGAACTTCCCCTAAACACTCAGTTCACTATTGAAGAGGAAGAGGGACTATTTCCTGAAACCTTTTCTATTGATACATAAAACACATTTTTATAAAAAAATGTAGTAACTGACAAATTAACTGAAAACAATGCAAGTCTAGCACAAACCACTCTATATAATGGATGGGAGTGACTGGTATAAATTGATCTATGAATTGGGGAGACTGGCATAAATCAGAGACACCATCAAACCCCACTACAAGTGGAAAGTAACCATTCGACCCACATAGAAAGTAGAAGAAAAACAGACAACATTCCCATGCAGCTAAATACCATTAACTTCTGACACGCTGATATTTCACTGAGAAGTGTCACAGTGAGATCAGTATCAGGTACTCATGTACTTCTGGTTTTGGCTAACAAATAGCATTTTGCAATAAATACAGTGGGATTCAGTTTTGCAGGTTACCTGGATATTCTCATGAGCTACACACATTAATAAGGGGAAAATGTCCCCTGAATACATTCAACAATTCTCCTGAATACAAATTTATTTCATGAATATGTAAATCCTGCCTCAATGTGACACTTGGCTTGCCTGGAAAACACTGATAGACTAAAGAAATTAAACACCATCAAGGATGATGACAATTTAATTTAATACTTTTCTAGCTTTAAAGAGGGAAGTCTGAATTTTAATTGCCATATAACATGCTTCAATACATAGTTCAACCAAAATATCCATAATGTTCAAAAAACTTGGACAAATACTTTGAAAAATAAAGCAAAGGAGCTGAGTGAACTTTGCCAGTTCGCTCCACACACACATACTGACTAACAGGAGCCCATTGGGCCTCGAGTTTGAAACAATTGCCTTTGATCCTGCAGTACACCTAGTACTTTGTCAGGCATCCAACACTCAGGGTGACCCATTTGAGTAGGCTCAGTCACAGCCTGAATCACATGGCTCTACAGAGCTATTCTACTTTAAGCTAGAGTGACCAGACAGCACATGTGAAAAATCAGGATGGGGGGGGGGGGTGTAATAGGAACCTATATAAGAAAAAGACCCAAAAATTGGGACTGTCCTTATAAAATCGGGACATCTGGTCACCCTACTTTAAGCAGACTGACCAAGTCCTGCTTTAAGTGGTAGCAGGGAAGACCATTCGGCTCCCACATCTGCTTCAGGACCTTCAGGAGCAGCTGATGTAGCCTCAGATTATACAGGTATTGTAATCAATACCCTGCCTGCTGTCTCATTCTTCACACAATTTCAGTCAGGTAGCTTGCAAAGCACAAGACAGGGATAAAGCTGCACAATTATCCAATGGAGAAAGAGAAGCTATTACATCAGTCACCTGTCACCACCATTGATTTGGTAATAGATCATCTTGGTGATGAACACAGCAGCTATAAGTTCAGTGGGGACCTATAAAAGGGAGTATGCAATCTCTTAAGGCTCAATATAAGTGCTGTTGCACGGTGATAGATACACTTATTCCTTGCAAAGCTTCCCTTCCATGTCATTAGGCATTCAGATGTATAGCCAGTGACTTACTTTTAGAGCTCACAAAGAACTGTACTGTATTTTTGATTGGATTTTTTTGAGGGGGTAACAAATGGCCCAGAACTAGGTGCAGAAGGCAAGTCCATGGAAAGATGGACTATAACCTTCCTCTCCTATATTATGTTGCCTCTGCAAATGCAGCCTAATGTTGTGCTGGCCTTTCACGTTCTCTGTATGTATATGTATATCTCTCTCTCCCCTCACTATATGGTCCAGTCTATGCATCCGATGAAGTGGGCTGTAGCCCACAAAAGCTTATGCTCAAACACTGTGAGCTCAAATGTGCTGGAGAAAGAGCTAGCAAAGAGGGGTGGTACTGTGATAAAGCTAATTAATTAAGCAGAATGCACCACTGCTGCCACATCTCTTGCATAACAGCAGCTCCTAATGGCATAAAGGCAGTTTCTTACACACACACACACAAGTCTCCAAACCATGTAAGACTGTCACTGATGGGTATGTGCGTCCTTATGTAAGGGAATTCTGCCTAGCCCTCTTTTAACTTTAAAATGAATGGTAACTAACTGGTGAGTAGCACAGCAGCTTCCTTCTTGCTTATATTTCCAGCTTTTGTGATGGCTTGTCTACCTTACCTCTAGCCTGGGCCCTTGGCTACCTGCATTATATTCAGGTGTGTATGTGCTAATCTACAGTGGGGTTTGGGTGGCTGTAAACTGCATATTTGCTGGCATTGGGTGCTTGCAAATAAGAGTTCTAGTGGGATTTTCCCAAGTGCCTAACTCCCATGGGAGTTCAATGAGATTTAGGGAGACTGGCACCTGGGTGCTTTTGAAATTCCTACCTGGCTCCTAGCTGTATCTTTAGGCACCTAAATACCTGGTCAAACCAGCCCTACATCTCTCTCATCCTGTGCGGTTGATAGAGAATGAAAGGTTGCTATGCTGACGTGTGAAGCTAAAGCTGGGGGGAGGAATCTTCCTACAGCTCTTGTGCACTTGCTCCTACTACTACAAAGAGTAGGTGTCAAACATTACCCTTCTGCGACAGCAATGTATAGCATTCACTTTGCACCAGTGTAAGTCACTGTATGGAGGTGCAAAGCAACAATGAATCAGGCCCATATTGTACATACAGCCTGGGCTACACTGTTACATAGGACTAGTACATAAGTCACTGGTGATTTAGCATTCTGAAGATCTCATAGAACCTTGTAATGCTGCTAATTAGAGAGGGCAATTGTTAATGTTGCTTGTCTTGTTTTGAATGGTCAACAGATTGCCATGTAGCTCCTGGAAAGTGGAAATCCAGTTTATCAATGAAATCTTCACACTGGAATTCATTCAAGCTGGGGTAATTCGTCACCTTAGTACAACAGTCTTCCTGGGGATGTCTGGGACTCAAACTGCAGGCAACAGTAGTGTCAAGAGCATCAGTAACAGTCCCTTTATACTCGCTATTTCAAGCTTTAATTTTTGACAGGGTTAACAGTATTTCCTTCTTCCTAGCAGCATTTGAATCATAGAATATCAGGGTTGGAAAGGACCTCAGGAGGTATCTAGTCCAACCTTCTGCTCAAAGCAGGACCATCCCCAGCTAAATCATCCCAGCCAGGGCTTTGTCAAGCCTGACCTTAAAAACCTCTAAGGAAGGAGATTCCACCACCTCCCTAGGTAACCATTTCAGTGCTTCACCACCCTCCTAGTGAAAAAGTTTTTCCTAATATCCAACCTAAACCACCCGCACTGCAACTTGAGACCATTACTCCTTGTTCTGTCATCTGCTTCCATTGAGAACAGTCTAGATCCATCCTCTTTGGAACCCCCTTTCAGGTAGTTGAAAGCAGCTATCAAATCCCCCCTCATTCTCTCTTCTGCAGACTAAACAATCCCAGGTCCCTCAGCCTCTCCTCATAAGTCATGTGCTCCAGCCGCCTAATAATTTTTGTTGCCCTCCACTGGACTCTTTCCAATTTTTCCACATCCTTCTTGTAGTGTGGGG
Source organism: Gopherus flavomarginatus (assembly GCF_025201925.1). Lineage (NCBI taxonomy): Eukaryota > Metazoa > Chordata > Testudines > Testudinidae > Gopherus > Gopherus flavomarginatus. The sequence continues at coordinate 40,192,401 of NC_066622.1, forward strand.
CCCAAAACTGGACATAGTACTCCTGCTGAGGCCTCGCCAATGTTGACCAGAGGGAAATGATCACATCCCTCGATCTGCTGGCAATGCCCCTACCTATACAGCCCAAAATGCCATTAGTCTTCTTGGCAACAAGGGCACACTGTTGACTCATATCCAGCTTCTCATCCACTGTAACCCCTAGGTCCTTTTCTGCAGAACTGCTGACTAGTCATTTGGTCCCTAGTCTGTAGCAGTGCATGGGATTCTTCCATCCTAAGTGCAGGACTCTGCACTTGTCCTTCTTGAAGTTCATCAGGTTTCTTTTGGCCCAATCCTCTAATTTGTCTAGGTCCCTCTGTAGCCTACCCACCACTCCTCCCAGTTTAGAGTCATCTGCAAACTTGCTGAGAATGCAGTCCACGCCATCATCCAGATCATTAATGAAGATATTGAACAAAACTGGACCCAGGACCAACCCTTGGGGTATTCCGCTTGATACCAGCTGCCAACTAGACATGGAGCCATTGATCTACCTGTTGAGCCCGATGATCTAGCCAGCTTTCTATCCAACTTATAGTCCATTCATCCAGCCCATACATCTTTAACTTGTTGGCAAGAATACTGTGGGAGACCGTAACAAAAGCTTTTCTGAAGTCAAGGAATAACATCCACTGCTTTCCCCTCATCCACAGACCCAGTTATCTCCTCATAGAAGGCAATTAGGTTAGTCAGGAGTAACTTGCCCTTAGTAATTTCATGCTGACTGTTCCTGATCACTTTCCTCTCCTCTAAGTGCTTCAGAATTGATTCCTTGAGGACGTCCTCCATGATTTTTCCAGGGACTGAGGTGAGGCTGATTTGCCTGTAGTTCTCTGGATCCTCCTTCTTCCCTCTTTTAAAGATGGGCACTACATTAGTCTTTTTCCAGTCATCTGGGACCTCCCCCAGTCGCCATGAGTTTTCAAAGATAATGGCTAATGGCTTTGCAATCACATCCGCCAACTCCTTTTGGACCTGGTTTGGTGTTAGACTGAAGATGAGCAGATGTTCTTATTTCTGTCCCATCCTGTTTGTTTTAACTGTAAACTGTGTTTATTGAGGTTTGTGTGATACTCTAAGCATGGGGCAGCGGACAAAGTTTAAAGGGCTAAGTTAAAGATACAAAGTGTAATGGAACTGTTTCTCTTTAATAATATACAGGTTGTTTATACTGACAGAACTTTAAAGCTAAACATCTGGAGAAGGAACAGAGTTACTATCATAGCATGGAACTTTCTTAATCAAATAAGCTCTTCCTGCTTCAAGAATGTTTCAACTACAGTTCATGTGTGTTTGGGGGAAATGAATCCTGCTGATTAAATCTGAAATCAGAACAACATCATATGAGGGCAGGAGGGATTTGTGTCAGAAAATCCCTAAGGGAAAAGTAGTCACAGCTGCTCAGCACTTCCTACAGAGGGAATTTTATTCTGCCCCTTTTTGCTACATTGCAATAAGTAAAGCAGCCTCTTAGAAACTAAGACCCTAGATCCCAATCCAGCAAAGCTTGTGTATAACTTTAAGCATGCACATAGCCCGGTTGGAGTTGAGTGCTTTGCTAGGTCAGGACTAAAGTACAGGCAGGCCACATAAGGTGAAGACTGCGTGTAAAACATCATGACAAACGTTAGACAATTATAAGTATGGCTTAGAAGGCAGGGGGATATTTTTCATCTTCAAAGCCCTACATGCAGTATCTGTAATTTTTCTTTGCAAACCTCTATGATGTCACTTGCAAACTGTCCAGGTCCATTATGCATCCTATTAATTCCATAGGACTGGCAATTGTATTTTTCACTTTTTATAATCAAAAACACAGATAGGGCACTGAAAATTAATACAAGAGCATACACTTGCTATTCTCAGCTGGCTTCAGTCATATGGTAATTTTACTTTTTTTAAAAAAAAAAAGTTTGGGCCAGGAGCCTTTAAGGCCAAATGAAATAGAAGATATTTCCAGTTGACAAATTACAATAGAAATTTTCTTTTACATCCATTTAAATTAAAGTGTAAGAGGAAAAGAACTTTGTATGGTTTTGTTTTCTTAATCTTGCTCACCAGAAAGGTCACCTTGATGAAAGCTCTCTTCATAAAAATTGTAGTTCAGTGGCGTCATATGATGTATATGTTGATTTGTTGCATTGTGTTTGGTTTAGCTCTTTGTCCCGCTTTTAGCCTTGCAATGCAACATTTTAAAGAAAAAGAAAATGTAAATGTCCTCTAAATTATACAGGGTCACTGGTGATCCTTGTCGATAGAAATTATTTATGAAGCAGTTAAGATGAGAAGTCAGCCATCATAACTTATACTGATGCACAAAAGGTTAAAACAGCAAGCAAAAATGCAGAGCCATGAGATAAGTGGACATGCCACATTTGTAGTGAAAGCCATATTGAGGGCATATGTGCAACATCCCAAACCGTCACTGGGATGAAGAAATTACTGCCTTTACTTGGACACAAAAAGCCCTTTCAGAGCTGGATAAAAATGAATTGGAGAAATAGAAAAATGTAAATTTCCAGGACTAATACTATGTAGGCATAAAAAACAACTTTGTTCTGAATGCTGTTTGTTCATAGCCATGCATGTTAATAAACTGGTTAGATACTGCAAAGAGCTAGTCACTTGATGTCTACAGCAGCTTGTCACCAAACCAAACAGGCTAAATTCTCTGCCAGGCAGAAGAAAATGATTACTGCTACTTTTAGGAGATTGACATATCTGTTTTGGAAGAGCTACTAAGAGTGTATGAGTCAAAATGCTTATGCATCATATTTTCTTTAACTTTAGTAGTAAAGAACACCTTTAAAAATAAAAATTCCTTGTGACTAGATACTTTTGCTTCATCTCTGAACAGCAGTAAAACTTCCATGTATATTTAAAAAATATACTGCACTAATTACTAATTCCTAGAACCCCTATCAATGTGTGATACTCAAAAAGGTATTATAAATAATGACCTCCAAAGTTTGTTAAAAGCATCTCCAAACTTTCCTGGAGCTCTTTGGTCTGCATCTCTCATAGGAACAAGCTTATAGTTTGGTTTTGTTCTTGGGGAATATCCTAGCTCCTGTGCATTTAATCCAAAATGGTTTACTTGGACCAGATTTTGATCTCATTTACAGTAGTACAAATATGGGGTAACTGACTTCAATTGCATTTGTCTGCAATTACACCTGTGTGTTAGCAACATCAGAATCTGGCACTTAGTGTTTAGTGAGTTTAGTTCTATATCAAGTAATATTTTGCAGTCCTAATTAAGTTGAAAATTATACAACTACACAATAATTTAGAATTACTAATACAGCATTTCATGGTAAATTGGTATATATAATTTGAGTCACCAAATTATACTGTTGATAAAATAGACTAAAGTTCTGTGCAATGTGTATCAAATATCAGCCAACTTTCAGTCCAAAGTGAAGAAGTTTTCATAACCATCCCTGCAGTGCCCTACACCATTCAGTGAGGCAAAAGGATGCGTAAATAGCCTCAGAAAAATGGCAAAGTTCGGTCTAGACTCTAGAGCAGTGGTTCTCAACCAGGGGTACACATACACCTGGGGGTAGGTAGAGGTCATCCAGTGTGTACATTAACTCAGCTGGATGATATTTGCTTAGTTTTACAACAGGCTACATAAAAAGCACTAGCCATGTCACTACAAACTAAAATTTGATACAGACAATGACCTGTTTATTATTTCTCTATATACACTAGACACTGAAATGCAAGTACTTTATACTCCAATAGATTTATTTCATAATTATATGGTAAAAATTAGAAAGCCAGCAATTTTTTCAGTAATAGTGTGCTATGACACGACTGTATTTTTATGTCTGATTTGGTAAGCAAGTAGTTTTTAAGTGAGGTGAAACTTGGGGTGCACAAGACTAAAGAGACTCCTGAAAGAGGTACAGTAGTCTGGAAAGGTTGAGAACCACTGTCTAGGGACACTGGTAGAGCACCTACAAGCACAATATTTAAATAAAAAGGTGTGGTCATATGGCTGCAGGCCCTGATCCTGCAATGAACTCCACATTTGCAGAGCTCTGAACCTGCATACTGATCATTTCAGTTCAAACAAAATACAGGTGATCAAGGAAACAATAAAATACAAGCCAGAATACAAACAGCACTCAAATATTAATGCAAACAGATATATTTACTCCCCTTGATAAAGTATAATCTCACTGCGTTTAAAGTGGCTCATTTGGAAATACAGTGTTTTTCAGAATGAATATACAGTGGAATATATCCACCTTTCCCCTTTAAATCGTCCTACATTACAAATGAGTAATCTGCACATGCTGGATAATGCTTACAAAGGGCCGTGACTTCCTCAACTCAAATCCAAACTCTTAAGGAAATGAGTTACATAAACTATCCTATGAAGGTGGTCAGAGATGATAGCTTAATGGTATTTGAGAGATATTTGTAGAATGCTTCCTACTGAGGAATTTTACAGACACAGCTCTCGTGGAGAGTTTGGTTTCATTTATAGTCATGCCGGGTTGTTATCTTAGTAGAGACAATGCCTCATATGTCTAGCTGAGCCGCTCTAATAATAAAACTTAAAATTTGGGACCTGAAGGCCTTTGTGGTTGAAAGGATTTAATTTCATTATCAGACAATTCCAAATGCTTTAGTAATTTATTTTTATAAGGCCGTTCCTGAATCGAACAGGTATAAAATAGAGTTTTTGTAGAGCAACGTTTTATTACTGTTCTATGATCAGTAGCAAAAAATTTAATTACTAAGGCAAAAGAAAAGGAGGGTAAACTATACAGCCTTGTTAATTGTATCTAAGCAAAGAGAAGTCTCTATTTTGCAACTGAGGATACAAAGCATAAAATTTAAAACCAAGAAGATGGGCCACCAAATGAACATGGGGGAGGGGGTTTTAAATGACTACTCCATGGACTAGCCTAGCAATTAGAAGCCTTTTAAAGTTGGTTTCTGATAACTAAAAGCCAGTGGTTCACTGTGACAGTAATATGCAGGGAAATGTAAAAGGCCTTTTGGAAGGTAACATATCAAAGGCAGTAATTAGAAACAAAGAAATGCACGATTTGCCATGCTGGATCAGACCATTAGACTATAAAGTCAGGTATCCTGCCTCCAACATTGGCCTATTCCTGACACTTCAGAGGAAAGCATTCCCCATAATGCATCATGTTAGATGTTGATGCATTCCTTCCTGAACTCTACACCAATCAGCTAATGCCCTAAAGCAGGAGGCTTGACTACCCCTACTTCAGCATGTATCAGGTAAATACAAGTGTTAGCATTGCTCACAAAGTTACCAGGTGCTTTTTAAAAGCCAGCTTCAGAGTTTGACTCCTACCACTTCCCATGGCAGGGTCTTCAGGCTAATTACACATTATGTGGCAGAACATTGACATTTATTGGTTTGAGGTCTCCCTGCCATTAACACTGAGCCCTTGTTCTCAACTTACTCGGACAGCTTAAAACAAGAAAGTCTTGATTGGTTTAGAGACAAAGAGGAGAAGGCAGATGGGGCACTGGTTTATGCAGCAGGTAGAGTCAAGGGTAGGTTGGTTGAGGAGCAGAGTGACAGAGGTTGATGGGGGAGATACTTTGCGTTGGAAGTCATGGTGGGCCAGAACTGATGATGGCCTCAGCTCAAAGGTAATTAGGCAGCTAGATTCAAAGGTATTTAGGCTCCTAACTCCCATTGAAATCAATGCAAGTTAGGCACCTAAAATATCTTTGAGGACCCGGGTGAGGGTGATGACATGGCAAGGAGGAGCAAGTGGACATGTATATGTGAAGTGGAAAGAAGGTAAGAGTGAGTAACAGAGATGAGAAGATAGAGGGAGTGGGATAGGAGCGTAGGTAAAAGGAGACCCTAAATAGGATACAAATTAGTGATTAGCAAAACAGTGAATGAATAACAAGCAGAACAAGAAGGCAATAACAAATACAGTAGGCAATTAATTAGGAACAAAACAACTGGATGTGATGATTAGACAGGTAATAGTTAAAGTGACAGTCAAATATCTTGAAGTCTTCAAGTCTTTAATCCATGATTTGAGGACTTCATTAACTGAGGCAGAGGTTAGGGGTCTATTACAGGAGTGGGTGGGCGAGGTTTTCTGTGGCATGTAATATGCAGTCACACTAGATTATGACAATCCCTCCAACCTCAAAGTCTAGGAGTCTAAGAAGGTATTAAGAGGAGATCTAATGGGCATACGCTTAGGAAATACATGGGGAGAGACCAGTTAGGTGGCAGGAGTGAGATAATGATGACTGACAATCAACTGACTAAGCTGTCACACTCCTCAGATCAGGTGGGGAACACAAATGAGGAGCTAAGACCAGCCATATACACGTGTGAAAGTACATGGAGGCAGAGGGACCGAAAGGTTTTCATGGAATCAGCCTTCAATGTCAGATGAAATGAGTTACTGTTTTTGATTTTAGAATAGCAGCCACGTTAGTCTGTATCCGCAAAAAGAACAGGAGTACTTGTGGCACCTTAGAGACTAACAAATTTATTTGAGCATAAGCTTTCATGGGCTACAGCCCACGTCATCGGATGCATGCAGTGGAAAATACAGTAGGAAGACAGATATATACACACAGAGAACATGGAACAATGGGAGTTACCATACACACTATAAGGAGAGTGATCAGTTAAGATGAGCTATTTTCAGCAGGAGAGAAAAAGAACTGTTTGTAGTGGTAATGAAAGTGGCTGCATTTCCAGCAATTGACAAGAAGATGTGAAGAACTGTAGGGGGTGGGAGAGAGATAAGAATGGGGAAATAGTTTTATTTTGTGTAATGGCCCATCCGCTCCCAGTCTTTATTCAAGCCTAATTTTTTATTTAGTTCCCAGTACACAGGTATCTATCTATATCTTAAATATCAGCCACCCTGGGAACTCCATTGGCAGTTTCAGCAGAAAGGTCACATGGACTATGGAGGAGAACAAATGTGAGTCTTAGGCCTTGGCTACACTACAGAGTTGCAGCGCTGGTGAGGGGGTTACAGCGCTGCAACTTAGGATGTGTACACACTTGCACAGCACGGCCAGCGCTGCAACTCCCTGGTTGCAGCGCTGGCTGTACACCCGGTCGAGCCTCGGGTGTAGAGGATCCAGCGCTGGTGATCCAGCGCTCGTCAGCAAGCGTAGACACCCACCAGCGTTTTTATTGACCTCTGTGGCATAAGCAGGTATCCCAGCATACCTTAGAAGCCTCTCTGGTAATCATGGAAACTCCACTGCCCTGGGCTCACCTGACCCCTCCTTTAAATGCCCCGGGAATTTTAAAAATCCCCTTCCTGTTTTCTCAGCCAGGTGTGGAGTGCAATTAATCAGTCAATCACTCAGCGACCATGCCTCCACGCACCAAACGAGCCCCAGCCTGGACCAATGCAGAGCTGCAGGACCTCATAAGTGTTTGGGGAGAGGAGGCTGTGCAAGCACAGCTGCGCTCCAGAAGGAGAAATTATGATACCTATGGGCAGATATCACAGTCCTTGATGAGAAGGGGCCATGACCGGGACACATTGCAGTGCAGGGTCAAAATTAAAGAGCTGAGGAGTGCTTACTGCAAAGCTCGTGAGGGAAATCACCGCTGAGGAGCTGCCTCCATGACCTGCCGTTTTTACCAGGAGCTGGATGCCATACTTGGGTGTGACCCCACTGCCAATCCTAGGAGCACGATGGAGAGTTCAGAGCAGGGAGAAGTGGGGGAGGTTGTAGAGGACGGCGACAGTGAGGCTACTGGCGTGGAGGGACACACCCCGGAGTCCCAGTACACATGCAGCCAGGAGCTCTTCTCAAGCCAGAAGGAGGCTAGCCAGTCGCAGCAGCAGGAAGTTGATGGTGAGGAAGAAACTGAGGATCGTACTCAGGGTAAGTAGATTTTTATGTTTTGGGAGAGGAGGGTTTTGGTTATGGCTGCCTGCATGCATGCCTAAACGTGGAATAGCCCATTGATTTGCTCTATCACATCTCTGTAATCTGCCTCGGTAATCTCTTGAAAAGTTGCAGCAAGAGCATTTGCAATTTGCTTTCTCAAACTGATCGGGAGAGCCACCGTGGTCCCTGTCCCGGTCAGGCTAACTCGTCCGATCCACTGTGCAGCGAGGGGTGGGGGGACCATGGCTGCACACAGGCAAGCTGCATAGGGGCCAGGGCGGTATCCACATTCCTGTAGAAGACCCTCCCTCTCTTCCCAGGTAACACGCCTCAGTGATATGTCTGGCAGTAGGAAACCCTGTTGAGAATTTAGGGATACTTGAGTGCAGGGCACCAGGTTCGCGTTTCCCCAGCCCATGGCGCTCTGTTGTTAACCCCCCCCCAGCACGTAGGCATCCACGCGGTGTGCTCCGGTGTTATGCACCCCCCTCCAAGCAGGCATCCAGCACCGCGGTGCGCTCCGGTGTTCCCCACCCCCCCTCCAAGCCCGTAGGCATCCACGCGGTGCGCTCCGGTGTTATGCACCCCCCTCCAAGCAGGCATCCAGCACCGCGGTGCGCTCCAGTGTTATGCACCCCCCTCCAAGCAGGCATCCAGCACCGCGGTGCGCTCCAGTGTTATGCACCCCCCTCCAAGCAGGCATCCAGCACCGCGGTGTGCTCCGGTGTTCCCCCCCCCCAAGCAGGCATGCAGCACTGTGGTGCTTCCCCCCCCCTCACCAGCAGGACGGCGTGAACGCGGACCAAAGCCCAACCCCCTCCACCCCAAGCAGCTCACCACCTTCCTGTTCACTACTGTCCCCTCTTCAGGATACCAGCTACCTCCTGAACCCATTGCAGATAAACCCCAGTGACCCATTGGTCAATTCCCACTCCCGAGGGGAAAATCGGGGGAAAACCACTCACCCCATTGCTCACCATGACTTAGCTTCCCTGCCCTCTCTGTGTTATGTGAGGTATGTGAGAAGGATGCTACCAAAAGTCTAAAAAGTCCTTCACTGTGTGATAATAAACAATGTAGCCTCTGTGCATTACATCGTTCTCTCTCTCTTTTTTCTAGTGGCCTTGACTACTGCAGCCGGATCACCGGTCTCACGTAGGTTGCAGAACTTGAGATGGAATCCCAGAAAATCAAAAGAGGAATTGATCAAATCTGTTATGAGTCACTACAACAGAGAAAGTAGGAAGACACAGGAATGGAGAGAGAAAATGTATGAATGGAGACAGAGTGTACATGAATGGAGGCAAACAGAAAGCAGGAGAAAGGAATTGTCTGCCAAAAACCACAAAGCAGATGATAAGCCTCCTGGCTCGCCAAACTGAGTCTTTCGAGTCTCTCGTAGCCATGCAGACAAATATGTACCGTTGTCACCCACAGCCCTCCCAAAGCCCTCTTCCTTGTTCCCCAGTATTTCCACAAAACAACTTTCTCCAGCAGCCAGTTCCTTATTATCCCCAGCTGCCCCCAACACCTGTACGATCACCTACCAGCCCTGATAACTATAATTCTTACCCTGTTCACTCCACCCCCATTATCCTGCAGCATAGTAATCCTGAAGTGCAGCAGACATTGAATAGTGATCACAATAGGACATATTCAAACCTGTGAATGTACAGTCCACCACCCCAACCCCCTTGCCTTTTATGTACTGTATGTTGAATAAAGGATTTTTTTTCTTTTTCACTACGTTATATTATTGCTGGAAGTGGTAAATATTGTACACCAAGGTAAAGCAAAGCACATCAAATGCATCAAACATTACTGTTGGCTCTCAGCATCAAATTGCTCCCTTAAAGCATCCCTAATCCTTGAAGCCCTTTCCTGGGCCTCCCTATTAGCCCTGCTCTCTGGCTGAGCAAACTCATCCTCTAGACATCGAACCTCGGAGGTCCATTCCTCACTGAATCTTTCACCCTTCCCTTCACAAATATTATGGAGGGTACAGCACGCGGATATAACAGCGGTGATGCTGCTTTCCCCCAAATCTAGCTTCCCATAAAGACAGTGCCAGTGGGCTTTCAAACGGCCAAAAGCACACTCCACAGTCATTCTGCAGCAGCTCAGCCTGTAGTTGAACCGGTCCTTGCTCCTGTCAAGCTTCCCTGTATATGGTTTCATGAGCCAGGGCATTAAGGGGTAAGCGGGATCTCCAAGGATCACAGTGGGCATTTCGACGTCCCCTACTGTGATCTTGCAGTCTGGGAAAAAAGTCCCGGCCCTCAGCCTCCTGAACAGGGAACTGTTCCGAAAGATGCGTGCATCGTGCACCTTTCCAGGCTATCCTGAGTAAATGTCAGTGAAACGCCCACTGTGATCCACAAGCGCTTGCAGAACCACGGAGAATACCCCTTGCGATTAACGTACTCTGATGCCAGGTGGGGTGGTGACAGAATAGGAATATGCGTCCCATCTATTGTCCCTCCACAGTTAGGGAAACCCATTTCTGCAAAGCCATCCACAATGTCCTGCACGTTCCCAAGAGTCACAGTTCTTCTTAGCAGGGTGCGATTAATGGCTGTGCAAACTTGCATCAGTACCATTCCAACGGTAGACTTTCCCACTCCAAACTGGTTCGCCACCGATCTGAAGCAGTCTGGAGTTGCCAGCTTCCAGATGGCAATAGCCACCCGCTTCTCCACTGGCAGGGCAGCTCTCAATCTCGTGTCCCCTGCCCGCAGGGTAGGGGCGAGCTCAGCACACAGGTCCCATGAAAGTGGCTTTTCTCATCCGAAGTTCTGCAGCCACTGCTCGTCATCCCAGGATTGCAGGACGATGTGATCCCACCACTGAGTGCTGGTTTCCCGAGCCCAAACGCGCCGTTCCACAGAGCTGAGCACGTCTGTTACTGCCACCAGCAATTTAGTGTCTTCACCGTGAGGTGATTCAATATCATCGTCTGACTCCTCACTGTCACTCTCACTTTGCAGCTGAAGGAATAGCTCCACTGCCATGCGTAATGTGCTGGCAACATTCATCAATAAGGTCGTCAGCAGCTCAGGCTCCATTTATAACAAAAATCTCAGGAAAAAAAAAGCGCTGTAGAATCACAATTGCGCCAAACTGCTCGGAATGTGTAGCAAAGCACCACGGGGCGTTGGAACAGGAAATCGGGAAAGACACTCACACTTCCTTCCCCTTTCCCACAAGCCACAGGCCAAAATGGGATGAGGGTGCTCTGTGGATAGCTGCCCACAATGCAACCACTCCCAACAGCGCTGCAAGTGCTGTAAATGTGGCCACACTGCAGCGCTGGTTGCTGTAAGTGTGGCCACTCTGCAGCACTGGCCCTATACAGCTGTACTAACACAGCTGTAACTACCAGCGCTGCAAAACTGTAAGTGTAGACATGGCCTCCAGTAAGGGATACATCATGTGTGGCTGGGAAGTGCAGAGAAATCTGTGCTACTTCTACCTGTGCTGTATTCGGTCTTCTGTATATACAGGGCAGAGCCTCGACTGGTATAAATTCACATAACTCTGTTGAAAGTATGCCTGTTTACATCACAGGAGGATCTGGCCCACAGAGAAATTTAGATTCTAGAGAAGTTATCCTGGCATCTTCCATGAGCACTAAGATCAATTAAAAAATGTAGGCATAGTAATTTTATTTTCCAGATTTATAATTTATTTGCCTTATTAAAAAAAAATGTTTCAGAAAATAACAGTACTTGAAGAGAAAGCAGAACAATTTGAGACACCTGGTGAGTACACTTCTGCAGTTTCCTGGGACTCAGGGAATTGAAATGAGACCTATTCATCATTCTATTACCAAGTGCCTACTCTAGAAAAGGGAGGGAGGAAGAGAAAGATCAGCTCCTATTAGCATATATGGTAAAATCCTTAATATGCGCAACAGAGAATAAATATTGGTGATGTCAATTGCTCTGTACGGCTTCTTTACTTCAAAATGCAAAACTATATTAATCTGATAATAAATTCTTTCATATAAGGACACAAAATTACTCCCTGCAAATCTATTAATGCAAATTTTAGGTGTTGAATTGCCAGTGGTATAGTACCAGTTCTAACATCATGTAGATAATTAGCCCTTGGACTGTGAAAGGACCTGCTTCATTTTCATCCAGACCAATCTTAGCATAATCTAGCACAGTGGTCACCAACATTTTTGTGGCTGGTAGCACATTCATGTTTTCAGAAGAGTGTGGGGGGAGCCAACAGTTTTTCAAGGCTTATTGAAAAACATCATATTTAATATAACATAATATATGAATCCAGAGAGAAGCCGCAAGGACAGAGAACACTGGCACCTGCAGCCCCGGAGTTCTCTATCCCCAGCAGGGTGCAGGACCGTGGCTTCTCTCCGGCTTAAGCTGCGGCCCCACACCTGCCAGCGACCGAGAACACTGGCGCCCACAGCCTGCAGCCCTGGAGTTCTCTGTCCCCATCAGGCGTGGGGCCGCAGCTTGTCTCCCCTGCTGGGAATTAGGGGGGGCCCCGTGCCTGCTGGGAACTGAGAACACCACGCTCGCAGCCTGAGTTCTCTGTCCTCTGCAGGCACGGGGCTGTGGTTTCTCTCCCTTCCTGGGCACTAGGCAGGCACATAAATGCCCCGGTGGGCGCCATGGCACCCGCGGGCACCACGTTGGGGATCACTGATCTAGCACAACAGACTCTTACATATAAAAAATGCACTGCAGACCACCACCAATTTGCTGCATTCAGAAGATTGTTCATCTTCTGTGTAACAATGCATCCCATTTAGAGTACAAAGTTTTCTGCGTTTGCCATGAATTACAAACTCTTAGGACAATGAACTGATATCAGTTAGCACACTTTGCATACATTTGCTAATCTATCTTGATGGCCAGCCAGCTATAAAAATAGCATGCAGGGTTTTCTTTGTGCCAGTTTCCCATCAAGACCATATCCAATGAAGTTCATGGAGTTTAGCCATTGACTTTACTGACAGTAGGATCAGGGCCATACACACAGATGTCTCCCTTTCCTCATTCTTGACCAGCAGCAGCAGGATTCTGACCACCACTGTTGGCCATGTAAACCTATTCTTCTGAGGCTAAATTTCTTCTGGCATAGTTTTTCACATAGTAAATGAAACTCTAAGACCATGTGTGACTTTCATTGAAGGCCCAATATCTAATTTGTAAGAATGAAGGAATTTGATTGCTGGCAGCCATGATAACAAAATGACTCTAAACTGTGTTGTAGGGTTGGGGGAAACTGTTTAAGGAGCAACTGAATTTTTACCTGATCTTTTAAGAAGCTCTCCCACCAGTTACATCTAGGGACCTACCAGTTTCATGGCTATGAAAAATGTGGCACAGACAATGATTCAATGAAATAAGCCCTTCATCATGAAATCTGATCTCCCCCATGCTGCTGGGAGATCCCCAGTCGGGGGGCTCCAAGTTACTAGTCCCAGCCAGGCTGGGGAAGGACAGGACTTCTCCCCACGCACCCCGAGAGCAGTGGTGCAGGGGAAGGCCATCACACCCACCTCTGAGTGCCTCTCCCTTCTACAGGAAGTTCTGGGGCTCAGCCTTGGATTTCATTCTCAGTTCAACCATTAACCTGCTGTGTGACTTCATGTCACTGAATCTCCATTGTCCCTCCCACTCTTTGGGTCACTTATTGTAAGTCTTCAGGGCAGAGACAGTCTCTCAGCTAGTGTTTGTACAGCACCTGGCACAATGGGATCCCCCAGTCTCAGACTGTGTCCAGGCCAGCATAGCTAGGACAGTCAAGGGTGTGAAGAGGTATGCCCTAGTGTAAATACAGTCATAACAGCAAACCTTCACTTTTACCCACCTAGCTTGCTTTGTTCAGAGGTAGTGGAATAAACTATACCAGTAAAAGCACAGGTTGCCAATATACGCTACCTCCACACAACAAGCACTTTGCTGGTATTGAATACTGATTTTCCTATACCGGCAAAGCACTCCTAGTGTAGGCATGGCCTCAGAAGAGGCCTGTAGATGCTATAATAATAATAATTACTACAAATTAATCATAACACTGCTTCCGGGAGCTGAGCCTCTCTGCCCCTTGTGCAATGCAGAGACCCCTATCCATAACTGCTGTAAAGGGAAGATAGATGGCTGAATGATGGTGAGGATACTACAGCCACCTTCCTTCTCCCTAAGCCAAGTTGAGAGGTTTGCTATGGGCACATAGCAGAAGGGATCACTTGTTCCATACACTTGGGACATTTTCTGTACAGCACCCACATTTCAAGTTTAAATACTCTAAAATTTCTCTCTCTTTAAAAATGTGAGAGAAGGACAGCATGGCCTGGAGCAGATACTCTTCAAGCAGCCCTGGCTTGCAACACACCTGCTCCATGTGTTTCTTTCCTGCCTTTTGTCTTTTTCAGACATTAATTGCTGAAAGAAATTGCAAAGATTATGAGAACAGTGGTAAACGGAAAGCAAATGAACTGAAGAATTTGAAAAAAAGGACTACACACAGGAAGTTTGTGGCTAAATCTGTAAAACTGAAGGCCAAAATTATAAATGAATTAGATAAGTTAACAGAAGGTAGGTCCATCAATGGCTATTAATCAAGATGGCCAGGGATGCAACCCCATGCTTCAGGTGTCCCTAAACCTCCAACTGCCAGATGCTGGGACAGGACAGGGGATGGATCATTTGAAATTGTCCTGTTCTGTTCATTCTCTCTGAAGCATCTGGCACTAGCCACTATCAGAAAAAAAACCCCTGGGCTAGATGGACCATTGGTCTGATCCAGTATAATCATTCCTCTGTCATGACAACTCTCATGCTCTTAAAAAGAGAGTCACTATCACTTTATGGATCTTTCCATTGCTCTGTTTCATGCACTGTGGAAGTGACAACTTGGTAGTTTACAGATGTCCTAGGTGATAATATTCTAGGTGCTATTTAGGGCAGTTTATAGATCTACACGTTCCTATACAATGGCCCTGCTATACCCTGATGTCCTTGAATAATTAGTTTTGTATAATAGCACAAAGGACCAAGTTTTGCATCAGACCTGATTCCACATGGAGTTCCTTGACTTCCACAACATTCCATAGGTTTAGGGTGTCCATGTGAGTAAATTTTGATGCAGCACCATAGCCCATGGTTGTAATTTGGCCAAGACACCAAGGCTCGTGTGATAAATAAAGTGGGGGGATAATTCTCTTCAATGGACACCCAGCCAGACACCCTCTTGGTAGTTGTTCTCTGCTTGCTTTACCTGTAAAGGTTAACAAGCCCACAGGTAAAAGAAAAGGAGTGAGCATCTGACCAAGGAGCCAATGGGAAGGCTAAAACTTTTTAAAATGGGAAAGAAACTTTCCCTTTGTTCTGTTGTTCTCCAGAGAAGGAGACATGGAGAAGGAATGCTGTGTAAGGCTTGAATCAGGTATGAAAATTCATCAGATCATACCTAGAATTACTTATTTGAAACCCGCCAAATATGTAAGTAAATTAGGGATGTTTAGCTAGATGCGATCAGATTTACTTCTGTTTGTTTTGGCTTGTGGATCTCCTCTGTGCTAACCCCAAATCCTTTTGTTTACTTGTAACCTTTAAGCTGAATCCTCAAGAAAGCTATTTTGGGTTCTTAATTTTTGTAATTGTTTCTTTTAAGATCTAGCAAAAAGCCTAAGTTCCAGTTGTATTTTTTCCCTTTTTGTTTTGAACAAAATTTACCTTTAAGAACAGGATTGGATTTTTGGTGTCCTAAGCAGTTTGTGCATGTTGTTTGATTAGCTGATATCCACAGCCAATTTCCTTTGTTTTCTTTCTCAGCTCTTCCCTGGAGGCAGAGTGAAAGGGCTTGAGGGTACCACAGGGAGGAATTCCGAAGTGCTCCTTCCTGGGTTCAAAGGGTTTTGGGGATTTTTTGCATTTGGGTAATGGCAGCATTTACCAAGCCAAGGCCAAAGAGAAGCTGTAACCTTGGGAGTGTTATACAAGCCTGGAGTGGCAAGTATTAATTTTTAAAATCCTTGCGGGCCCCCCATTTCCTGCACTCAAGGTACCAGAGTGAGGATTCAGCCTTGACAGCCCGTAAATAGGTATCAGGGTGGAAGTTAACACATAAGGCATATACCTTATATGGTACGTATTTTATTTGACAGGATCATATTGTTTTTAAATTTGTAAGCCACTGTAGAGACCATATAGCTGCCATCTCAGCAAAGCTAACCTTCCTTTGGTGATGTCAGTGCAACTAAATGCTTGGGCCCAGACCAAAAAGGTATTTAGGTTCTTAACTTTCATTGATTTCGAGGGGAGTTAGGAACCTCAATACGTTTGTGGATCTGGGCCCTGCTGCCTTTCGCCACTGAGGGAGCTGAAACTGTGAATGCGAGAATGCAAGGTAAAGTGCTTTGGGATTGGTGGGAGGATGAAATGAACGCAAGGTCATCTGTTCCATTTACACAATTTTAAATGTTTCTCATTTATTCAAAGGCCTGTAAGAGGGGGAACATTGTTATCTGGCTTATTCCAAGCAGACTCACAAGCAAGAGTCAGCAGGAAGAAAAGAAGGAAAACCCCATTGTCTAATTATTAAAGCTGTTCATCAAGTTTCGAAGATGTCAGTTTGCTTAAACAACCTTCATCGGAACAGCAGTGCTATAATTAGTGGGTTCCTGTAAGAATCAGAGAGGAAGACAATCACAGATGTTAATGATGGAAAAGTCTTATGAGATTATCTAGTTCGTCTACCAGATCTCCTCACGAAGGGCCTCAAACTGCCGAAAACAGTGATTGAGATAGAGAAGTATACATACAGCTAGCAAGGAGGTATAGAAGCCACAAAGACCTTGGGGAAGAGACAAGAACATTCACTTGGAACCCAGTCAATCTCCCTGCCCCCCTCCTCGCTCACTGAAGTCCATGGATGGTTTTCCTTAGGCTCCAAGGAAAGCTGAATCTAGTCAAAAGACACATTGGGTCAAATTCACCACTGGTGAAAGCAGAAGCAATTCTTCTGAACTCAAAATGGCACCCACATACACCAGTGGTGTATTTCCCCCAGCCTTGGGAGCAAAGGAAAGAGAATCACATAAGGAGTGAAAACGAGACAGCCAGGCAAAGGTCATCAATACAGCATTCATCTTTGGGATAAGTCCCTACCTCTCACCAGCTCTTGGGATTTTAATCAAGAGTGTGCTGACATTTGATGTTTCATAAAACCTCAGCATGTAACCTCCTGGAAGCATGTGATTGTGAGAGAATGTCAGTTTTCATTTTTAAAGAGTAGATTGCTAGCCCTTATGGTTGCAAAGAGGAAAATATGAACCTTAAAGATTCCACCTTCAGAAGTGAAATACTAATTTGAGGGGTTTAATGAGGGGTCTTATTTTTAAGACATTCACATGTTTTTGGAGGGCCTTAGTCATGATTTTTAAATGCCTGTGGTTGGCAATTCTGGTCCCCTTTGGCTAGATGCACTACCTGAGACAATCTAATTTTTCACAGCACATAAGTAATCAATTGAATTAGAGATGCACATTTTTTTAATTTCAAAAGGAAATTCAATCTAAATGAAACAAAAGATTGTAATCCTATTTTCACAAGATATTTATGTTTATGAAGACTTCTGCTTCAAGTGAAGACCCCCTTTCCAGCATTCTGCACACTGGATTACAATAATCTGTGTACTCTCAGAAATGGAGATCCTCCCGATTTGCATTATAAAATACACCTGATCTACTAAAGAATATACCCATGCAAAGACATTTTGGCCATTAAGGCATTAGACTGGGATTCAGGAGGTCTGGGTTCATTTTCCAGCTCTGCCAAAGACTCCCTGTCTGACCTTGGCCAAGTGGCTTCATTTAAAGGGGATAATACTCCCGTCTGTGTTTTTGCTTATCTTGTATTTTTAAATGCAAGTTCTTGAGGGGAGGGCAGGAGAACTTTCTTTCTATGTATATGGACAGCACCCAGCACAACTGGCCTCTTCATACTCCCATAACACAAAGTACTAAACACAAATTTGTGGACCCCTGGATGTTTATAAAAGTGCTTTATTCTTAGAGCCAGAATCCAAGATTGAAAAATCACAGATTATTTATTTTCCTCCATGGGATAACTTTTCCAAAAGGAAAAGAATCCCATGGAGGAAAATAAATAGCGTTTTGTAAGAATAGACATTTTGTAAGAACTAACCAGGATTTGGAATCATGTTTTTACAATATCCCAGAACTTTGTTCTCTACCTTTGGAGCAAATATTTACACAAATAATAAGATGATCTGGGAACAGCATAAAATGCTCCCAGTGTGATACTCCAGCAGCAGGAGGAACTTCTTCAGAGTATTTTTGTATGTATCTCCAACTTGGGAGGGTTTATTTACACTTGAAACTGAATCACTGAGGATTTAATGAAGATTCATTGTATACAAGGCAATGTGGGAAAAGTATTTAGCTTTCTAATTGGAAGAGGACTTTTCCCTCTAAGCACCTGGGGCAGGATTCCATGCGGACTTTCTCAGAGAAGCAGACCAGAACACAGTGAAGGTAGATGGAGAGTTGCACCCTTCTGATCCTGCACTGCTCTAGAAGCTGGAGTGGCCTCTGGTATAACTTAGAAATGGGGTCTGATGAGCAGCCACACTGCACAAGATTTCCACAGCACTTGCTCCCAACAATCCCAGACCCCATTCCTGGCAAATTCCCCTACCCCAGGGCTTGAGAGGAGTCCAAAAGGTCAGCACAGAAAGGCTGAGCCAAGAGTTGAATGCTATCCACTAGACCATCCTTCTTGGGCAGGGGCTAAAGTAAAGGGGGTGCAATGGGAAGAACAGTTCCCTTTGGGCTGCTAAAAGCAGATGGACAGTTCCCCACTCTCACCCCTACTTTCTGGTTCAGTGCGAGCTCAGAGTCCCACACCACCACCCAGCTCTTCACTAACAGGTGCAATGAGGACTCACCGATTTGTACCAGACTTCATTTAGTTGAAACTCCAGTATTCTGTTGAACACTTGTGAAAAGTTTCTGTTTTCCATCAAAAATCATTTAGATTTGTCATCTGAAAACCAAAAGATTATGGCTAAAAACACTGATATTCTGCCAAAAGCATTTCAGCTGGGGGGAAAAAAAAGGTAACATTTGGCAGTTTGATGAAAAGCTAAAATTTTTCACTGGAAATTGAAGCCAATTTTTTTTTTTTTAAGGCTGGAAATGAGTATTGTGATTTCTGACCAGCTTAGTATTGCTAGTGCCCCACCTCTTCAGGCTAAGAAATAAGGAGATTTTCAAGTTAACAGAGTAGCCCAAATGTGAATTGACTCACTCAGGACTTAAAATGGATGCAGACTGAAGTATTGCCCAGCCCTTGATGTTTCCTCCTGACTCAGTGCACCATGCTGGAAGAGGATGACATGTATGTAGGAAATAAAATGGAAAGCCATTGAAGTTTGCATTGCTGATAGAGTACTGCATTCTGGGATTCCAACCACTAGCTGGGCTGCTGCATTAAAATTCAGAACCCACTGCTTTGAGGACAACTAAAGGATTACCACCCCAAATTAGGTCACTTTCACAAGCTTCTGCCACACAGGAGGCTCAGGCCTGCTGGTTTCATTTACATGGGTGCAGCTTTCTCAGCATATACCTCAGCTACAGCAATATCCCAGCTCCAAGTGTACCGTTCTGAGCACGCACTCTCCTAGCCACATAAACCTCTTTACACCTAGATGCTATAGCCAAGATTTTCCAAAGCAACCTGCAATTTTGCATTCTTCAGCTAGGACCCCTTAAATGAGGCTGATTTTCAGAGGATGAGGGCACAACTTTGAACATCAGGCAATTGTAAGCTGGGCACCCCCCAAAAAAAATCACCTTGAAAATTTTAGCCTGAGATATTAATAAGCAACTCAAAGGTCATTTAAGTTTACCATACCTTACACACATGAATGATCCATCTTACCTGAGATGCAGTCATAGGCTAGTATGACAGAGTTGAGAGATCTGTCTGCCCCCAGGTAACTCCTCACACCTGCTCCTGACCAGTGCTGCCTGAAGATAATTAGCCTTCAATTTTCACTTGTTACATTTCCACCTGCCCCTTCTTGCAAATCTCAGAATTTGCTGTTTGTTCACTTCACTTGCTTTGAACCCTACCCATCTCCCGCACACACCAGGGGAAGCAGTAATTCTGCTAAATAATTAACTCTTTACTTGCTAGCCTTTTCATTTGTGTCTCGGCCAGATTTAGACCACTACAGAACACAGCACATGAAGTAAGCATGCTGAAGGTACATGGAGCTTTTCCATGACCCTTTCATGATACTCCTTGATGCTTTTGGAATGTACAGGGATACCTTCTGCATTACCAGAATATGCTGTACTCTGCAGCTCTTCAAAGTAGCAAATTGGGGCAAGGGCTTCAGAGATGCAACCGCAGTCATTGTACAAATTACAAGTACCACCACCTTGACAATGTAGAAAAATGAATTCATATTCATCTCTATCAAAGTGGTAAAGATTATTGTGCTCATTATGCACTGATTATGATAATGAGCTACAGTGAAGGGTTTTTTATTATTTAAGACAATGAGTTTGACAGTTTCTAACTTCGTTAGAAGTCACAGATGCTGGCATCATTACTCTGATTAGTTACCTTGAATTGCTTTTTTAAAAAATAATCATCATCAGGGATCCATCATCACAAGAAGGAAGTGGCTCCTGGTATCAGAGCCAGATTTAGAAAACAAACTGGAGCATGAAATGGGGGAGGGGGAGGGCGAGGGCATCCGATGCTGAAGAGGAGATGATCACACCTTCCTGAAACATGTTAAATAGAGGTTATTACATTGAAAGGCAGGAAATGGTGGAGCAGCTGGAGCAAGTAACTGCTAATAGATGCTAATGCTTAGCAAGCCAAATGATCCTGTAGCTGCAGAGAAGGGTTTATTTATGGTAAATTACTCCTGCTGCTTTCAAAGCCCTCCAACTGGCAGGTGGCTTTAGGGCCACAATAGCATGAGCTGGGGATGTGTGCAATTCCTGTGCATTCTGCCCACTAAGTATAAAGATAACTCTAAGCTCTGGCATTTGTTAATGTTTATGGGCTGATGCTTTGTCACTTGTGCCTCTGTAGTGAGGAATCAGGAAATCTGTGGAAAGCCAGGACAGAGCAATGTAGGAGGGATGGGGATGCCCCAAGGCAGGCAAGGCGGTGCATCGTGCTGTCAGTAGAAAACCCATTCTCCACCACCTTGGAGTTTAATTGCTTTGTCCTTGCGTTCAAGGGCCCAACTGTCCTTGCTCTCTGGCCTCTTCCTGTAGTATGCTGTGGTACTGTGTCTGTAAAATTTGTCATGCACAAATCACCAGAGGGCCTCCCAGTGTTAGAGGTGTCTCACATGATGCAGGCACACTCAGGGCCCGCAGGCTCAGAGGGCTGGCATAAATATCTTTGTGGATCAGGGTCATGCTCTGTATCTAATAAAGGGAGTTGTGGTTTAAGCTCCCTGGTCTCACTCTGGTCTCATTCTGGGTTCCTGAAGTACAGAGGCAGCAGCGCACTCACAAAGACGATACTCTTGGCTGTATGAGTGTGCTAAAAGGCCAACCCTTTCACTAAAGCTGCTGGTGCCAGCCTGCCTCCACTCCCCCCATTTGTCTCCTACTCTTACTCCCGTGAGCGGGATTTGGCTTAAGGACAGGCATGGAAGAAGGGAATGCAGGGGTGTCAATGCTGGCAGCTTTGGCAGAATGAAGAGGATAGGGGATTATTCACGTAAATGATAAATTACAGGCCAGAGCAGAGCTACATAGGGTTCTAAGAGACCTGATTCTCATGGGTTTAAAGCTCATTTATGCCACCCTGGTGGTACAAAGTGTTTGTAAAGGCAAAGCTGCCTACTGGTGAATACCCAACATAGAAGCTTCCCTGGATGGTGATGAGCAGGCATAGCCAGTTCTATGCCATTCTCCTCTCCCTCTCCACTCCCTGGGGACACACATGACCTCAGTTTCCTTGTGCTCCTTCAACTGTGGGCTGCTGCAACAGCCCATCAGGGCTGTAAACAGTTGAGTATAAATTAGAGCTGCTCCAGTTTATGCCAGGGGCTTTGCAGGACCATTTCTGCACTATGTGTAGCTTGGCCTGAATGGAGAATTTGACCCAACAGTTTTAAACTGGATGCAGAGAAAACAGTGAGCAATAGAGAGGCACAAAAAGGGTGTACTCTGAGCAATGGGCATGGATTATAATCCTACTGGCCATGTTTTCATATGGGACCCTACTGGTGATGGTGGTAATTGGCATGGCAGATGAGTATAGCATGGACCAACGTTTGCATCGTTGGGAAAGAAAGGAAGGGTCAGATTTTGCATAAACTGAGGAGGAAGCAGGAGTGAAAGTGAGCTGGTACGGGCCGGTACTCTGTACCAGTAAGAACCCACACCTGCCCACACCCAGCCCACATTAAAGCACTTCAGTGGCAGCACTTTAATATCCCTGCCCCTTTTGCCTCCCCTGTCAGGGACCCTGCAAGTAGGGTCTGTACTGGCAAGGCTGCCAACACGGGAGGAAGGAGCAGCAATGTTAAAGCGCTGCCACGGCAGTGCTTTAAGGATCCTCAAAGCACTGCCAAAGCAAAGGACTGTGCTTAACGTACTGCCACGGCAGCTTTTTAACATTGCTGCCCCTTCCTCCCGTCAGCAGCCCTGCCGGTAGGGTCCATACCGGCAGAGCCACTGCCAGGGGATGTAAAAGGAGCAGAGACATTAAAGTGCTGCCATGGCAGCACTTTAAGGACGGTCCTTTGCCGCAGCAGAGCTTTAATGTTGCTGTGCCCCCTCATTGGTATGGCTGCTGATGGGGTGGGGGGGCACAGCAATGTTAAAGCGCTGCTGTGGTAAAGGACCGTGCAGAGCTTTAAGGTCCCTACCTCTTCCCCACCCCTGGCTGCTGACGGATGGGGGGTGGGGGCAAAGGGAGTAGCTCCCCTGAGGCCAGCAATTTAAAAGGGTTCAGGGCGCCAGACACCGCTGTCACTACCGCAGCAGCGGCGTCTGAAGCTCCGGGCCCTTTAAATCAACACGGGAGCCCCAGGCGGCGTGGGCCAAGGGCTGGCTGGGGGATGCTGACCCCAGCCCCGCCCCTTGTACCTGAGGCCCCACCTCTTCCAGGGGCCAGAGTCAATCCCCTCTGCCCACATATACCAGTAAGTGTCCTCAGTTACTTTCACCCCTGAGAGGAAGAAGCTGCAAGATTTGGACATTGTCTCCTCTATCTCCTGCTCCCTATGCATTCAGACTAAGCCCCGATTTACACTATGAGATTAAGTCAAATTTAGCAGCGTTAGATCGATTTAACCCTGCTGGGGCTTCATGCCATCTTACCAGGGGCTAGTAGGGTGGTCCCAGGGCTGCTATCTACACTGAGTTCTAGTCCTAGGACAGGCAATTAAGGTTCACTCTGCTTGTCTCCTTGTTACCACCTCCACGGGCTTCTTCCTATTAAAACCTTTCCTCGGGGTTCTCCTCACTCATCAAGAGCCTTCCTGTTCCCTACAGCTCTGTTCATCCCTTACTATAAGGAGAATAATAGAGTTTCTCCCTACAGCTGCTCTGCTCCAAACCCCTAGTCTCTTCCAGCTGGGTTTCATCTTGAATTAGGCCTGGCCAACTCTCTGAGGTGCAATCAGGTGGGTTAATTCACCTCTTTCACTGTGTGTGACTAGACATCCCATTACAGCCCCAAAGAGCTGTTCCAGCACTCAGTGATAGCCAGGGTCCAGTGGCACTCCAGCAAACCCATATGCCAACGGGTGCAGGAGATTAGGTGGCATGGAGCTACAACAGCTCTATACCAGCCAGATATTCTACCCTACATGGGTAGAATCCTGAGGGGGCCAGACCTAAGTTTCCAGTTGCTTTGCACCACTGGAGCAGGCTCAGGAATAGAGTCCATACATTCTTAGGCCAGATTTCCACGGACCCAACATTTTAAGTTGTTAAACCCAGTAGGGTGCAACAAAAATTGGAAACCTATGGGTCAAGTGTTGCTAGGGAGTCCATAAATGCATACCCTTATTAGCCTCAAACGATGTACTTTCAAAAGCCAACTCCTTTTCAACCACATGGCTCATTTTACATTTCTTTTTAAGCTGACTTTGTTCCAGCTCCCAGTCTTCAGCTTCATTATCCTTCCTTAGCAGCAAACCCAATCATCTTTAATCAAACATATTCCAGAGCAGCAACCTCAATAACCTTCCCATCAAGACATCTATTAATTCTAGCTATTTGGTTTCAGCCTCTACTATACAGTGTTGTGGAGTTAGTTTTCCCACTAAGCTCACATAGACATCTGTAGTCCTCAATCAATTTCATTTTATTTTCCAACTCCGCTAGACAACTTATGTTAGATTTACATGTTTATTTTATTTTTGGCAGCTCCCTTTTATATTCTGCGTCTACTCAAGTCACACAGTTTCCTGTATTTCACACATTACAATTCTGTATCTCAGTTTAAATTACATCAATATTTTGTATACTGGTAGCACCTAAAAGTCCCCAAGCAAAATTTAAGCCCTGATGCACTAGGCAGTGTACAAAGAGAGCAATTAACAGTCCTTGCTTCAGAGATCTTACAATCCAACAAACAAGTCAGATAAAATGTGGCAGGGGAAGTGGAGGCACAGAAAGGCAAAACCTCTTGCCACAGGTCATACAGCTGATAAGTGGGAACAGAACCCATGTCTCCTGACTTTCAGTCCACTGTCCCATCTGCTAGGCCCCTCTACATCTCTCTTCTATACACATTAAAAACCTGATGTTAACACATCATCATTAAGGCTACAGTTTAGTCAGGGGTGTTTTTAGTAAAAGTCATGGACAGGTCACAGGCAATAAACAAAAAATCATGGCCCATGACCTGTCCATGACTTTTACTATGAATATCCCTGACTAAATCTCAGCGAGGGGTGGGTGGAAGGGCACTGCTGCAGGGGGCATGCCCCATTGGGGGGGGGGGGAAGTGGGACTAGCAGTATCAGCTGCTGAGGGCCTTGAAGCTGCTGTGGCCACCCCAGGAACCGCTGCTCGGGTGGTCCCTAGGGCCAGCCATGCGGGCCCACCTGAGCAGCAGCCAGTGTGGCTGTCCATGGGGCCACCTGAGCAGCTGGTCCCTAAGCCAGCTGCTTGGGTGGCCCTGGGGTCAGCCATACTGGCTGCTGCAGAAGTCTTGGAGGTCGCAGAAAGCCACAGAATCCATGACTTCCACGACCTCCGTGATAGACATGGAGCCCTAATCATTATTAAGGTTGCAAAGTCAAGCCCTGAAAAGTAAGGAAATGCCAGAGTTAAGGCAGTTCAGTCAAATGATATTCCAGACATTGCCTTGGACCCAAATACAATTTTTTTTAGTTTTTGTTTCAGTGAAGTGGGGATTCAGGAAAGATTACAACCTGTACTCAATAGAGACCACATCCTGAGAGAAATCTTTCCTGAAACCTCTCTTCTGGCCTTCAAACAACTCCCCAACCTCATCATCAGAAGCAAACTCCCTACAGACCAGGACATACCTACTCAAAAGCAGCACCAGACTCTGCAAGCACAACAAGTGTAAAACCTGCAGACATATCTCCACCGCTACAGTGATCAACACTTCACCACAACATACCTTTCAAGACCCGTGGATCCTACACATGGGTATCACAACATGTGGTGTACCTCATCCAGTGCACTAAATGCTCCAACAACCAACTATGTGGGTGAAACCAGACAATCACTACGTTCTCAAATGAACTCACACAGCAATGACAAAAGACAAAAAAACCCTATCACCTGTGGGTGAACACTTTTCACAAAGTGATCACTCTCAGGCCTTGGCTACACTTGAGAGTTACAGCACTGTTGGTGGCTTTATAGCACTGTAACTCACTCTCCATCCACACTGGCAAGGCACATACAGCACTGTATTTCTGTGGCTACAGCGCTGCTTGTACTCCACCTCCATGAGAGGAATAAAGAGTATAGCATTGCTGCTGCAGCGCTGGGGTGCCAGTGTAAACAGGGAATAATCGTAGTATGCTGTAACTGACCTCCGGAAGCTTCCCATAATCCTTTTAAGTGAAGATTACGCTCTTTGTTTTGTTGTGATGCTTCTCTTTGTTTTGTTGTGAACTCCAGGCTCCAGAGCTGCTTATCCAAAAACCAAACACAGCTACTGTTTGCTGTGACGGAGCAGAGGCAGGGGGGTTCCCTTTGGAACGCCCACAGCTAGTGTTTGCTTGAAGAGAGGGGGATGGAGGGGGCTTGAGGAGAGAAGCAGCGCAGCAGGCGGGAACGCGGGGGGGGGGGTCTGTTTCAGAGCAGCTGCTTATCTGGTCTATGAGGAAAAAAACAAACAGCTGTTGTTTGCTTTCAGTGAGTGAGAGAGAGGTGGGGGAGGGGGTCAGAACTTGCAAGGCAGGGAGCTGACACAGTGTCGGCTCAAAAAATCCACTCTCTCTCTCCCCCAAGCTCCCTATCACAGTCCACCCCACCCCACCCCACCCCTTTTGAAAAGCACATTGCAGCCACTTGAATGCTGGGATAGCTGCCCATAATGCACCACTCCCAATGCCGCTGCAGATGCTGCAAATGTGGCCACGACAGTGCGCTGGTAGCTGTCAGTGTGGCCAGACTACAGCGCTTTCCCTACTCAGCTGTACGAAGACAGGTTTAACTCCCAGCGCTGTACAGCTGCAAGTGTAGCCAAACCCTGAGTCCTCATCTTCAAAGGAAACCTGCACGACACTTTCAAGACATGAGACTGGGAGCTTAAATTCATAACTCTGCTAGACACTAAAAGTCATGGACTGAACAGAAATACTGGATTTATGGCTTATTACAACAACCTGTAAACCACTTGCCTCCTCCCCACCTTTTTTGTCATATGACTGCAGAGGTAGTAATGAGCCACTCAACGTTGAATAGTCCCTTAGAATGTGTGCTAACTACATATGGTAAACAATCTGTTCCACCTTGCATTTTCCCGTGAAACTTGGAGTACCTTTCCCAGAGTTGAAGAGCGTGTAGCTCAAAAGCTGGTCTATCTCATCAACAGAAGTTGATTCAATAAAAGATCTTATCTCACCCATGTTGTCCCACTAATTGTCTCAGTGTTGATTTGTGGTAACAAGACACAGTGTAGCCTAGTCTTGATATTAGCATGTCTTCATTCAGAAATATTGACCAGACTTGCCCTAATTCTCCAAGTAAACATAAAGTTAGGTGAATAAACCAGAGACACACTATCAGAAGGGTTCATGTGAATCACTGGTAGAGGTGTATAAGCATACCCTCCCCTACCATGCTCCATGTAGATCAGAAATAAAGTGCCCAATTCAGCATTGTCCTTCACCATGTGCAGTAATTTGCACCAGCACATATTCAGCATGGATTGCTATTGCTCTGCCACTGCTTTTCACACACATTTTGAACTGGTGTAAATGATGCAGGGTAAGGAGCCAAGCCTCAGAAAACATGTGCTTCAATAATTTCAGTGGTGTGATGCAAGTTTATGTACACTGAGGATCTGGCCCAGCTCATGTCATTCTCTATCGTTGTGACAGACATACGCATAGGGCCAGAACTCCAGCTGCTGTAAATCATTATTGTCCCACAGACTTCCATGGAGCCACGATGATTTATCCAACTGAGACTTTAACAGCAACTATCTGATCCAGACATTTCAAGCGAGAGTTTAAACCCATTGGCTTAAGTGCATTCAGAATCGGACCCATAACTTCCATATGGAAATTATTATATAGTATGTGATCCCTAAAAAATTCAAAATATGTTCAGCTAAAATGATGATCCTAATGCTGTTAAAGATCTCAAGGGCATTTATTTAGTAAGAAAAAAATACTGGAAGCAAAGGAAAGAAACATCTTTGAAATCACAGCACAAAATTCATCCAGAAAATTAGATCATCAGCTAAATGCTCGGATGTGCAAATTCTCAAGTGGTCTACTTGATTACAAGTGTTAATGGCATCAAAGTTCAATAGACTATTAATATTTAGAAAGATTGCAAAAGTTCCAAATATTCATTGCTGCAGCTGACTAGATTAGGATGCCATGCCAAAAGCTGAACAATTGGAATCAGAGTACTTTAAATTAAAAGGACTAAATAGGCACACACACACACACACACACACACACACACACACACACACACACACACACACACACACACACACACACACACACAGAGATAAAAAAGATAATATTGGTAAATACTAGACCATTCCACTGTGTTCAATTGATATGAGACATAGAACTAATACTTTAAAAACCAAAGCAAGGGCTTTAATCTCTCATCTGGCCCAGTGAAAGACACTACTCAGCCCAGTGGTCACTCTGGATTGATAACTCTAAGGACTAAAAAATAAAAATGAGATCAAAGTATATGTTTGAAATACACACACAAAAATAAGAGGTGACGTCTCAGCCGTTAGGCCTCCTTCAGGCTGCAGGGAAAAAAAAAGAAAAAGGTTAATTTCAAGGTTAGAACTAACCTTGTTCTATTTTTTTCCAAAGCCTAAAGCAGAGCTCATGGCCAACATGTCACCTCTATTCTTCTTTACTATCCACATTGTTGATTTTGTATTAACCTTTTATTTTAAGTTTTCCAGTCAGAATTCTAATGCAGAGTGGATTGTGTTACTGTGTTAAGCAGCTTTGGCTTGATTTTTTTTAATCATTAGTCAACCAGACATAGAGAGTTGCAAACGTTAATGGCAATATTATCACCCACTCACCCGCAAGGGGTAATGGAAAAAAAAAACATAGAGGGAAGGAAATCACAGCAGATTTGCACTGATGAACCACTTCTGGTCATTAGTAAAAAACAGAGATTAGCATGGTATTGGAGAGAGTGGGCTTGCCTGTAGTTCACATGGAACAAATAACCTAGGGTACAGTAATCGTGGGCCATGTATCTGAAATGTAAGTGCTGTACCACGTAACTGTATTTCTCATACTGCTATTCAGTCTAAAGGAAACATCTGGAGATCAAGAAGTCCTGCAACTTACAAATATACAAGGCAGGAGAATTGTTTTGGAACTTCATACCAAGTTGTCCAATGGTCATACATCTACTACAGTAGAGTTACTGATGGCTAAATTTAGAAGTCCTTACTCAGAAAACTCCCTCTGAATTCAAGATTGACCTTCTGTGGGATTTTCCTGAGTAGAGACTGATTAAATAGTGAGTAAAGATCTCAGGAGTTGGCCTGAGGATTTACCATGCAATTGCAAACTTATTACAGTGCAAACTACAGAGTTTACAGACATTTTGCTACTGGTGAATAAGATGAATTGAACTTCAGCCCTCAACTCTAAGATTCAGAATAGATCCATTTATTATTAAATTAAGCTTCTCTCCTCAGCTGCCCCTCCTCCTTTCTTCCCTCACTGGTCCAAGACTGAGTTTATTCCAGTCATCTCAGCATATTTCACTCTCCATACCCAAAAGCAGCCACACTACTTCCTTACCTTCTCAAGATGTTTTCTGCATTCAGTAAGGATTTTCCCGGAGTCCAGGATTCTTTGGATGGGATGACATTATAATGTGGCTATTTGAGAAACCTAGGGGATGTAGGCATGCTGGGATTTTGGAAGCATTAGTGAATAGTTTATTGATGCTGAATGATTGCACCAGGGGTAGAAGATGGTGACTCATTCCTGGAGGAGGCTCTTCCCAGACTGAAGTTTCGAAGGATGAATGAAGGTGCACATCAGAATCTGCCTACACTAGAGCAGATGCATGAGAGTGTAGAGCAGGGTAGGATGTCTGTTGCATTGGGAAAAGATGTCCAGGCAGAGCAGGTTTTGCACTGACTGTGAGAAAATAGTAGGTGAGAGCTATATGTGGTATATGATTCTAGGACAGTACCTAAACTTCTGACCCAGCTGGCCAGTCTGTCCCTGCTCATGGCTGAAGCTCGTCTCTAAGTAAATTGGAACAAATGAAGGAGCGCTTTAGTGAAGACTCTCTTACCGCAAGGGGACAGCTTCTCCTGTTGGCGTAGTTAATCCACCTCCCCGAGAGTCAGTAGATATGTGGGCAGGAGAAGCTCTCCCACTGTCATAATGCTATCTACACAAGGGGTTAGGTCAGTGTAACTACGTCCACACCCCTAAGTGGTGTAGTTATACCAATATAGGTCTGTAGTGTAGACCTGGCCTAAGAACTTAAAGATTTCAGGAACTGTCCCACTGTATTTCACCTAAGGCTGCATATACACTCTGCATAGACACTATGTCTGGTGCCTATGTCTGTTTTTTACATCATTCACAGACTTTCCTTCCACCACAGCTCATCAAAATGCTGACATACAGAATAGATAGAAGGTCAGCTTTTAAAAAGGCATTTGCCATTGAACCTTTAGGTATGGTAATACTGTCTTTAGCATTCATCACGTCATTTTACATTATGTCATATGGCAGGGCATGTAGTGTCGCATGATGACTCTGTACTATACAGCCCTAATGACATAATGCAAAGTTGCACATTAGAAATGTACTGCAATACAGTGTCAAAAGAGATAAATATTTAGAGATTCAAGCCACTGCCTACATTACTCTTCCTATGATGGTCCACATGAGATGCAGACTGTACTGCAGATTATTTACTTCAGTCCTTTGCTAATTATTGTGCTTTATGAGGAAGTCAAGAAGAATTCTATTTTGCAAATGCTTCTCATGGCTCCCAGGCCAGGGTGTATAAATATAGTCTGCAGACAAAAAACCTAGAGGGCAAAACTGTCAAAAGCAGCATCACTATGCTGCTACTAATATAGCCATGCAAGGGGATTGCCCAGAAGCATATCTGGGCCTCTGTGTACTGCTGAAGGATTTTATCTTGTGCAGTACAATTGAGTGAGAAAAAAGATGAAGGTCAGAAAAGAATAATATCTCTAGCTGCCTAGCAACATTCCCATCTTGTACAGAAACCGTTTCCTTGCTGTTCTCATGCAGCCCTATAGCGAGGATCTAGTTTGAAGTGGGGATGTGCAGAACTGCTGGTAAATCAGCATAAATGAGCTACTGATCTCAAGACATAGCAGGCAGGATTCTCCTCTCACTTACAAGGGTATAAATAAAAAATAGCTCTGTTGAAGTCAATGGGAGTACATTATGTGGGAGGAGAATCAGGCCCAAGGAATTCATCTACCCACAACTAGTTTTACCATGTATGCACCAGATAGGTGCCACTAATGGATATAGTTGATTTGAACTGTGTCTTCAGTGGCCCTGGAAGGACCTATTCAGCTAAAGGAGTTTCCTGGCCATGTAAGCTAAAGTTGCTTCTTTATATTTTTAGAAAGAAAAGGTTTTAAAGATTTCCTTAAAGTTATTAGGGACTGGATGGCTCCAGGTCTTCAATAACAGGCAACAAGATTCTTCAAACCTGTTAGTTCAGTGGTTCTCAAACTTTTTTTTTCTCCACAGACCACTTGAAAATTGCTGAGGGTCTCGGCAGACACTTAATGATCTTTCCAAATATTGTTCGTACCATTAGCTAACTATTGTAAAGCGCTTTGGATAAAACCACTATATAAAAAAAACATAATTAACATTTTTTGTTCTACAAATAAAAACACACAACTCTTAATATCAGTAGTCTTACCTTTTTAATGCAATGGATGTGACTCCCCCCACCCTGCACCGCAGCAGCCCCTGAGCTGAGGCTGGGAATGGGAGGCAGGGTCTCTACCTGGTAGCCCTGGAGCTGGGGAAAGTCATCTCTTTCTCTGGCTGCTGCAGCCCTGCACATCTCAAATTCCCTCACCCCCTCTTCTCACCCCACTGTTCCCTCCCACCTACCCCTTATTCCCCCCTAACATGTGCATCTTCTCCAGGGTCAAGGCACCTAATCAGTGGAGCCACGCCTGCATAGCTCCACTAATTAGGTGGGTAGCCCTTCATTCTCACGTGTGAGGCTGCCCAGGCATGCCCCTTAGAGGGAACTATCCACTGACCACCTGAATGGAGTTCGCGGACACAGTTTGAGAATCTCTGTGTTAGAGAAAGGCTCAAGCAAGGATAGGTTGTGGATGTGGAAAAAGCTAATGTACTCAGTGCTTTTTTTGCCTCTGTCCTCACAAACAAGGTCAGCTCCCAGACTACTGCACTGGGCAGCACAGTATGGGCAGGAGGTGACCAGTCCTCTGTGGAGAAAGAAGTGGTTCAGAACTATTTAGAAAAGCTGGAGGAGCATTGCATCTGAGGGTGCTAAAGGAGTTGGTGGATATGATTGCAGAGCCATTGGCCATTATCTTTGAAAACTCATGGCAATTGGGGGAAGTCCCAGATGACTGGAAAAAGGCTAATGTAGTGCCCATCTTTAAAAAGGGAAGGAGGAGGATCCTGGAAACTACAGGCCAGTCAGCATCACTTCAGTGCCTGAAAAAATTATGGACCAGGTGCTCAAGGAATCCATTTTGAAGTATTTGAGGAGAGGAAAGTGACTGGGAACAGTCAGCATGGATTCACCAAGGGCAAGTCATGCCTGACTAACTTAATTGCCTTCTATGATGAGATAACTGGCTCTGTGGATGAGGGAAAAGCAGTGGACATGTTATGCCTTGACTTTAGCAAAGCTTTCGATACAGTGTCCCACAGTATTCTTGTCAGCAAATTGAAGAAGTATGGGCTGGATGAATGGCCTATAAGGTGGATAGAAAGCTGGCTAGATCATCAGGCTCAATGGGTAGTGATCAATGGCTCCATGTCTAGTTGGCAGTCGGTATCAAGCGGAGTGCCCCAAGGGGTCAGTCCTGGGGCCAGTTTTGTGCAATATCTTCATTAATGATCTGGAGGATGGTGTAGACTGCACCTTCAACAAGTTTGCAGATGATACTAAAC
Organism: Gopherus flavomarginatus; assembly: GCF_025201925.1. NCBI lineage: Eukaryota > Metazoa > Chordata > Testudines > Testudinidae > Gopherus > Gopherus flavomarginatus. The sequence continues at coordinate 40,225,203 of NC_066622.1, forward strand.
TGGGAGGAGTACTAGATATGCTGAAGGGTAGGGATAGGCTACAGAGGGACCTACACAAATTAGAGGATTGGGCCAAAAGAAATCTGATGACGTTCAACAAGGACAAGTGCAAAGTCTTGCACTTAGGACGGAAGAATCCCATGCACTTCTACAGACTAGGGACCAAGTGACTAGGCAGGAATTCTGCAGACAAGAACCTAGGGATTACAGTGGATGAGAAGCTGGATATGAGTCAACAGTGTGCCCTTGTTGCCACGAAGGCTAATGGCATTTTGGGCTGTATAAGTAGGAGCATTGCCAGCAGATCAAGGGATGTATTCATCTCCCTCTATTCGGAATTGGTAAAGCATAATCTGGAGTACTGTGTCCACTTTTGGGCCCCACAGTACAAGAAGGATGTGGAAAATTTGGAAAAAGTCCAGCAGAGGGCAACAAAAATTATTAGGGGACTGGAGCACATGATTTATGAGGAGAGGCTGAGGGAACTGGGATTATTTAGTCTGCAGAAGAGAAGAAAGAGGAGGGGATTTGATAGCTGTTTTCAACTACCTGAAAGGGAGTTCCAAAGAGGACGGATCTAAACTGTTCTCAGTGATACCAGATGACAGAACGAGGAGTAATGGTCTCAAGTTGCAGTGGGGGAGGTTTAGGTTGGATATTAGGAAAAAACTTTTTCACTAGGAGAGTGGTGAAGCACTGGAATGGGTTACCTAGGGAAGTGGTGGAATCTCCTTCCTTAGAGGTTTTTAAAGTCAGGCTTGACAAAGCCCTGGCTGGATGATTTAGTTAGGGATTGGTCCTGCTGTGAGCACGGGGTTGGATGACCTTCTGAGGTCCCTTCCAACCCTGATATTCTATGATAGGTTGACAGTGACTGAAAGTTCTCAAATTAATGATCTTCCAAATGAAATGGATTGGTACAGTTCAATTAATAGCAGACAGGTGTCTACAACTAAAGACTAGAAATAAAACGGGCATCATGTTGGCAGTTTCATTAAAGACACCAAGGCTCAAATAGAATTCTGTTTCCATGCCTCTTCCCCTAGAGGTGGGCACTCAACTCAGGGTGGAGGGACAGGGAAGTTTAGATCACAGCAGCCCATGGAAAGATGGTTTAGTGGATAAATAAACAATCTTCTAGCTTGTCAAACTAACACTTCCACCGATTTCATGATCTGTTTGAGGATTGCTGGGTTTCAACCACTACACTGTTTAAAATATATATTAACTGAGGACAAATAGCTACAGCCAAACCTACATTGCACTGTAACCAAACAGGGTATATTTGCATTGAATAATCTCCTGAAGTAACCATACAACTAGCCACAGCACACAATTCCTACAGCCTCTGTTTGTGTACCTCAGAGGTAACAGTGTCACAATGAATACCTGAAGAAGCTACACTGAAAACATATTTTTCACTGAGTTATAACCATGTTGCACCAATTACAACTACATGTTAAGATGCTGGACCAAAAGTAGCAGGATATCATTTTTAACATTTACCTGGGTATCTACCATGTGTTACTGACTTATGTGATCAGCAATTTTCCTGTTTTCCTCATGGGAAATACTTAAAGCAAGCAAGGAGCCCCGATTCCAACCTCCCTTCTGTCAGTGTAAATCAGAAGTTAAGGGAGTAGAGAAAGAGGAGAGCTAGGCCTACGGTCAAAGAATTATTTTACCTGTACTGTGAGCCCTTTTATTTAGCTGCTGTATTACATGTCATCAAAAAAAAACTTTGCTTGAGCCATCTTTTTGAAAAAAGAGGCAGTAGCTACAATGTCTTTGCCAGTCATGTCACAGCACAAACATCTTAAAGCTAGTGTGAAGGGTTGCCTAGCAACAGCACTAAGCCTGCTGGGATGATCTTGCTCCTGATTCTAGCTATTATATTTTGGAGCCTCAGAATGCTTGTTCTTAATAATAAAGGACACCCTCCCAAGCATACTTTTTTACTGTATGCTTTAATTACTGCTTTACTGGTATAAAAGTCACTCCTTTTCAAAATGTATAACTATTTTGTCAGAGCTCTCAGGAGCAATGTCTAGTGATGGGCCCATGAAAATAACCAGACACCTCAAAATAATCACTCAATGATGTCATTGCTCCTCCTAAATCCAGATACGAGTCACTGCTAACAATGAAGCCATTACTGAGTGTAGCTTCCAAGATCACAGACAAGGGAACAATTAAATATAATCTCTCCTTCTGCTTTCTAGAAAGCCAGTCCCACTATAGTATCAGACCTATGTCCTACATCTACTATTTCACCCGAATACGGTTAATTATTATTGATTTATTTTTAAATCATGACTTTCAGACTGCAAAAAACTAAAATGATCAGGCAGTGAACAATAAGGCCAGTCAATGGAGGAAGAACTACTCACATTAATAAGGATTTCGCTCCTGCATCCACTGAAGTCAATTGCAATTGCATTCTCAATAATATGGCATAGTGTCATCAGCGTTACAATGGGCATGCGAAACAGTGAACGCATGTTCAGATACAGAAAAATCAAACAAAAGGATTTAGCTCAAATCTAAACTAGAGGTGGGGACAGAAATAGTCTCTATCCTTTAAGAATGCACATCATTGTTTCTGGCCTAGAAAGCTGTGTATTTAAGTTCCACTGTATTCTAGTCAGGATCTTATCCCAGATTCAATGGCGCACACACAGTGCCTTTATGAGGAAATGGCTGCTCAGCTGGAGGTATCCCTGGGATGAGAAACTGACTTCACTTCTGCTAGTTTCTGCTGGGAGCTAACAATGCTGCCAACTTTGGGGGGAAATAGAAGACAGAGCTAGTCACAATTTTTCTATTATTGAAAAGTTAATGCAAAATGTTAACGTTTGGAATTTCAACAAAAAGTGCCAACAAAATGTTGATCACATCTTTGCGTCTTTTTTGTTTCATGTTTTAGCTAGTTCTGCTAGGTAAAAACCCCAGTAATTATAGCCAACATTCCCCTAGAAAAGCTGCAATTCATTGTTTTGAGCAACCTTGCATATTAAACAGAATTTAGTACAAACCAGTTTCCATCTCTGTGGAATACTAATGATAAAAACAATACAATGAGGCATTTGTGAGGATGATGAATTAGTGTCCGCACTGAGTACTGGGATGTGGGTTGAGACTCCAGTTCACCACTGCAAGCTCAGCATTGTCTTAGGCTAGGTCTTCACTATGAAAAGAGGTGTGTTTTTACATCAAGACACTTAATGATGTAAAATCCTAAAAGAAGCAAGGCACAATTAGTTTTCCCCTTGACTAGCCACATCAAGGAAACCTGAGGAGGAGGGCAAAACATTGACCTTGACTCCCTACCCCAGGTAAAATCTACCTGTACCTTGTCTCCACTAGGACTTTACATCAAGATAATTATCTTTATGTAAAAAAAAACAAACACCTTTTTTTCAGTGAAGAGAGCCTTGATGAGATTGACATTTTGAGCTGAGGCATGGTCAAAGGGCTTGTCTATTCAGGGAAGTTAATTTGGATTCAGATAGGACGTCAATTTAAAGCAGAATAGCTATTCCTGAGTAACTCCTTGTGCTGAAACACTTATTCTGGAATAAAAGTGCCTTTTGTGTGGATTAAGCTAGTTCAGAATAAGGCATTCTGAATAAGAAAATCCACACTCAAAGTTAGTCAGAGAGAGTTAACCAGGAACAGCTATTCTGTAATAACTCTCTATGTAGATAAGCCCTTAGTGATCTGTTACAGTATAACCTGAAAAGATCAGGCAATTCTCTTCCCTACATATAGGATTCCAGTGTCTTTTTAAAGTCTTTTTAGTAGATTACTTCTCAGTCATTATGCTGGGTGAGTAGTCACCAGACAATCAGATAAACCAGTACTGTCTGTAGGACACCAGACCCTTTTGCTGAAGATAAGACAGGACTGTTCACCTTTCAGCCTATAAAGGGAAGATGCCCACTCAGGAAGCAGCTATGCTGAGAATTAGGCTTTGTGAAGCAGTCAAAGAAATGCCATCAGCACTTCACAGCACACTTTAGAACTCCTGTGTTTGCCATGCAGTGGCTCATGGCTGCATATTGCTAGGTTTTCATAACTGGACATCTTTCAAAGGTTCGTATTTGCCACTGGGAGAAAGAGGCCTTCAGGGGTGCCCTCATGGCAGAGGGAGAGGTAGTAAAGTTTCCAGGACTTACTGCTTGTCAAAACTGATGCTTATTTTGGGATCACTTGAGAGCTTTACAGCCCCATCCACTGCTAGCATGACAACATTGCTGTCACTGGCTTCTATCAAGTTCTTTGTTAACATTCCCAAAGAAAATGCACTGGAATTTGATTGGAAGCTGGATTTGATTGACAGTTAAACTGTCTGCACTGATGTCATAGATCCCTGTCAGGATGCTAGCTAAGTACCCAATCTTGCAACATACCAAGTGAATTTGACTCCCATTGAAATCAAGGGGAGCTGAGGTTGGTCTCCAGTTTCTTGGAGGAACTCAGCACCTTGCAGGATTGGATCCTAAGACAATAACATGACTTCCATCCAGAGCCAAAGCCTGTTTGACATTAAATTCAGAGAGAGAAGATAAGTGAGGTAGTATCTTTTATCGGACCGCTTTCTGTTGGTGAGAAAGAAGCTTTCGAGCTCCCCAGACCTGCAGAAGAGTTCTGTGTAAGCATGAAAGCTTATCTCTCTCGTCAACAGAAGCTGGTCCAATAAAATATATGACCTCACTCACCTTGTCTCGCTAATATCCTGGGACTAACATGGCTACAACAACACTGCATACATTAAACTCAGTAGTCATTTTGGTTTAGCGCTTCAGTGGGCTTTGGATCAGGCCCATGAAGTGCTACCTATCATCCAACATGACTTTCCAATATGTAATTGGCAGAGATCCATCCTATAGGGTGCTCTGGTTCCATTTAGGGAATGATGAAATGTGAGGGAGCTGCATCCTCACCAAAACACATTAAACCTTTGCTGAGTGGTTCAGGTGGACATAGGTTTCTCACACGCAGCCTGGCAGGTTTTCTGAACTACAGGCTCTACACAGGAAACCATGAATCAGGAAAGACAACCCCTTCAGAAAAATAGGGAACAAGGGTGCCAGAAATCAGACTGGAACAACCAGCCTCCTTGCACACTGTGTGCTGGGTCTTACCTCACCCAGGGTCAGACTCTCCCACTGCCTCAGCTTCCCGAGCCTGGTTCACTCGTACTTCCTCCTGATGATCCTCTGTTAGGAGTAAGGCCTTCCAGCTGCACCCGCTCAGTTTCCTGACAGGCTAATGAGCACAGATAGACAGCCTGATAGAACAGCCCACCTGACTAGCTGAGCAAGACAACAGGCTGGCTCTTAAGCACACCAGGAGCTCACTGGCTGCTCAAAATATTTGCCTATGGCTGCAATAGCTCCTGTGCCTGCTTGTGCCCAGCCTGCCCTTTCCAGCTAACCACAGAATCATAGAACCATACCTAGTATAACCCCAGCCAAGATGCAGGATTTGTTGTGTCTAAGCCATCTAATGCAGATGGGTATCCAGCCTCCTTTTGAAAACTTCCAGTGAAGGAGCTTCCACAACTTCCCTAGGCAGTCTGTTCCATTGTCCTACTGTTCTTACAGTTAGGAAGTTTTTCCTCAGATTTAATCTAAGCTCTGCTACTCTGTAGTTTGAACCCACTGCCTCTTGTCCTGCTCTCAGCTCTGATTCCCGAGTTCAGCTCTGACCCTTGTCTTCGGCATCTGGGCTCCAACCAGGAGGCATGACCACCCATGTCCCAGTTTCTGACACCCACCACCTTCTGGCCTTTCAGCCTCCTGCTCTTCCATGTGTTGATTCTCATGCTTTCTATCAACTTACCCCTCCAGCCACACTGTAAAGTCAATCCTCTTTCCAATGGTTAATGAATGTCCAACACCACAAATCCGATGGTCAGGTACTTCCCCATAGGACTTTGCTTGTCTGAGCAGGATGCACCCTCACTATGTTCTCGCCCTCAGTGCTCGGTAGTCCATTTGCCCTGTTGACCCAGGACCAGAGTAGTGAGACTTCCTCCCTGCCTTGCTAGGTGTCCCAGCCAAGACCTCTAAGCAAATGTGAGTGTTAATTCCCTTCCACACTCATCCACACTATTCTGTCCAGGCTGCTTCTTTCTACAGATACAGAGGGAATTGGAGACCTTGCTGAAGGGTATCAGAGCTCCTTCAGCCACCTTTGTATCAGGGTGGAAGGCCTGGTGCATGTTCTCTCTCTGTCATAGGGGGAGAAGAGGGGAGAAAAAGATTGCTGAGGGGAAGTCTTTACCATGTTTTCCCAAAAGCATTAGAGGGACAGGTATTAAACGTTCCCCAAATGGGGGCTCTGAGCCTACAGACCCACTAAGATTTCACAGAAACACATTTGGCTCTGGAGCCCACTGCTCCTACTCCAGCTGTCAGGCAACATGGCTCCTACTGGCAACTGCCTCCCAAGCGCCAATGAAATGATCGGGGAAGGAAAGTATTTCACAATGCGGGGGGAGGGATGGAATCTCTCAGTGCATTAAGTCCCTCGCACACTCCCTGTGGGGCATGGGGCCAGTAAATGTGCATTGCACTTCCCCTATTACCTTCTCTCCTTCTTGCCTCTGGCCAACCCCCCCAAGAGGACTCTCCAGAGGGTTCAGAGTAGAGGCAGATGGTGCTCACAGAGATGATTGATTTCCTCCTCTGCCCTTCACAAGCAAAGCATGAGATCTGCACCTGGAGGGTCCCCTCAGCACCTAAATCCCATGAGGCAATGGGGCCTTACGCCCTGCAGAGGCAGGTTTTTAGGCATGAGAATTGCTTTCATGCACTGGGTGGATATAAACCTGAGGAATGGTAAATAACCACTATACGCTGAGACAAACCTCAGAAGCCTCTTCAAATTTACACTTATAGCTGTTCACATGGCAAACTCAAAGCAGGAGAAAAGACAGAAAAGAATAGCATTTCAGCCAAAGGTGCCTTTTTGTTACAGCTGAGCAATTAATTGGTTTGGTGGCTAAACAAAACAAAACAAAGATCTGTAAAAAAAATTTGTTTCAAGTCAAAGATTTTTTGTTGTTGTTTTTTTCTAGCCAAAAACAAAAGCCACAAGAATTTCATTTCAGGCCAAAAGAAGCATGTCATCTGACCTAAAACAAAATTGTGGGGGTTTTTTTGGTATTTTTTTCTCCCATTTCATTTTGTTCTCAGATGTTTTACTCTTTTGTTGTTTTGTTTTTTAAAATAATCTATCAAAATCCCAAAATTAAACCTCATTTTGGAACAAAAAATTGTTACATCTCCATTAGAAAATGTTGAATCAAAATATCTTTTTGACCAAAACCATTTGATGAATTCAACATGAATAGTTTTGGTCGATCAGAAATTGCATTTTTCAGTGACTAAAGTATTTGGCTGAAAAATTTCACCCAGCTCTACTTTTTAAAATTGACCTACTTTCCGCCCCCTTCCCCTCAGTCACTCTTATTCTTTTCCTTATCCACTTCCAGTGTCTCTCTCAGCCTCTGGTGCTAACAGTAAGAAGAACTATTCAGTGGGACATAGCCAGAGAGTTATCTATTCCTATTCCTAGTCCTCTCCCTCCTCATTATCTGACCCTTGTACACATCCTAATTTAAGTATTGAGGCAAGATGTCTTTCCAGCTTTGGAGATGTGAGTGGCAAAATCGAGGTACATCCAAGCAGATTCCACTGTACAGGAGACTTCATTTAGAAACTGTACCTCACTGGAAGATTTTTCATTCAGGTTAGTTGTGGGCAGCAGCATAGCAGCTCCCTCAGTTACAGTCTGCGTACTCAGTCATGGTCCTGAATTTTGAATGAAATCAAAATTGGTTTCTGAAGGGCCAACTGACTCCAAATGTGGCTTCTCTAAATAGCAGCAATCAATCAAAAGACAGTTTGGGGGCAGAGATGGGAGGTTGGTTTGGGTTTTTGTCTGTTTACCAATGAGGTGCTAGAGAAACATACTGCTCATTAGTACTATACACTTGTAAGTGATGTCCTGAAAGATGAATTGTTCCAAACAAGCCTAGATGTGCAATGATGTGTTGGAATACATTCCCTCAGTGAGCACTGCTTCAGCTTCCCAGAGGGAGTGTTCATATCAGTGGGAGGCTCATTTTGATAGCCCAGCATCACTAGCCTCTATTTCTTTTTCTATTTGTCTCTGTCAAAATGCAGCCTTCCCTTACATGGCATTTTTCAGATCTCCTGGTTCACACTGGATGCAGCTCCACCACGGTAATACAATCTTTCCCCAAGTGTAGACATGGCCCAAGAAGAGGTGTGGCAGAGACAGAATGTGAACACAGAGGGCCAAATTCTGAACTGTGTTAAAGTTACCTTGTGCTACTCTGGCAGCACAAAGCAGCCTTGAAGCTGGCTGCATGAGCAGGATGGGTCTAGTACAGTGACTTCTATGTTGCCCCTTTCTGACTGCCCCAACCTAGCAGATATGCAGGGCCGGCTCCACGCATCAGCTTATCAAGCAGGTGCTTGGGGCGGACACTCCAGAGCCAGGCGGCTCTTTCAGGTATTCGGCAGAGGGTCCCTCACTCCCGCTGGGAGCGAAAGACCTCCCGCTGATTTACCACAGATCACGATCACGGCATTTTTTCTTCTTTTTGGGCTGCTTGGGGCGGCAAAACCCCTGGAGCCAGCCCTGCATATATGACTGGGAAAAAGGTGTCATGGCAGGAGTTTCCCCGATGTGCTCTGGCAATCTTCAGCTGCCAGAAATCCCTCGCTCAGAAAGCAGAATTTAGAGAAGCCCTGAAGACTAGATCAATGTGATTTAAAGTACCTATCCCACCCTGAGCTGAACTGGGAGCCAAATAGCCAGTCCCAAGGACCTGATTCAAAGGTCATTTATGGTGATGATGTAAACAGTTGGAAACTGAGATGAGACCAACTAATTTCACATAGGAACAAAATTGCCATCTGATGTGAATAACTTGCAGTGACTACAACCTGGGATTTAATCCTGAACATTAAAAATATAGGACTTTACAGCCTATCTGCAATCTCCTCAATCATCCAGTCCACTGTAACCTTTATTTTCAGCCCTGAACAAATCAGGGCAAGCAATAATTACCCAAACTGATTTCCCTTTCCATTATCAAGCGGACTTTGTATTCTCCTTGGATACACACTGCTCCTAGAAAAGCCTATACACTCCTTACCTAAAGTAGGCACCCACTGGGCACTCAACCACAAGCCAATTAGTTATCTGCACTGCATGTGTCACAAAAAAGAGCTCAATTCCAAAGTAAACTGGTGGACAATTATCACTTTGAACAAATATTTCCATCCATGCACAAAACACTGAAAAAAGCAAACTTCCAATAAACAGAAAATAGATGATTGTTCCAAAATGACAGCTTTCACACTGTTAATCCAAAAGGATCCTTAGAGCATATGTAGTATTAAATAAATTTGCCACTGGTTAAAAATGTACATTCTTTAAATACATAAAAGCCTAATGAAAAGGCTAACATTTTCCTTTTCCTGCTTCCCACTTTCCCTTTTTATCTCCTTAGAAGGCAGCTTTGATTATAATTACAGTGGAGACTGAAATGTATGCTTGATTTTATATATATTATAGATGGGGGGTGAATTGTTTTCTAGCATGAAAAGTGTTGTTTTTTTTTAAATATACTGAATATATTTGGAATTTAAATGCACATAATTTAGAGACACACAGACTTTGGAGATGAGGAAAAGGCTCCTTTGAGATTCCATCCCTCTTTCATGCTCTTAAGATGAAGACTAAAATAATCACATTAAGGGCCCAATCCTGCAGTCCTTGTGCCTACAACGCTCCTATTGAAGCCAGCTCGCATGGGGACTGTTGAGGGTAATTTTCTGCTTTTCATTGTCATGATCTTGCCAGCGTGGCTGCAGGGTGATCAGCTGGTTTCCAAGTGCTACAATGAATGTTCAGTCTCTTTATTACCCTGAAGGCATTGCATGGGAGCCCAGCTATTAATGCACTTGCTGCACTACAAACATTTGATGTGGTACAAGAACAATTAATTTCTGGCTGAATACTCTTATATTTCCAAATCTAGATCTTATTTTTTTCCTAACATGTCTCATTCAGTTTGTTACTCATGAATGTGAGGCACTAATAGTACTAGTACAGCCAGTCATTTATTTGTGTGGAAGGTGAATTGAGAGGGACTAGCCAGGGAAAATTCAGCCTTTAAACTATCTACTCCCTACATACAAGGCCTGATTCTCCACTGCCTTCCAAAGTCTTATAGTCTATATTATTATTCTGATGTTGTGAGAGTGTAGGGAATAGGGCACTGGATTAGGCACAGGAGATCTGGGTTATGTTTCCATCTCTACCTCCAAACATGCTGTACAACCTTGGGAGCATCACTTCACCTCTCAGGGCATGCTTCCCAGCCTGGATAGATAGACATGCACTAGCTCTGCTCCCGCTAGCTTGCTAAAAATAGCAGTGTGGCTGTTATAGAATGGGCATATCTGTTTACTCCATCTGAGAGGCATGCTTCCAGCTGTACTGTAGATACAGCTTCAGAGTCTGAGCTGGTACAAAGACAACATTCCACTCATATGCGCCAAGAGGAAATCCCCCCGTTTCATTAGTATTTCTATGCAATGTATTCAGCCAGGAAAAATGTAAGACGTTTCTGTGAAGATATGCATTTCTGGAAACAAACCTCACTTATGACACCTACTGTTCCAATCGAGGGCTTATCCTCAGAATACAATGTGCTAAATGTGGTTTTAAGTTATATACACAATGAGGAAACACCAACAAAAGTGTCTTGGGATTCTAACTGTACAAAACACCCCATTTTCAATTTACAAATATTCTATTCACAGATCATACCACTACTTTTGATTATGCTTTATAATGCAGTGATTACACTACTTTATAATACAGCATCTATAACTAATTGCAGTGTGGTGTAATCAGACTGTGGTTATACTTTGATACCTATAATTACTACTAGTTCATATAACCAGATATTTAAGTGGATGAATGAATTCTTTAGTATTATTCCTTTTATTTCATAATTAATACATTCTACTATAATTACTCAGTAATAATAATTGTCCGCTATGGGGCTTCTTGCACTTTACTATGAAGCATCTAGTTCTGGCCACTGTTAAAGACTTGATTCTAGATGGACAACTGATCTGGTAGAGCAGATTCAACATTCCTGTGCTGTACTTTTTGATAAATATCGCTAATGCAAAAATCCCATAATCATCCATTTAACTGCACCTATAATTTGTTAGTATGATATGATTGCAGGATAACTACACAGTGTAAATAGTGTTCACTGTATTATACACTTGTTCCCCTGCTTTCTCTAGTGATGGGACCAAACCAGTTGTCTGGCTCCCAACACATCTCTATTCTAGAGAAGTTCAAATTCAGATTCAAGGTTAGAAGCTCAGGTCCTTCTTTAACCTTCTTATTCAAGTCAGCATGGCAAGAATGTTATTTTAATCTCTATCACATATTAGTCCACTTTTTCTGCAAAGCACTTCTTCCTATTTCCTCTGCTTTAAATTATTATTCATTTTTAATCAGATGTATGCGAGCAAATAGTCCAAAAATGAAAGATAAGGTTATTGACGACTTCAGCTATATGCCATGAATTGTAAGAGGTAGAACTGTGCAAAGGAACCTCAAATAATCAAAATGGGTCTTAGTTCAGGTCTGAGGTGTGTAGATTTTAAACTTGCAGTGGTTTGAGTTTATTAGAAATGTTTTGTGTCTGTGAACTGCACATTGATTCTATGAGCATGTTGGGCTTATCTGGATGTCTGCAAACACTCTGAATCTACTGTTCACTCAACCTGGATTTTGACTGGAATAGGTCACCTGAGGGAAGTTACAGGGTATGTTCCAATACTTCTGGTTCTAGTGAACCCTGTAGGAACATATACTCACACATTAATGAAAACCCAGCCCTTAGATATTTCCAATGAGTTTCAACAATGGGAAAACCAAGTTCATGCAAACTCAAACTTTAATATTTTAATGCCTGGTAACACAGAAAACACTTCTGTCATAAAAAATAATTACAGTCATTCTGAACATTTGCCCAGCTCCATATATGTCCCTTCTGTATTAGAAAAGGGAAAACACCAATGGAGGCAAAGTATTCTATAACAATTAACCCAGATAGTGGACAGGGGCAAAACATTATTCCATGGGAGCTGGATATGGAAATTATATATAATCTATCCCATTTTCTCCTGCTTATGTGATGCTTGTGCTTCTATTTTGAGACTACTGACTACACATGGACATTAAAGGGGCTCTTATTGGAATAAAGGGGCATTACCACACATGGGGATGATACTTAGCTTTACAAACACAGGCTCTTAGGAGGAAACTCTTGATGAAGGATTTTCTAAAAGAATAGAGTAATTTTATTACTACTTGAGACACTTAAATATTTTAGGAAGATTCTTTTAAAAAAGATTTTCAATTTATTTCCCAAGCATTTAACTTGAAAATGGATTCTGAAAACATTGCTTTGCATGCTGAATCCCTTCTCAGTAAGTTTTTGAGTTTTGGCAAAGTAGCACAAAAAGCCAGGCATTGTGATCCCAGCACAACAAGGCATGACATTAGAGGCATTTGTGGAAAAAATCCTCAAATTTCTACACCCTGGAGTAAAAAGTGTTTATGTCATACAGGGCATGTTTACTTGCTGGCTGGGATGGAGCAGTGCAAGCTCCTAAAACTACACCTTACCTATCCTTGGAATAAACCACACAAACTAAAAGTAAGACATCAACACATTTTTGGAAATTAAGGATTTCTGGGATACATTGAACAAAGGCAATTTAGAAAAAGTTCACCTTGATGGTGGAGATATGACTTTAGAGAGGCAGAGCATGATGGAGACACCTTCTGGAGTTGTGGGGGCAAAGAGATCTCAGCCTGGAGCAGCTGAGGCAGTGTTCTGCCTGGCCTGTAGCCTGTCTGTCTCATTGGTTCTGTGTTCACATGAAAGAATAGGACATTTGAATATATTAGGCCACATTATCTAATTGCATCTATGATCTTCTTACATGTGCTGTATGGGCCAGATTTTCAGATTGCAGGCATCAAAATCAGTATGCAGAAAGTAGTATCACAGTGAGAACTGCTGGGTTCTGAACACTTTTGAAAGGCTGGCCGCAATGGTGAGTGCTGAGCACTTGCAAATTTGGCCTCAGTGCCAGCCTTGCAGCAAAATGGTTAGCAGCAGCAGGAGGATTCTATTGTATCTAGGGTGACTAGACAGCAAGTGTGAAAAATCAGGACAGGGGATCAGGGGTAGTAGGAGCCTGTATAAGAAAAAGACCCAAAAATCGGGACTGTCCCTATAAAATTGGGACATCTGGTCACCCTAATTGTATCCATCACTACCCACAAGTAGAAGTGGTTTGCAGTGCCTAACATTATCTATGGCTGGCCTGAAGGTGTGGCCATTCCTCACTAATCCAAACCAGGCATTTTGCATCTGTTGTTGAACAGAGGGTGCAAAGCTGGCTATGTGCATCTCTAACTGCTTGGTGCTGGGTGCACACAAGGTACACAGAAGTGCACATCTTCTGGTGCATTTCATTGTGTGTAGGGGGGTGAGGAAAGGCAAGCGTGCAGTTTGGAGCTGGCGATAATTTAGAATTTCAATTATGTTTCTTGAAAATAATGTAATCAACAATAAATGCTATTTATTATGGAAATCATTGGGAGTTTAGCCTAAGTTTAAAAAAAATACACATCGGGAAAGGATCTCTGCATTTTGCATTGTAATAAATAAATGTCACATTGATTTAAATTAAACATGTGCTTAAATACTTCACTGGATTGGGGCCAGTGTGTTCAGCTTTATGAAGGATGATCTAGTCCTTACTGCCCAGTACAAAATGAGTTACAAAAGCTACTCCAGTCACAATATGTCCAACATGAGACTGAATTTTTATTACTAGCCAATAACTGTATTGCTGGTATACTCACAAAAGACCTATTCAAACCATACTGTGCAGTTTTCCTCCCTTTTAAGACACAAGATCCTGAGAAATTTCATCAGTATTGGCAGGTGCTAGGGAGAGGAGGGGAACAAATTGTATGTGAGTGCATGGGCTGAAGTGTCTCCTTGGAGCAATAAATTCAATCAAATTATAGCTTGCAGGTTTTGTACACTTCCATGCCTGATGTCTGAGTGAGCAGGTTTCTGTGTAGATTGAGAACAATGGCAAGAACTGCTCCTGTTTAGCTGCCAAACAAAGGATACAACTAAACATCAATTTTTCCTCTTTCTGAAGGGGAAGAAAAAAAAGATCTGCCATGACAAAAGGCAAGTATAGATTATTTGTAACCAATGGAAGGCAGAGTCCATGGAAGCTTTTTCTACATTGCTCCTGTTCTGTAGAATCCTCTCCAAGCACTGAGCAATCCCAACTTCCCACAGTCCCTTTTGTAGGATGCTAAGTGTGTGGGGGCATCTTGTAGATATAATAGGGTACAATCAAAGGTGTTGATTTTCAAGAAGTTCCCTCTACTCCTCTTGATTTTATTTTGAAAAGACTTTGTGACCCATTCACTGCTGTGTAGAAAGCAGCAGTAGGCTCCATATGGAAGGGGGTACAACATTTACGTGGGTCTGGGTGACAGAGTGCCTTTGGGCTTGAAATAGATTTTAGCGTGCTGGAAGGACTCCCCTTCATGTCATTGACTGCAAGGGGCTGTAGATCAGGCCCTAGGAAACTAAGGAAGCATGTACTGGTGTTGCTTACATACTGGACTAGCAGCAAAGAATCCTGTGGCACCTTATAGACTAACAAACGTTTTGGAGCTTGAGCTTTCGTGGGTAAATACCCACTTCGTCAGATGCATGTAGTGGAAATTTCCAGGGGCAGGTGTATATATGCAGGCAAGCTAGAGATAATGAGGTTAGTTCAACCAGGGAGGATAAGGCCCTGTTCTAGCAGTTGAAGTGTGAAAACCAAGGGAGGAGAAACTGGTTTTGTAGTTGGCAAGCCATTCACAGTCTTTGTTTAATCCTGAGCTGATGGTGTCAAATTTGCAGATGAACTGAAGCTCAGCAGTTTCTCTTTGAAGTCTGGTCCTGAAGTTTTTTTGCTGCAGGATGGCCACCTTAAGGTCTGCTATAGTGTGGCCAGGGAGGTTGAAGCGTTCTCCTACAGGTTTTTGTATATTGCCATTTCTAATATCTGATTTGTGTCCGTTTATCCTTTTCCATAGCGACTGTCCAGTTTGGCCGATGTACATAGCAGAGGGGCATTGCTGGCATATGATGGCGTATATTACATTGGTGGACGTGCAGGTGAATGAACCGGTGATGGTGTGGCTGATCTGGTTAGGTCCTGTGATGGTGTCGCTGGCATTGATGCCAACTCTGCCCACATATCTACACCAGTGACACCATCACAGGACCTAACCAGCCTAAGTCAAAGGAGACAACTATGGAAAGGGGACATCATGGAAGAATGATGGTTCCTGGATCTCTATGACCAGGGAGATTTACCAGAAACAAACAAGCAAGCTTATCCCTAGGTAAACCAAAACCCTTGCCAAATGTTGAGGGTATTGGGCAGCTTAGACTGTGTGCCTTAATTAGCCAGCCCCTCAGTATGGTGAAGGGAAGTCCAGCTTGACAAGAACTTATCACACATTCTAGGTCCTCAAATACAGAGCTCTATGGAAAAATGCCAGCCAGCCAACTTTGAAGAGCCCATGCCCTGTGCCTCCCTGAACATGGCATCCTAAGCAGCCTCATGCATCTCTTCTGCATGAAGCTTGCCCTAAAGAGTTGCATGCACAGCTGCCACTGTGGTTACTGGTGGATGTAATGCCCAGCCCTCTGGCTGAAGACAGCCTCCTCAGTAAGCACCATAGCTAGGTTTGCAAGCTGCTAAAAAGGCAGGTTTGGTTGTTTTATTTCAACCTGCTTAAATAATATGCAATGATACTGTAGATACAGTGCAGGCAAGTTATTATTGTGGAGAAGACTGTCTGCTGCTCTACTTTAGTGAGCTCTATAGAAGACAGGTTTAAGTATAGCGTGCACAGGTCAGTAATTTCCTTCATCTAGACAATCAAACTGCTTCCAACCACTTGGGCTCTGAACAGCCATTCCCTTGCAACTGGGGAGTCAATCCAGGAACATATGCTGTGCTCGCCACTCTCTTTGTGCAACCCAGTCATGGACTCACAGGCTCTATGAGGGCAGAAGACTAGAGTGAGAAGAGTTCATATTCCCAAGAATAAAACATTCCAATGCTCGGCTTTTGCTTAGAATTGAAGGTAGGGCATGTGTATCACATACAACTCCAATAGCTGATGAGGATTGTAACTAACTGCAACCTCCTTAGAAAAGGTCATTTGACCATCTCTCTAGGCCAGATACCCATCTGGGCTAAAACAAAGCATCATTGGACCAGCTTCTTGGCCCACACTAATGCTGCTTTGCTCTGTAACAGCCACCCTATGAGTGCTTTTAGGGGGTAAATCCCTGAATAGCACAGAGTCAGCTGTGACAATTCTGTCACAGTCCCCACACCCCGACCCTTCCCCTCCCCTCCGCCAGTCTGTTCTAAATGAGGCTGGGGCCTTTTAGCTCTCAGCTGCCCGAGACCATGGCCAGAAAGATGGTTTATATCTTACGGGCTTTCCTCAGTGGCACTGAGCACAAGTTCAGTGAGACTGAACAGCTCATCCATTCAATGGAACTAAGCTAGTTTGCACTAGCTGAAGATCTGGCCCTTAGTGCCCACATGAGGCCCCAAAGCATTCAGCTGATCTTTCTCCATGTACACATACAGTTATCTTCAACTTGCTCTACCAGTTCCCCCACCCCCCCAAAAAAAGCTGGAGATAAGAGACAAGTTTGCCCTTAAAACAGCCCCATATAGCTCTGATACCCACTTCAGTTGGTCTTGGCAGTAGAGGGTCCTGACTGGCCATTTTACAGAAAGAGAAAAAAATTGAAACAAAAAAAGAGTGAAACACAAATACCTAGGAAACTATGGCAGAAAGCATCACTAAGCTAGTACAATACTGCAGTTGATGTAAGTAAGCAGGACTTCAATTTACACCAGCTGTTGGACAATAATGCAAAACTGCTGCAGTTTATGTCAGCACAGAAACCAATCTAAGCTTCAGTTCCCACCAGAGCTAACATGCATCTGACGAAGTGGGTATTCACCCACGAAAGCTCATGCTCCAAAACGTCTGTTAGTCTATAAGGTGCCACAGGACTCTCTGCTGCTTTTACAGATCCAGACTAACATGGCTACCCCTCTGATACTTGACAGCAATGAAAGTGTAACTGGAAGACAGAGTTTATGTGTAGCCTCAGTCATAGGTACAGAACCTCGCCTCCTGCCTGCCTCTGCCCAAAATCATTATTGGTTTGTTATGCTGACACATTAACAGTATGATCAAGTATATTTTACTTCAGTATCATTTTATGCTAAGCAGTTCCCCTGTTATAAGTATACATGGCCATTTGAATCGAGTGCACCATCTTGAAGTCTTCATGGAATCTAAGAAAAAAATATGAAAGATTATAGTTTTAAAATGTACAATTAGAACAGCTGTACAGGTTGGCATTGTTTTTACATTCCTTACAGACACCATATCTACACTGGGCTCTTGTTCAGTTCAAGATGATCTTGCAAGCCCTGAATATGGCTATGTATTATTTATTCGCAAGTATCTAGCGCACAGCTTATGTTGAACCTGGTTTTCAGGGACTGTATCTCACTCTGTATCCCTGATACTACTTAAGTTGGGTTGAGAGTCTCTTGTTAATTTGAACTCTTGCTGACCAACGGGTTCTTTCAGCTAGTGCACCAGCCTTTGGAATTGCCCCTCACGAAATCCATCACAGCCCATGTCCAGCAGTGGCCCTCGGGGCAGGATGCAAGTTTCATTTAATTACAAGTTTAACTGACTTGTTTGGTTCTTAGTTTCTGTTGTTGCAAGAAGCATATATAATTTTTGTTTTGATCTTGATAATTGTGGCTCTCTTTCCATGGTGAGAGCCACTATAGACATTAGCAGCATCATTTTCTGTTCTTGTTACAGTTGCTAATAAGTAACTTTATTTTTTCTCTCACATTTGAATTGTCATGACAAATATTTTGCCTAGAACTAAAAATGCATAATTTTGTTTGGCATGTTTAGATGCCATTTTTTTCAGAAGCAGCTCTCCACAAACACATTGGTAAACTATTTTGACCAATACAAAGCTGAGATTTAGTGCTGTTGACTTTGTAAGTGATTCAAATTCTTTAGTAAACCAGCAAATCATTTTGACAAAAGGCTTTCCATCAAACAAGCCATTTTCTAAGAGTTCAGTATCATCATTTATAACAATACCTGCCTAGCAATACTCTTACAGCATTGACAATACTAGCAGGAGCGTGCATACACTTGTTTACTTCATAGCCAGGAAAATTCAGAAATTATTTCTTTTCTAAGCATGACTGCTTGTTTCAAATTGCTTATCATTTTTCCAGTATCATCCATTTGGGAAGAATCAGGAAAGTATAAAACATCTCTAAAGCTTTCCGTTTAATTGCCTTAGGAAAACAAAACTAATGAAACAAGCATTGGAAATGTGTGATGGGAAAAGGAACATCCCTAGTTTTTAAAATAAGCTCTTAACATTTAAAAAAACAAAACCAAAATCTATTAGGCACTACAGTCATAGTCCTTGCCACCACTCCAGAAGGAAGAAAGCTATCAGCAAAGCTTCTTTCTTTAGTTCAGTGTTTGACTTCAGCACAACTATGGCAATTTATACCAGCTGAGGAGCTTTCCTTATACCTGAAATAGGGACTGCAGGTCAGGGGGGACAGAGAAAGGATCTGCCTGTGTTGGCAAGAGGATGAGAAGGGTGGGAGAATATGTCCATTGTTTGTATGGTTTATACACATACACTCATTTTCATGGGCTTCTGGACCAAATTTCAAGCCTTTTGAAGTACTGACATATGGATGAGTCAGAAGTGATTACTAGCCAACCTAGAAACATTTAGTTTTTACATCTTAGAAAAACAGAGGGCAATGCTACCTTGTAAAAAAGTGTTGAAAAGATTATCTCCTCAAGAGAAAGAGGCTGCAATAAGCTTAGTACAATGATTATTCAAATGGAAGCATTACATATATTAACTCTTGTTTCACATAATAGTTGGTTTTCCCAGTGGATCTCAGACTGAACTGTTATCCTTTTTGAAGGCTATCCTGAAGAGAAGATCTGAAGTGTATACCAACATCTGTGCATGCACATACATCCATGCTAAAGCTGTTCTTGGTTAATATGGACTTCCATGACCTCTGCTGTATGCCACTCCTCCCTTACCATCTGTGGATGTAATGCTATCAGGTAAACGGGAACCAAAACAATCTTTGTTCTAATACAAAGAGTGATTTATTGTCCATCAGCACCAAAAGAAAGGGTTATGCAAAAATGGACATGCAAATGTCCAAGAGACCTGGAATTCCTGCTGAAATTCCAAAATAACTTAGAAACATGACAAAAGTAAGATTCAAGGCACTGACTTACAGAGAAAACTTAGAAGAAACTTGCCTTAATGATGGGAAAGATCCACACCCAATTCCAGTCTCTTCTTCTGATTCCAGTATGTCACCTTTGAGTTTCTAAGGTTCTGTCTATAGCAAAGGGGGGCGGGGGTTAAGGGTTGTTTGCTGAAAGCTGCTGCAGCAGCAAGATAAAGAGCATTTGTAGGGACATCCATAAAAACTGAAATTAACAAGGAAGGCTGCCAGCATGGGAATCTTATGACTTGAAGTCTTTCCTGCCATGCAACAACTGCCACACCAATTCTGTCTATATTTACCTATATTTGGGTGCTTCTCCAGGAGCCATTAAGAGGTTCCATTGTTAGAGGAGAGGAATGGGGACAGCTGCCAACTTACGTATTTCCTAGGTTTGCCTCACAAGGAAAAGGATTCGAGCAATATGTACTCCACTCCAGTAGCACATAGAGTTCTCTTTTTTTGTTTTTTTAAACACGCACCCCAACACTCCTGTATAACCAGCACAAGAGGAGTGGTGTTGGCCAGGGCTGCCCAGATGGGGGGACAAGAGGGGCAATTTGCCCCGGGGCCCCCACAAGAATATAGTATTCTATAGTATTGCAACTTTTTTTTTTATGGAAGGAGCCCCCAAAATTGCTTTGCCTCAGACTTTCTGAATCCTCTGGGAAGCCCTGGTGTCGGCAAGGGGAAATTTTTGCCATGATGATTAGAACTGACCATGCTCCTTCTTAGCCATAAAGCATCTGGAAGGTTGTTGGTGACCAGCTAGCCTATTGGCATCTACCAACTGGTTTGGCAATGTTCTTTCCATTAACAATCACATTGTTCTAGTCAAACCCACTCTGCTTGTGTCATAAACAGATAGCTAAGGGTTAATGTCTCTTTCACTTATAAAAGGGTTAACAAACAGTGACCTGAAACACCTGACCAGAGGAGCAATCAGGAGACAAAATACTTTCAAAACTGGGTGGAGGGAAGTTTGAGTGCGAGTTCTTTGTTCTTTGTCTTGGTTCGGTGACCCTCTCGGCTCTGAGAGGGATCTCTCTATCTCCAGGCTTTCTAATCTTCTGTTTCCAAGTTGTAAGTACAAGGATAGTAAGACAATAGGTTTATATTGTTTTTTTTGTATTTACATGTGTGTAGTTCCTGGAATGTGTTAAATTGTATTCTTTTTGGATAAGGCTGTTTATTTTTTTTTCTTTTAAGCAATTAACCCTGTATATTGTCACCTTGATACAGAGATCAATTTTATGTCTTTTCTTTCTTTTTATATAAAGCTTTCTTTTTAAGACCTGTTGGATTTTTTTTTTTTTAGTGGGGGCTCAAGGGGATTGAGTCTGCAGCTCACCAGGGAATTGGTGGGAGGAAGAAGACAGGGGGGAAGAGAGAATCTCTTTTGTGTTAGATTTACTAAGCCTGAATTTGCATAACCTCTGGGTGAGGGGAGAGAAATATTTGATTTCTCGGTGTGGTGTTTCAAGGACTTGAAGCAGGGAATCTCCTAGAGTATCCAGGGCGGGGAAATCTGGGAGGTGGTAAAGAGGGAGAAGGGAAGTGGGTTATTTCCCTTTGTGGTGAGACTCAGGGCATCTGAGTCTTGGGGTTTCCCCAGGGAAGGTTTTGGGGAGACCAGAGTGAGCCAGACACTGGAATTCTCTGGCTGGTGGCAGCAATATCAGATCCAAGCTGGTAATTAAGTTCAGAGGTTTCATGCTAGCTTCTCATGTTCTGAACTCTAAGGTTCAGATCTGAGTAAGAAAGTTATGACAGCTTGGCATTTACAGCTGCCTTGATTTGCATGTTACATACTACAGAATTCAGACTAGAATTTACAAGGCTTAAAATAGTTAATTTACAAGTGTGGACCTAATTTACCAGTGGGAGGTCAGGATTCAGTTCCCCTTCCATCTCTTATTTCTCACATAGGAAAACCCCTTTTCACTTGAGGTGGCAGTGTGGTCTGGGACAAGGATTGTTTCTTATTAAGAGAGTGTGTAGAAGACCCGGCATAATGGGCTTCTAGGCATTCCTGTAATATTTTTTATGTCATTTGTGGATTAGGATTTGGTCTACAGGTTATTGATAGGATGGGGTTAAAGGAGAGATGGCTGCAGGACACCCTGTGAAGCAGGTGGTTAAAAACTTTGCAGAGTGTGCATAAAACATATAGAATAAATAAAGTGCAACCATCCTTTTGAAAGGGTTTCTTGGCAACCCTGCTATTTTAGCCATCACTCTTCTCCTCTGGAAAATGGAATCTGCTTGATGGCAGAGCCAGCAGTAACGTAGGTGGGGTGGGGGAGGAAATGTAGGATTAGAAAATGGATTTCTTTGCTTTTATGCTGCCACCTTGAATCCTCTCACAAATCCTGAAAGCTTGTCTCCCATGTAAATGAACTGGATGGACGATCGTTCACCAAGAGTAATGCTTTGAGACCTTTAAACACATTATTAATGATTTCTAATTAAGGTTGATGTAGCAATGAAATGAATGGCTCTTTCAAATATCAAATCACGATTTTTGCTTCTCTTCTCCGTACGATCAACATAAATTTGGCATGTTGGTTGATGGCTAGACTATTGCAGTGATAGTGAGAGCATTATTAATGTGCAAAATGGTTCACAGTAGAATCTTAAATTACAGCAGGGATGTATTGATTAAATGAAAATAATTGTTGTTGTTGAAAATGAGCAATGGTAGCTTTCTCCAAGACTTATCATGAGGTAGGTCATTTAATCTTCTGAAGCTAATTGCAATTTGAAGTCTTATTGATTTGAGAATCTATACTTCAAATGGCAAAGAAGTTATCTATTTGAAAAGGACTTGGAGATGCTGTGAATGTCCCTTAAAGTATAATACAACTAAATTATACTTTAACTCAAGAATAGAAAATGCAAAATTTTAACAGTGAGGGTAATTAATTATTAGCATGGCTTAGCAAAGGGTGTGGCAAATTCATTGTCATTTGGAGCCTCTAAATCAAGCCAGGATGTTTTTTTCAAATATATGCTCTAGTCCAACCACAAGTTACTGAGTTTGATGTAGGAAACTAGGTGAAACCTACAGTGTATGTTATGCAGGAGGCCAGACCAGCTGAACAGAATGGTCCCAGATGGACTTCTCTATGAACCTAAGAAAAACTACAAGGGGGAGGGGGGCACTAAAAATAGTGCTGATGAGGACCAAATAGCTCACTGTTGATACAACACACTATGCCTCATACCATCCCACTGAGCAGGGCTGTGGCATCTCAGTAAACAGATAGGGGGGACCCATTGTATTATTTCAATGGAATATATGGGACAAGAAAGTCAAAAGGTGTCAACATTAAATAGTGTTAAACAAGGTTCAGTGTTCGGCACACTGAAGCCTCAGCCTGTTTAGTACCATGGCAAACATTAGTAAATACACAAAAAGGAAAAACAGTTAACACTTGAAAAGTATCAAGACATTTTAAAAACATCCTTTTTCCCCTCTAGCTGGAGAGGTTTTACAAGGAAAATCCCTATTTGACAGACTTAGCTAGTAATAACTGTCTCTTTTGGGGAACAAGAGAAAAGGTTGGTTGAGATGGGCTGAGTTCTACTTATTGCTCTTGCCGTCAGTCTGACCTGTTTCCTAGAGGGCAAAACAAGAGAGACATAGAACAGCAAAGACAGAAAATGCAGCTTTTGTCTCTGGTGTTGGCTTTCACTGCAGCCTCATTGCTGGAGAAACACAGGCACAGCATATGTCTGATCAACAACTCTGTGACCTGGCAAACTTGTACCAGCATTGGACTGTGATGAGCATTGCTGTAAGCAGAAATGTAGCTAAGAGGCAGTGTTGCAAAATATGCCACATTAATGCTGAGGTGATGCAGAAGGTGGAGCTCTTCCATTTGAGTTAGAACCAATGTCATAGGGCACTGCGAGATGCCATCTTCTGGATGAGGGACACCAAGCTCCTAATTACATGAGGTCATCAAAGAACCATCACCACCACCACGCTCTTATCACTAGATCTCTAAACACTTTAAAAAGATGGTAAGTATCATTATCCCCATTTTATACATGGAGAAACTAAAGCATAGAGGGGAAATTGACTTGCCCAACAGTACCCAAGAACAGAACAGAACCCAGGTCTCTCCACTGCCATTCCAGTACTTGAACCACTCACCTACACTACCTCTCAGGCATATGGACCATTTCACCCAGCAGTGAAATACAGCCGTCTCTAGTATAGGGGGTGGGAGCAAAAGGAATGAAAAACCACAGTGACAGCAACATTACTTGATAAAGTTCTCACAGACAAAGGAACAGTATCTTATGTACTCACAGCTACAGGAGACAGACAAAATGAGGTGTAGAGCCAGACCTTGGCTAGATCATTGGGGCTTACACCTCGTATTGCAAAATGTGCCAATTAATTGAAGATGTGGCTTTAGATCTCAGGTAAAAGATGGTGACATAGCAATTAAAGATACCTGCATACATATACTGCATGTGAGATTGTAACACAGTGTGAGACTGACCTCCACGGCACCCCCCCCCCCAATAGTTGTTCAGGGAATTAGCTCTCCAGCCTCTGGAGCGCCCTCTGCAGGCCAATGTCCAGCTTGCCACTGGCCCCCCATCACCCTTTCGGACCCTGGTGCCCCTTTCCCTTGGGACCTGCCCCCGGCAGTACCCCCATGGTTTCTGGGTCTCACCACCAAGGGGAACCCCCACCCACTATCCCCACCTCAGTATAAGGCTACTGTCAGTCACCCTCTAGCCCCTGTTCACTGGGGCAGACCACAGTGTACAAGCTACTCATCACAGGCAAGGGGCGTTTGGACCTGCTGCCTCCTCCTACCCTGGCGCCGCTCCTGGCAACCCCAGTACCTATTCGGTCTTGCACAAGGTCAGCAGCCTAGGAAATTGCCAAGCAGGAGCTCCCCAGCTCCTCTTGCCTTTTCCCAGCCCTGCTCCCCCTCAGGTACCCTGGTATGCTCCTCAGTAGCCAGGAGCATCTCCCTCCACAGCTAGAGGAGAATCTCTCTTAGTCTCTGGCTCACAGCCCTTTTAAAAGGGCTAGCTGAGGTTTGTTTGGGGCGTGGCCGCAGCTGTGCCTGCTTCCCCAATCAGCCTGAGAGCTGCTTGCCCACAGCCATGACCCTCTCCTGTTTTTAAACCCCTCAGGGCAGGAGCAGGCGACCACCTCGCTACAGGGATGTAGAAATTATGTTTGGATTGCTGTATTATGGACATGGGACCATCACCACAGTTTATCTACTGTCATACATATGAAGATGGAATTGGGTTGATGCACTCCAAAAAATGCCTGTGAGATAACTATATTACATTACTAGCCTCTCAAGTGCCTTGTTCCCATCCATACCCAGGCAAATTTGGCACTGGTGAAAGGAGCCAGGTTGGCACATGATGGCTGAAGTCATCCATTTGTGTGTAAAGGATAAAATCCATACCCAACCCCAGAGTCTCAGCAAGAGGCCTCTGCACCATTAAAGGCATCAAGGCTGAAGTGATGATTTGGTCCCATATAGACCTTCTGCACTGAGTTGAATGTCAGCTGGTGTCTAGTCAGTGCTCTCTACAGCCATGACCTTCTGGGAATCTGATCCCCAATCAGACCTTCACTTTCACTTTGCAAGGGTTCTCATGCTTATCTTCCCATGTAAGGCATCGCACTCACTCCCGCCACCCATCAACTGGGAAAGTGTGGGAACAACAGTGTCCCACCAAGGATGCCCATGGCCCAGCACATCATGGTACCACATCCATCTTCACCAACTGCACTAGTTGAAGGAAGATGTTAAAAAAATGAAAAGGAAGAGTTTAAGGGCCAGATCCTCAGCTGGTGTAAATCACTTCATTGCCTTTAATGAAGGTCTGTATCTGCAGATCTAGCTTTTAATGCTTCAAACTATAAAGAGGGGTCTAAATGCTGTACCTCTGCTGCCAGATAGCTTTAATTGAGTGCTTTCCCTGACAGGTAATGTTACAATTAGGCAAGCTAAAGCAGAAATAAGCTAAAGATAGAGGCTTTACTTCCATGAGTGACAGGTTATTCAAAGTGTCACAAAAAGTTCAATGTGAAAAAAGTCTTATCCAATTTGATTTCTTAGCTGAAAGCAGGCCTCATTGAAACGTAACCAATACAAAATGTCTTCCAAAAACAATGGGAATGCACTGGGCAGCGCATTTCGTGAGGTATCTGTGCCTGAAAACCTCTTGCTGCCGAAGAGTTGTATGCAATGTGCCCTGGTACGAGAATATAGTGACTGAAAATATAAGGGGGGAAAAAAAACAAACAAAAAAATTGGGCTTAAAACCCTACTCTCTGATCTGCCAGCAGGCATTCAGTCCCCAGACTTGCATAGTCTGCAGTTTAGACTTCATGCTGCATTACCTCAAGCTGAATAAGCTGTGTCCCATAGCATTTCCAATTGTGCCATAGCAAAGTGAGTGAGCAATTAGAGATAAGCAAACCCGTTCCAGTAAAACTAGCCCAGACTTTCACTTTCTCAAACTCAGCTGACCCAGAAACTTGGAGATTCATAAAGATTTGGTTAACTTTCACTCAGGTAGGGGGGAGGAGGTGGAGAATATGGAGTATTTAAATTCTATGGACCTCTTCACTTCCTTGTTTGACCTAGAAATGGAAATAACCAATTACAATAAGACATTGTGGTAGTTCAGCTTTGGCCAAACTCAGAGTACTGGGGGAAGGGAGGCGGAATGGAGGTCTTATGATAATTCCAGTCATTTCTCAGAAACAACATGAGCTTCTTTTTGACTCAGGGAGCCAAAGTTATTCTGGGATGTGGGGAAGGATAGCTGTTATGCTTTCTAGCATAGGCAGGCATATCTTTCCCATGAGCAAGCTGCAGCATCTGTAAATCAGGAACCAGAATCAGAGCAGGGATATAAAGCAGAACTTTCTTCATGAGTTACAAGACAGTCCTACAGATTCTTAGCATGCTGACCAGGCATATGCCTGTACCACTCGTCTGAGACACCTCTTATGCTGGGAGGCCCTCTAGTGATTACACCTGACTAATTTTAAAGAGACAGAACCCAAATATACTACAAGACCATCTCCTCAGCAGATGTCATGTCTCAGGGGAACTAGAGGCACCAAGCTGAGGAGCAGTGGTGGTTACATCTCTTCTACAGATTCAGGCTGGACTTCCCTCAGTGATGCTGTGCTGCCATGGGCCACGTGCAAGAGGAGGGGAAGTGGCCCTCTCCCACTGCACCCACATATGGCCCAGTGAACAAGGGATGCTGCAGAGAGCAATAAGCAGCCTCTCCCAGAACACTGGAAACCAAATTGTGGCTGCCTCCTGCCTGGGTGCACTAGGGGAGGGGCTGTGTCCTCTCTCCTCAAACACATCCATGCTAAGTGGCCAGAATTCAGCCTCAAGGGCCAAGACAAATCACAGGTCAGACTTCAGAGTCCTTAGATTTATTGAGGCAGCTCCCTACTCCGTTGGGCAGGGGTTACCCACAGCAGTCTCACTAGGCCCCTCAAATCACAATCAGATAGCATACAAAGCCCCAATAGTATTCTGTAGCAAAGCAAAGAAATGGTCTCATGTTAAAAACCAGACAATAGTCCTGTGCCAGACCTACCTTTCCCCAGAGACATTTAGCACTCAGCAGTCTTGGGAGAGGCTCTGGGCTGGCCCCTTCTTCAGGGAGCAAAGGTCAGGTCTGATCTCATCCCTGGGTGGCCCCTTCCTATTTTAACAACCCTCACAGCTAATGCAGGTGTAACAGGGTGCATCCCAGTTAACCTTTGCTGGCCAATGTGGGTTTTGTACACCCCATCACATAGCCTATGGATTTTTTTCCCCCGTAGTACAAACTCACACACATGATAAAAGCTTGAGTGTGCCAGTTGTGTCTAAGTCACACCACAAACTGCTCACTAGTGCATGGGACAGTTTTTAAAGAATAAATACAAAAATACAATTTCTCTACCTAGATGTTCATGTAGAGCAGGCTCCTCCCTCCTTTTCAACCATATGGATTTGTGCACCACACATCCCAAGCAAATTCCATAGGACACTCAGTTGGAAAGCCAGCCAGCTTCCCCTCCAAACCCCGTGGAATGCAAGTTTCACATCATTCAAGGCAGATGATGCTTTTGGGGGGGGGGGGGCAGGGACCTCTTTTTGGTCTGTGTTTTTACTGCACTTTGCATAATGGGGTCCCGGTCCCTGGCTCGGCTTCCTGGGTGCTACCAGAGTACAAATACATACAACAGATACACATCCGCCCAGTTCACATAAACTGGGCTTAGGTTCTCACTAACCTTTTGACAAAGCTGAGCTGAGGTTTGAGTCTAACAAAACCAGACAAATGTCACTTGAATTAGGAGAGAGGCTTTGTTGTAAACGTGTCACAACATGTTGCAAATATGAAAGGATGCATATGAAACACTATTTTCCCCTTGTGCTTTAGGAGCATTGATAGATTAAGCAGGAAGATTTGTCATGAAATCACAGGAATACATTTATAATACAAGCATGTAATAATGAAGAGCTCTCTTTAACTGTTCATCACCCAAATTTACCTTTAAATATTCCTTCAAAAGGGATGCGAGAGAGTTTTGCATATGAATAGTTACTCAACACAGAGATGGGCAGGTACTGAAACATGTGGCCAGAATGGGCTTGAGAATATCATGAGCAAATCCATTACTGTAAATCAGTAAATAAACTCATCTTCCTGGTATATAATCCAGCAAGTGTGGAACCAAGACGTAGTGCCCCAGAATCATGAGCTAGAGTTTCCCAGGCTCAGACTTACCAGCATTGATCATGATTGGTGGAGAATGGAAGAGCAGAAAGAACCAGAGTCATAGGAAAGAGAACAGTAAGGAGGAAATTGTTTTACTTACATCTGATGCAGATGGGTGAAAAGAATGGGCTTGACTAACAGTCAAATAGGATAAACAGCTATTCGTATCTGGCAGCAGATATCCCCCTGGCCAGGGGTCAGACTGGTAGGGAGGGAGGTGGTTGTATCTTTTAGGAAGAGAGTCGAAATAAGATGCAATTATTTTGTGGAAGACAAGAATCAAAATGTATACATCAGCTAGTTATTAATACTAAAGAATCTTCTCCATTCATTGGGCTTGGTGCTTGAATACCAGCCACCAGTCTTACTGCCCCACCCCCCAACAACTAAGTCACTGCAACCTTCTCCACAGCTGTCCAGACATTGTCTGGGCTGGAATCATATGGACAACACAGGCAGCACTTCTGAGTGGGAGTGTTGTATGGTGGTATGATCATGGGCCTGGAGCTCCCAGGTACTAATCCCCACTCTTGGACAAATCTCTTAACCCCTTTGTGCCTCCATTTCCCCCATTTGTAGGATGAGGTAACAAAGACACTCTGCCCACCTCCAGAAGAGTTAGCTAGTTAATGTTTGAGAAGAGTTCTGAGGCGGTCAGGTGGTTAGTACTGGTACCAGCTATAAATTAGTCCATATTGAGTAGCACTGCAATGGTTATTGACCTTGGCTTTCTGGGACTCTAGTTTGTTTAGTGAGTGTGGAATCCTCAGGGCTATGTCCACTGGTTCCCCAGACACCTTTGAGGAGCTCTGGGTGCTGTCCAAGGTTCACTACTCGGTGTCCCTTACTGGATCCCTGATTTTGAACCTGTAACCCTCACTCTTGTCCCAGTTTTCATTAGTTGTCCCACAGAATTGCTTGATCCCCAAGTTCGGTAGTTCCTCTCCTTAGGCTAGGGGAGGGGCCTTCTGATATTGGCAGGCTTGCACCTGCCCATCTCCTGGAACTCAATTGGTATAGATCAGGAGCAGCAGCATTAGGCCCTTGCATCACTAAACCCTCTACATAGGCCCTCTGGAGAGGAGTGAGGTCACCTCTGAGAAGTGAAAAGGAACAGGGAAGGAGATCCTGCAAACAAATAGGAACACCAGATGCACTGCTGTTCTACAGGTGCAATGCTTTTGAGCTCTCCAGTGACTCTGCCTAGGGAACTAGGAGCAGCAGGTATAGACCAAGTTTCCTCCTATAACTCACATTCCATTGATGAAAAAAATCCTTTGTGGATGGTCCCATGGAAAAGACTGTGGCCAAACCACACATTTAATAATGAAATATTGAGATTACCATCGTGTCCAGAGGCTGCATTCCGCTAAACACAGTCCCAAAGAGCTTGCAATCCAAGGCCCAGGTTGAGAGCAGCTCCTGCATACCTGCACAGAAGAGGAGCAGGTAAGACATCTCCCATCCAGCATGGTTGTGCAAAGGCCACTCACAACCCCATAGAGGAGCGCAGGGACTGTTTGCTCCTACTCTACTAAGGGGGCAGGGAGGAGATGGGGCTTTACCCTTTCCATCTCTTGGCTCCATCCAGTGATATTAGGGCTGGTGGTCTCAGAGGGAGGACCGGCAGCCTGCCAATCTAACGGGTGGAGCAGATTGCTCACCTTGTGCACAGAGCTGCCCTGAAGAGGTTGTGCCCACCTGAGGCACAATTACTCCAGTGATTCTCCTGGGACAGCTGGGCTTCACACAGTGTTGTGTCAGAACCCCTCAAACTAGCTCTAAGTCTTTGCATGGCCGATATGCTGTAATACTGTATACAGATGAACCCCCATCAGAGAGACGGCTAAAGTAGTAGATAAAAAGATATTAAGCAGGTATTAATATGACCGAATATAAATGGAGGCTGCTTATTAATTCATCCTTCTTGATCAGCAGTTTCCAGCACACATGTAGTTTACAATAATGCAGTTAAATCTACTGATCAGCCAATACAATCATGCTTCTAATCAAGAGAATAATCAAAATGCTCTTGAAGTAGACCAACTTCATGTAAGAAATTATCAGGAGAACTTTTTATAGTTTAATCAAACTATGGCCCTATTTAGATTTAATGAAAGCTAAAAGTTCTTGTAAGTGAGCTTAGCAGACAAAGTTACATTCATTTCCTATTAAATATATGCAAAAAAGGAATTGCCACCCTTTGTGAAAATAGCAGTAAAACAAGCCAACACACTCAGGGCACTTGCAACATACTGAAACAAGTAACAAATGCACTTCTTAAAAAATGCCTGCTCGTGTCAATGCTGCCTCAACTTGGACTCAATTTCTGACTCAGCAGCAACAAGTGCTTATTTCCCAGAGATGAGAACTTTTTACCCCAACTTAGCATTTGAGGGACTTTATAAAACACAGAAAGTGGTATTGACATTCAATCTAACCAAAAGAACAGCTCCAATAACTGCTCATTGCACACACTGATCACTCATTCCACTGGATTGTTTGCTCCTGATAAACACACAGCAAATTCTACTCAGTGCAGCAATAGGTCTTAAACATTTTGTAGTTATAAACAAAATACAAATGTGATTAAATGAACTAATGGCACATTTCAAGAGCTTGGAAGGAGGACATTCCCAGAACACAGGGCCATCGAATGAAAGCCAGAGTGTGTAGGTACTTTTTTTTTTATGATTGGAGGCTGTTGGGGATGAATTGAGAGAGCAAGTCTCTGCACTGATGACTGTATGAAGGTGTTGAGTGCCTATGCCTGTGAGAAGAAAGCAGATGGATGAAGAGCACCTGGCATAACCTTTACCTAGAAAGGTGGGAGTGGTGACAGTAGGGAAAGGAAATCACTTAAAGGAGCTTCCTAATACTCTGTCACCATCATCAATCTAGGCAATATGAAGCCTTGGGTTAGGTGCACCAGGGCTTTACATTGCTCTTGAACGTACAGATTGTACCCCTTGTTATTTCTGCATTTGTCTTTCTTCAGCTGGACAGGAGATTGCAGCTGTTCCTCTCAGGTGAGGATCTTCCCATTGCAACCCATGCTTTCAGCCCCTCCACATTCAATTACTGCATCTCACTCTCCCCCAGCCTGAAGGAAAACATAATTCAGAGGACCCAACAGCCGCTCTCAATTTACAAAGGCCATCATGAGCTTGTCATGCATTGCTCAATGCATTCCACTCTCTCCTGATTCATCTTCAGATCCAGTTCAAAACTCTAACCCTAATCTACCCAGCCAGGAATGGGCACAGACCTTGCCATCTAAGACACTACCTTACCCTCAGTGACCACCAAGATGGCTACTCCTCATAGGGTCATTGTGGCTGTGGACACCCAGAAGAAGGGTCCTATGGACTTGGGTTGGGTTAGTGGGATCCCAGCTATGGAAATTCAGACTGAGCCCCAACCTGAACATTTTCAGTACAAATTGCAAGATGCTTCTTTTGCCACAAGCTTTCCTCCAATAACAGCATCCTTCCCACACTCAGTATGTGGGAGGGGAGGACTTGGATTCTGCTGCAGAGAGAGAGGAGATCTGTCCCTTGTACAAGTGATTTTAGGAGGATAGACACTGCTAAGATGGAAAATAAATAGAGATACACCTGAAAGCATCCACTTAAATGAATGGAATGATTTGGTGGAAATTGAGCAATCTATTTATATGCCACTGAGAGAATGCTCATTGATTTTACTGAGATGAGCTTGGTAATGGGATCCAGAGCCTTTCCTCTCGATCACTGGTTCAATTGCAGGTCAGTAATTACCAAAAATTGTCTTCTGATGGCTGTTCAACTGCCTGGATGAAATAAGTGCCCAATGGACACTGTTGCATCACGCTGTGCCTGCTCAGTGAATAATCAGAAAATTGCAGCCTTTTGGGTGATCAGTCTGGGATTGTTCCACCAGCAGCAAAGTTCACTATTGAGAATAAAACTGAAATAAAGAGTTACCCCAGCATGAAGAATACCTACTAGCCTGATAGGTTATAGGGCTTGCGTGAATTCAGAGTACTTTGTCAGTCATATGTGGGCTGCCCAGGGTCTCTTTTTCACATGTTTCATTACTAAACTACAAGCCCTGAAGTTGTTTTTGGCATAATGGGAAATACAACAGCCAGATAATTATACTTCCCATTAAACACTCATCTAAGTATTGGCATCCCTGGAAGGACACCGATGGTCTCAGAAAAGTTTGAGGCAGAGGGTCAGTTCCTAGAGCGCAGCCGAACTGCACTAAGCATTGATCAGGGATTGATTTGTGAAGAGTGCTTAAAGCTCACATTTGCATTCCCTTGAACTTGCTGCTGCCATTGTGTGCACCATGTTAGAGTAATCTGGGGACTGCTCTAGGGAAGTGTTTCACAGGGACATCCCAGGCATGCCCCCTTTCCTCTATTTACATCTTCTGGGAAAAGGAGAGAGGAATGGGGTAAAAAAATCCTACATAGGCTCCCCATTAGAGGGGAACCCTCCAGTGGTGTGGAATTTAGGGCCAGATTACTCCAGCCTTGTGGCTCAGAGCACTTCCACCACCCCAGAAAATGACAGACTATGTTGTTTAGAGAGAATTCTCCTATTAACAGCAATGTTACACTTCTGATAATAGAGACCTTATGACTAAGGCTACGATTTGGTCATGGATTCTGTGACTTTCTGGGACCTCCGTGACTTCTTTTGGGGCAGGGCCGGAATAGCTGGGGTTGGGTCAGTCCCTCTGAGGCTGGAGCAGCAGCAGTCAAATCCTGCCACAGGAGCAGTGGCTGGACTGGAGCAGCTGCAAGCCCCAGTAGTCCCCGCCCCCTCCGCCCCACACACACTCCCCACGGTATTTCTAATAAAAGTCAAGGACAAATCTCAGGGCTTCTATGAATTTTTACCCATGACCTGCCTATGATGTTTACTAAAAAGACCCGTGACAGAAACGTAGCCTTACCTATGACAAAGGTATCTCTGAATTTAGTTCCGTGACAGATATCAGTTCTATGCCTACTGTTAACATCCAGAGTAATAGTACTTGTACCTCTCTAGAGGGCAATGCTTCCAAGATGTCTGAAGATGTGTTAAGAATGCATCAAGACAATTTTTGTGACTTGGTTGTTACTTAGAGTTGCTTTCATGCTGAAATATTCCCAATTAATAAAAGTTATTAAAGATAAGAGTGCAGTAAAACTCAATTTAGTTTTTAGGTTCAAGCCCCTAGGTCAGTTACAGAAAAAAATGTATTTAGTAGAGGACAACTAGCAACACTGATTGATAAACCAAACTTTATTCAAAAGGAAAATGATCAGTTACGCAAACAGGCACGCGATTACCATTTACACAATACTACAATCACCCTTACACTCAAAGATAAAATAGGTAACAGGTGATCGGTCCATTGATGGAGTAAAATATGCCTTATAACCCTGGAACCTAACAGTACCCTTTTGATGTTAACTGGAACTTGCCTGCAGTTTAGCAGAACTACTCCTTTTATAATAGGAGTTATTATATTTCTTCCACCTCCTTATTCGCTCTTTATATTACACATGGATATTAACATCTTCACCCATGTCCTCCCCATACTATCAATATAGATAACATTTTAATAAAACATTTATAGTTCTCAAATACTCATTAAAAGCCCTGCAAAAGCCGGTTATAATCAAACCATAGGGTATCTTATGGCATAGTCCAGGTCCTAGTTAACTTCAGTTTTCCCCATCTTATGGTCTCTCACTTATCTCTAACTTTCTCACACTAGCAACCTCAGTTTCCCATACTCCCATACAGTTAGGCTACTTAACATTGGCTACAAGAGGGACGCACCTTCTGGTTGCCAGGAGTTCAGATGCCATGAAAAGATACTAAAGGCCACATTTTATGAATCATTGAATTTCAATGTGATTTGGGTACCTAACTCACCTAGGCTCCTGTGAGAATCCAGCTCTAGATAGAGTCACACACCATACACAAACAGGAGACTCAAAGAGCTTGGCTTGTTTAGTCTAGCCAAAAGAAGGCTGAGGGGGGATATGCTTGCTCTTTTTAAATATATCAGAGGGATTAATATTAGGGAGGGAGAGGAATTATTTAAGCTTAGTACCAATGTAGATACAAGAACGAATGGGTATAAACTGGACACTAGGAAGTTTAGACTTGAAATTAGACGAAGGTTTCTAACCATTAGAGGAGTGAAGTTCTGGAACAGCCTTCCAAGGGGAGTAGTGGGGGCAAAAGACATATCTGGCTTTAAGATTAAGCTTGATACGTTTATGGAAGGGATGGTATGATGGGAGAGCCTAATTTTGGCAACTGATCTTTGATTATCACCAGATAAGTATGCCCAGTGGTTGGTGATGGGATGTTGGATGGGATGGGATCTGAGTTACTGCAGAGAATTCTTTTCTGAGTGCTGGCTGGTGAGTCTTGCCCACATGCTCAGGGTTTCGCTGATCACCATATTTGGGGTCGGGAAGGAATTTTCCTCCAGGGCAGATTGGCAGAGGCCCTGGAGGTTTTTCGCCTTCCCCTGCAGCGTGGGGCATGGGTCACTTGCTGGTGGATTCTCTGCAGCTTGAGGTCTTCAAACCACAATTTGAAGACTTCAATAACTCAGGCATAGGTTAGGGGTTTGTTATAGAAGTGGATGGGTAGGGTTCTGTGGCCTGCTTTGTGCACGGGGTCGGACTAGATGATCACATTGGTCCCTTCTGACCCTAGAATCTATGAAAAACAGTATACAAACAGGTTTGTATAATTTTTGGTGGTGCCCAGAACAGGCCCAAGTCCCGACCCCCATACCTGCCTTGTAAGCTGATATATATTTTTTAAAATAGCATTAAAATGTGAAGGCTCTGGGGTAGGGCTGGGGATGAGGGATTTGGGGTATAAGAGGGGTTCAGGAAGAGGGTTGAGGTGCAGGGGTGTGGGCTGCAGGGTGGGGCCAGTGATGAGGGGTTCATGGTGCAGGAGGAGGCTCAGGGCTGGGGCACGGGGGGGGTGAGGGCTCTGGCTGGGGGTGTGGGCTCTGAGGTGGAGGCGGGGCTGGGGGAGGAGGAGTTTGAGGTGCAGGCAGGCTGCCCTGGGGCTGGGGCCAGAGAGGACTCCCCCCCTCAGCCCTCTCCCTGCCGGCAGTACTGAGCTCCAGGGGAGGCCCCCCCTCCTCCCGGCAGCACATTGACCTCACATCACTGTCACTACACATGCTCCTTGGGCCCCTGTCAGGTCCATGTAGCCCCCTCTCCTCCCCTGTGGCGTGTGCCGAGGGGGGGGGCTGCCATCACATGTGTGCCTCCTCCTCTACTGTTGCCCCTCACTGTAGCCTCACTGGTGGTGAGGCTGCCCCTTGCCCAGCAAGGAGCAGGAGCAGTGACTGTGGGCCCCTCCTGTGCTGCTGGAGGGTCCTGCCAGAAAAGGGAAGGGTCCATCTATCTGAGGCAGAAGGATAGGGTCAGGGTCAGTGTAACTCAGCTTGCCCTGGCACTAGTGGTTGGGGGGTGCTAGGACCCTGCAGCAGCAGTTGATGCCAGAAGCCAGCAGAATGGAGCTGCAGGGGACAGCCACCTGCTGCCCAAGGTGGAGGCAGGGGCACTCGGAGGAGGGGCATGGGGGTAGCAAGCAGGACAGAGACCCAGTCCCAAACATTGGTGAAGCTGGGCCCCCGGGCCCTGAATATTGCTGGAGCCCATATAACTTGCCACCCTGCTGGTGGTGACACTGCCTTCAGAGTTGGGCAGCTGGATAGCCACGGCTGCTGGCCAGGAGCTCAACTCTGTAGGCAGAGCTGCTGGCAACAGCAGTGCAGAAGGATGGCATGGTATGGTATTGCCACCCTTACTTCTGCGCTGCTGCCCAGATCTGGGCCCTCAGTCAGCAGCTGCCGCTCTTCAGCTGCCCAAGTCTGAAGGCAGCACAGAAGTAAGGGTGGCAATAACCTTGTGACCCCCCTGAAACTCCCTTTTGGCTCAGGACCCCCCCCATTTGAGAAATGCTGGTCTGCCCTGTGAAATCTGTATAGTATAGGGTAAAAGCACTCAGAAGACCAGATTTCATGGGGGCGGGGGGAGGTGACCAGATTTCACAGTCCGTGACATGTTTTTCATGGCTGTTAATTTGGTAGGGCCCTATCAATAACAATGGAGACACCAAAGACACAAGAAACAGCAGCCATGTTTCCTAAAGGAATATCTGGTGCTTTGAGAGCATATGCAACTCTGGCATGATTTAGTCCTCATGGCATTGAGGAATACTAAGCCTAATGTGCTGGATACACTTTCACAACAATAAACTAGAGTAACATATTGTGCTTCCAATACACTTTGAGCTTCATTATAGTGACATCCAGTGGCTGCTTACATGGATCCTGCTTGTGAGATCCCTCAAAACATAGCAGATAAAGTTCAAACACTTTTTATACTTCAAGCTTTTAAAAAATGCTCTGCAAGATCCCTTAGCAACATAGCTTGAGATCAGAAGGAAAAGCAACAAACTAAAAATGTTCAGAGCTGGGAGCCTGAAGTTATATACTTAAATCCATACTTAGGGCCTTAAATAAATGGCCTGATTTTCAGAGTTGCTGAATGCTCAGAGCTACCATTTAGTTACATGGATTTGCAGATGCTTAAAACCTCTGAAAAAAGATATGGATTTTGGTGCCCAACTTTAAGCACTCAAGTACGCAAACATTGGCCTGATGGCTTCAATAGCCATGTTTCTGTATTTGTCTTCCCAAATGCATAAACTCAAGAATTTGGTGAGATATGAAAGCTATATCTCTGATTTGTGGGTGGCAATCAGCTCAGAGCTCCTCCAGAAGTTATTAACACAGGCCAAGCACTTTTACATCAGTGTCCCAAACTATCATTCTGTTATACTTTGAGATCTTTTTGAAACCTTCATGTTCTTGAGGAAGGGAATGTCTGCTGGAGCATTCCAAGTGTAGAACAGCTAAACCACAGTAGTGCTTCCTATGGGATTTTCCTGTCAGTGGTGGTAATCCACCTCCCGGAGAGACAGTAGCTAGGCTGACAGAAGAATTCTTCCACTGACTTAGTATTGTCTATACTGGGGTAAGGTCAACTTAACTAGACCGCTCAGAGCTGTGGATTAACCTGATTTAATTTTCTAGTGTAGATCAGGACTAGAAACTTGCTTCCATGTATCTGATTATTAAACAAATTAATTCTTAATGGACTTCAGGACAAAATCCACCCCAATGCAATTCCCACTGAATGGAGAATGATTTAGGGGGAGAATTGAATTTCTCCCATAGAAGTTTGCAAGAATGAATGTTACCACTGTGCTGCCTACAGTAAATTCAGTGAAGACTTCAGTAATCTTGGGCCTGCATCCCTATCACATTGTTTCAGTTCTCAGCAATGTAATTTGGTGTGACGTTGGTAAGTCAGACCCAGTGAGGGTAGGTTATCCTGTACCTTCCCCACCAACAATTCCCATATTATAGAGACCTTATTGCAGGGGATGTGTCAGGGCAGGGCTGGGGAGGGGGAAGCATGTCAGAGGTAGGAAGGGGTGAGGCCACAAAGAATTGCAGGAATTTCAGCCAGAGCTACTGTTCATAGGCACCTGGAGAAAGGCTGCCTAAGTTACTGCAGGGATCACCTTGGCCTCTGGAACCACCCAAAGTCATAAGGCACAAAGTTGGCTTAAAACCACCTTTACCTCCTTCTGTGGCCTCTGAAAGGCACAACACAAGAGCTTAACCTGGAGGCTCCAAAGATGATCTAGAGAAATGCTTCATAGATGAGGCAAAAGAGGCCATGCAATGATTTGAGAAAAATGTTCATGTCCCTTGAAACTGGGAATCTGACACAATGTAAACACCACCACCACCACCACCGCTCTGGCGGATATTATCTGCAGATGGTAATGCTGAAGGTATAACAGGTTAGCAGTAAACTGCCCATAAAATATTCATTCCAGCAATCCTAAATGTGTTTGGATTATTGGAATGTCATTTTGCTAGAGTTCAGAGAGACATGAAGAGAAATGTGAATGCATAATAACTAGCTTTAAGGACAAATACAAGATGTGTCCAAATGAAAATGCAGGTACTCAAATACACTTTTGCTCTTAAGAAAGATTAGGCTCCGTCTCTTCTATGAGTTATACTATTATATCCACTGAGAGGTTAGAGAAATACTGGACATGTAAAGAGGTAGGGATTCACTTATGACTCATCCTATGCACAGTAATACACAAATATAACTGAGGGCTGCTCCTCTTGAACTGCTGGAAAATAGACTTAAAGCCTTGCATAGAAATTATAGTTACTGGAATTCATTTCTCTGTTCTAAGGGCTTGACTACAGAGATGAGTTACGGAATTAATCAGAAATAGTTATTCTGAAATATGCAGACACACTTATTCTGGAAGAAGAGTGCCTTATTCCATGTAATAAACTAATTCAGATTAAGGCACTTTTATCCCAGAATCAGTGCATCCACACTTGGAGATACAGAATTAGTTATGCTGCTTTAGATTCATGCCCTACTTCATTCCAGTTTAATGTTCATAACTAGACACGCCTGAAGCTTCCAACCACCTGTTGTTGGAATGAGATGGAACCTATCCATCTCAACTACGGAGATGCAATGTATAGCATCCTTAGAAATTCAGTTACCTAAGGTTTGTGATGTTGATGGAAGTTTAACAGATCACTGCCCATTTTATATCAGCACATACTTAGCCAATCCATTAGAATAACGGTCATAGCTCACATTACTGTACAGGATCAGTCACCACAGGTGGTAAATCCTTCTGGACATTCTGGGAATTAGCTCTTTCCAGGTCTGAATCCCACTTCTGCTGCTTGCTGCACACGTGGCTGTCTCTCCAAATCAAGGTGCTTGCTCTTCACAACTTGGCCCTGCAGCCAGGTCACTATGTTTGTTTCTCCCTTCCCAGGGATTCAAAGTCTTCCCTTACCAGCAGTCTTCCCATTCACTGCCTATCCTATCTCATAGAACTGGAAGGGACCCTGAAAGGTCATTAAGTCCAGCTCCCTGCTTTCATTAGCAGGACCAAGTACTGATTTTGCCCCAGATCCCTAAACAGCCCCCTAAAGGATTAAACTCACAACCCTGGGTTTAGCAGGCCAATGCTTAAACCACTGAGCTATCCCCTTGTAGGGCCACTGCCTCAGTAGCTAGTAGGAGAACCCAGGCTTGCCCTCCAATCTGGATTCTAGCTCAGGAACCCTCTAACCAACAGCCAAGGTCTGTGCTATCTTGGATCTTACTGCCTTTCCTTATATGCTGGCTTCCCCCCTGGGTTTGCCAGCCCCAAAACACCTCTCCTCTGAGAGAGTAACTAGAGACTACTTTCCTCTGTAGCCCCAAACATACCTCCCTTCACCCAGGGAGTTACTGCAAACTGCTTTTCTGCAGCCCCTTTCAGCTATTAGCTCCCAGGCTTTACAGAAACCCCCACCTGTTCTTGCCCAGGTGAGCTTCCCCTAGTTAAGGCTTTCCTCTCAGCCTTACTTCCCCTGGTTTGCAGCCTAATTGGTTAATTGGTCCCTCTGGCCCACCATAACCCATTCAGGGTAAGTGTGGGGAAGACACCCTATCACAAGGCCTGAATTCCTTTTGCATATAGATTTGTTGCTATATTCCTGGAACTGGCAGATATATTAGAGGACATTACCAAATTGCAACTAATTGGATAGTGGTGTTCATAATGATGAATTAGGGTTCGGGGGCCAGGTAAAGGGCTGTGAGCCACTAGCACATGTAATTTATTTGGAAGGCTATTTTCCTTAACAAAGATCAGCTGTTCCTACTTGTCCAAATCCTCAGCTGGTGTAAATTGGCATTGTTGCATTGGGGCCAATGGAACAACACCACTTTACAGAAGTGTGAGTTTTCAATGTGGAGAGATAATCCAGTTGCCCCACTTCATGTGTTATCAGCTGCACAACCTTCAAAGCTATTTTTTACATTAAGAGTATGTTAAAACACACAAGAAGCTACAGCCTCCCTAAAACTTCAAAGCCAGTTCCCAAGGCCGGCCCACAACATTTTGGCACCTGAGGCGAAGAGCTCAAATGATGCCCCCAAGCCCCCTCGCTTAGGCTAAAACTTTGAAAGGTCTCAATTCTGCCTTCTTCCTGTTCTACTCCTCTCATAGTACTGCTCTGCTACCTACCCCAATAAAGAAGAACTAACAACTTAAAATGCCTTGTTCAAAAATTTACACTTAACTTTCAAATACCTGAACAGCAAATGTAACTTATCTTCTCTGTATAGTAAACACCAGCATTTTTATCTGTTTGAATAATCAGAGTGGTGCTTTCCATGCCTTCTTAGTTGCAAAGATTTGAACTGCTTCCTGAAGGTCCACAGTCTGGGCCAGTTCATGCACTATTGAGATGGTTGCAAGGCCGACCAGCCTCTCCTGTGTCATTGTGGAGCGTAGATGTGTTTTTATTAACTTCAGCTTAGAGAAGCTGTGTTATCCACTGGCAATTGTTACAGGAAGTGTTAGAAGTATGCACAGAGCAACAAAAGCATTTGGAAAGAGGGTAGTCATCTTATTTGTGCACATATATTCCAGAACAGCCTTTGGAGCTGATCCTGCTGAATTGTATCTTGAAAGGGCTTTCGGTTTATCATCTAAATCACTCGCATCAATATCGTGCATGTCATCATGTCTCAACACTGTCTCTAGTGCCCTGCATTGCTGGTGTAGGTCTTCTTCAGGTATAATGAGGAGTTTTGGAATATCACACAACATCCCAAATATACTGCTGTATTCCTTGAGCTGCATGAAATGTTCTTCAACTGACTGTATTGCACAATCTAGCACCTGGTTAAAGAATTCAACTTTGAATTGTTGTTTGGGGTCTCTTATAGGATCATCCTGTGCCTC
This sequence comes from Gopherus flavomarginatus, assembly GCF_025201925.1. Classification (NCBI taxonomy): domain Eukaryota; kingdom Metazoa; phylum Chordata; order Testudines; family Testudinidae; genus Gopherus; species Gopherus flavomarginatus. The sequence continues at coordinate 40,266,475 of NC_066622.1, forward strand.
GTAATCAAAATGTCTTCTTTTCTGGTGACTTTTGTATTCTTGAATGGATGGGAAAACAGCTTCAGTGTGAAGTTTCTCTGCCAATTTCTGTGCACTCTTCAGAACATTTTGAAATCTCTCATCTGACTGGTAAGACTGTAGGTATAACTCTGCTTTGTCCAGTTGTTCCATTGCTCCAGACATATCAAGGTCAACACCTTGGAGTCTCTTGCTTACAACATTTATTTCAAACAGTATGTCATGCCACAACACTAAGCCACACAGAAATTTGAAGTTATGTATGTTTCTGGTGATTCTATTTCCCTCTGCCACTGTTCTCCCACAAACAGTTCCTGTCACAGCATTATCCTCTATAATAGCAACTATGGCATCATCTATCTTCCCAATTTGGTGTTTGATAGGCTTTATCGCCTCCACTCAACTTTCCGATTGTATGGAACTCCATGGTTTCAATGTCAGAGAGGATGTTCCCAGATGTTGCTTCAAAATTTGCCATCAATGAGTTGATGCAGAGAAAAATACATAGATGCTTTGAATTACATTAAAAAATTCTGCAGCTTCACTAGAAGCTGATGCTGCATCACCGACCACCAAGTTCAATGAGAACTGCATGGGACAAAAAAAGCTCGACAGTTTAACTCTCAGATACATGTCTGCACTCCTCTGTTCTTTCCTCTCATGTTGGCACCATTATCATAGCCCTGACCTTTCATGTCAGCTATCTCAATTTCGGTATCTTCCAGCTTTTTAAGAAGCACATTTGTCTACCAGCTCCTGTAGCATCACCAATGTCAATAAATTCTAGAAAATGCTCTGACAGTCCCCATTGCAGGGACATTTTCACTAGGTTCTGTTGTTGTTACAAAATGCATCATTAAAGTCATTTGTTCTGTATGATTGATGTCAGGTGTGCAGTCCAGAATAACAGAGTAATATCTGGCTGACTTCAGATCTGTCACAATATCCTGTTTGACTTTTGTTGCAAGTAACTGTATGATCTCATTTTGAATTGTTTTTCCAAGGTAGTGGTGTGTGTACATTTCTTGGGTGGTGACTCTTCGTAGATGCTTCTGGAATACAGCATCAAACTCAGCCATCAGCTCCATAATTTTTAGCAACTTTCCATTGTTTGGCACATACAACTGATCTGAAGAGCAACTCAGTGCTAGGTTTTGGGTAGCAAGCATTCTCACAATGGCAATGAGCCTTTTCAGAACATTTTGCCGTCAAGAGACCCTGATTGAATCTTCTCTTGACACTGATCATCTATGGTGGCCTTTAACCTTAGTCTCATCTCAAGCTCTTTCCACCTATGGAATGCTCTCTGGTGATTTGCTGCCTTCTCATGGCATGCCAGATTTCTAGTCAGATTTTTCCAGTTCTTGTAGAACCCAATGTGGTTGGAACATTAGACTGGAAGAGTTTGCAACAAAAACAGTGTGCAACATTCTGGGTTTTTGAGTACATAAACCGTGGCCTCTCCACTTTGTTACCACTGGGGATTTTACGCCAGTAATGTATTGGATGGAAACTTCTATTTTCATTGTCTTTGGGGAACATGAAGTTTGTCACTTGCTGTGGCCCATGCAGTACAAGAAAGTCCCTCAGGCTACTGCTCAAGTGTATGGATCATCTAGACTTAAGGAACTGGATCATCTAGACTTAAGGAACTAAACTCAGCAGCAGCTGTTTCTTGCACCTCCACCACACTCTTCCGATCTACACTTTTCTTCAGAAATGTGCATAGTTACATCCATTTGAGATGGAGATATGCACTCTGATTAACTAGAAGATCAGGCATTTCCTCACTGCTCACATCCTCACTGGGGTTGAAAGTCTATGTGTCTGTGTATCTCAGGAGAGCGCCTTCCTGCTTAGATAGAAAAGCTTCCTTTGCTTTCTTTCTTTTTCTGAATGCTGCCCCAGAGGGGCATTTTCTTCTTTCACTCATAACTGCTGTTCTGTGCCAGCTATAGTGGCTCTCAACACTCAATTGAAGGGGACAAGTAAGCAGGCTGGTAGCAGGGCCTGAGTGAGGGAAGATATCAGTATCTTAAGGGGCCTAACTGGCTCCTACTACTTCAGTTGACTGCCTGTTCTCCTCAAGTGGGTTCCGGGAAGCAGCAGGAAATAGGAAGCTCCCTGAGAAGCTGGTGTTAATCAGTCCAGGTTCCTGGGGGTGCTAGAAAGGTACATCAGAGGCTCCTCTTCCTCTTTCCCTGCAGCTCCTGCTGCTTTCTGTTATTCCCTCTCACCTTTTCTCCTGCCTGCCTGTTATGTCTAGGGTGACCAGACGTCCCGATATTATTGGGACAGTCTCGATTTTAGGGGATTTGTCCCGCATCCCGACCTTACCTTGGTTGGGACGCACTTTGTCCCGATATCGGGGGGACTGCGGCAAACTGGCACCATTGGCACCACTCACCTCTCCTCCTGGGAGGCCCTGGGACAGTGCAGCTGAGCTCCTGGCACGGCAGCGCCAGCCCGCCGGCCAGCAGAAGTCTGCAGAGTGCAACCCTGCCCCAGGCACACAAAGGGGGCAGGAGGTCTCCGATCCGCTGTGTGCTGCAGAGGGGTGGGGCTTGTAGATGCGGGCAGCGGGCGCCAATGGGAAAGAGTCCCCCCACCCCCCCTTCAACCCGACCCGACCTGCATGACCCTAGGAGCCACAGGGAGCTGTGCTTCCTGTGAGCCGCTCCAGGTAAGCACTGCTGGAACTCACCTGGCCGGCCCCCTCTGGCAGATCCCTCTAGGGGGGCTCCTGGCCAAGCAGGAGTGAAACCCTGCGTCCAAAAGGAGGGACTCCCAGGGGGGAGGGTTCAGGGGAGGAGAAGGGAGCAGGGCGGACTTGGGGTGGGGAGGGGCGGGGAGATCAGCACACCAAGCCACTTGCCTTTCTCCCTGTCTGCAACAGATTTGGGTTTATCTTTATATTAAGGAGCAAGTCACACTGAGTCCAACTCAATCTGCAGTGAGCACAACTCCTGAGTAAGAACATGAAAAATTTTGTATCATCACTTCTTGGAGTAGTACTATGCTATGAAGTTTTACTGTGACCTTATGAAAAGTGTATATTTGAATCTGTCTCTTGAACTGAAATATCACACTACTGTGTATGCTACATTTCTGAGCTTGAAATAAAACCATAATAAACTATCCCTTTTAAAGGAAAACTAGAGTGATTAGTTCCAACACCTTGGTTAGCTATATAAATATTTATTAGACAAGAATATATCAAAATTACTTTTCTTCTGAAATAACTACCATTCTTTCCTTGGCTTTATAGCTCTGATATTAATGACACCTAAAAAGATTGAATAAAACTTTTCTTCCTGACTGGTTTTGAAGAATACTGAATGCAAAATGTTGGTCACTTTATGGCTAGGTGGATTCTTCCAGGTTTCAGGAATCCTCTCAAATACCCCATGGTCAAAAAAGTCACCCAAGTAGTAGTATGTTGATGCAGTCTCTGGATTCTAGCAAGATTTTTGTTTCACCTCAGAAATAAAGTACAAAAATACATCAGATTTTTACAGTAAATGTTTTGTAAAAGATTTCACATAGATTTTTTTTAAAATATGTATAAAAAGTTAAGTGGTATAAAATTCATCAAATTGTATTTAGGTATTTTTAAGATCACCTAACCATCTTAGTGCAATACTTACCATTTTGGCTTTCCTAGGTTGAGAATCTCCCTTCACATACATAGTTAGCTTTATAAATATTTTTTAAAACATTTGGATTATAAAAGAGAGAATAAAATCCCTCACCCAGTGCTCTTTGATTAAACCTTAATTTCCAAAATATTTCCCTTATGTATTGGAACAGTAATAATGGTTTGCACCACTATATGTCCAGACAGTTACATCACACTCATCACTATATCTTTAAACATGTATAACATTTTTCTTCAAAGAATCTCAAAACATTTTACAAGGTTTATATCTTCACAATACACCTGAGAAGTAGCTAAGCATTATTAGATCCAGTATCCCAAGCACAAAGGGGCTAGTTAGAGACTCTGTATTATTGCTGTATTACAAAGAATAAATCATAATTATATAGATGGGGAAAGGTAATTTCTCCAAGACCACATAATAAATTAATGGCAAAGCTAGAAATGGATTTGAGGAGCCCTGATTCAAATTTCCCTTTTCTAACCAAAGCAGCCACTATTGGAGATGAGGGTTTGCCTTATGCTTTCACTTAGAGTTCGTGAAAACAAGATGAACCAATTCTCAGGGAAAGAAGGCACCTGCCTCTGTACATGCTGATTCTACACCAGGCAGACTGGGACTGAGCACTGCTAGGCTGCTGCCCTGTTCACTTACCCACATTAGCAAGCAGGGATTCCACCTGGCAGCGTACATCTGCTTAATGTACAATCGGGACACCATTGTCCTGATATTCAGGTAAAATTTTGCATTTGGTAGTGAAATAGAAAATTAGTTGATTGGGAATGTCCCATTAAACTCGACTGTGATCGATCATCTACTGGCATTTTTGTTTTTTCAGATTGTTTTCTGGTGTAATGCAAATTTACAGTAGGTTACAGTTCTGAACCACAGTGCATACCGTAGGACAAACTACAGTGGGCACGTAATAGCACGTAAGAAGCACAGAGTCTGCACAGTTGTTTTCAGTGGCTAGCTATCTAGCTAACAGTCTTCAGCTGAAAACCCCACCTGAAATGGCAACGGCAAGGGAGGAGTCAACTACGAAAAAACAAAAAAGACAGTGCAGATACAGGACAGAATGGGAAGCCACTTACACCTGGATTTGGAAATCCTATGAGTGTGATTCAAAAGCTTTTTGTAAAGCATGCAGGAAGGAATTTACCAATTGCCATGGTGGTGAGTCTGATGTTAAGCATCATGCTGAATCAAAAAATCATGGACAAAACACCCAGACTCACAAGAGCAATACCCTGCTCTCTCATTTTTTTCAGCAAGCCAGATGAATCCTTCAATAACAAGGTTATCGCTACTGAGCTAACTCAAGTTTACCACACAGTAGTCTATCAACACTCCTATCGCTCATGTGACTGTGAACTTAAACTGGCACCTACCTTGTATCCAGATTCAACAATTGCAAAGCATGTCAGCTGTGGCTGGACTAAAGCAGAGGCATTGATTAAAAATATGCTGTCACCACTCTCAACAGAATTTTTAAAAGACCTCAGCAAGCCAGATGGTCCCTATTTCTCAGTTGCCACAGATGCATCTAACAAGGGCAATGTGAAAACTTTCCCCTTATCACTGAGATACTGGACACTTGAACATGGGATCCAAGATAAACTATGAACAAAGCGAAGAGACCACAGAGGCAATAAGCAACACATTACTTGAAAAACTTGCAACACACAAACTAGATCTAAATAAAGTGTCTGCCTACTGTGCTGATAATGCAAACGTGAATTATGAAAAGCGACAATCAGTGTACCAGAATTTAAAAAAACAAAATAAAAATATCTTACCAGCAAACTGCCCTGCCCATGTTGTGCACAACGCCATCAAATATGGTAGCAATACACTACAAATTGACATTGAGACTCTGGTGATTAAGATGTTCAATCATTTCAGCAGTTCTGCTAAGAGAGTAGCAGTACTGAAGGATATGTTTGACTTTGTGGATATGGAGTATGCCACTTTACTGCGCCACGTTCCAACAGGCTAGTTGAGTCTTTTACTAGCTGTAAACAGGCTTGTAAATATGTGGCAGGCTGTTAAGTTCTAATTCGTTTCTCTGGGCAGTGAAAAGTGTCCAACATTTCTATGGATGCTGTTCTCGGACAGGGAAAACGGTGAACAAGGTGAGGGGCCTAGCAAAACTGAGGTTCATCTGTTTTTCCTCCAGAATGTCCTGAAAATCTTCAATGATACTGTGCTCTGATTGGAAAATGAGAGTATGACAGCATGTGAAGTGTATGCCATAATGACTACTCTGAGAATTGAACTTCAGCAAAGGAAAAATGACCTATTCTTTGGCTCCAAAGTTGAAAGTGCATTAACTGAGATGCTGCCTGTCACTGTTGCATGTCTCCAGAAAGACTTCATGAAATTTTACGATGTGTCAATCCTATATTTGGAGAAATAGTTTGATTTTTCAACAGCTGGCTACTTGTTCAATATCCAGTGCCTGAACATCAAAGTTAATAGGGTATTCGAATTCAATGATCTGTCTGCAGCCATGACAGCTGTAACCCTTCAGAAAACAGTGCATCTTGATCAGCTCTATGATGAGTACTGTATCATCAAAGACATCAACTCCAAGTTGGAGCCTGGAAACTGTTCATTTGGGGAACTCTGGTCTCAAATGCTGAGAAACAAGGACAGTAGCACTGAATTCTTGAACATGGCAAAGCTGATGTCATACGTGCTCAGTATACCCGCAAGAAATGCATACTCAGAACGTGTATTTTCAATCATGAAAGGTGCATTGACTGATGTCCGGAATCGAAGCAGCATAGACTTGGTGCGGAGTGAAACCCTTGTCAAAATGAATTTCTGGATGAGTTGCAAGGACTTCTACAGTTTTGTGATTGCCCAGAAGCAAGTTATGGCTATGGCAAAGTCAGCCAAAAAGTACTAGAGTTCTGGCATATCTAAGAGATATGCAAATTGGGAAGTTGATTTATTGACTGAATAAAAAAACCAGCCCTTTACCCCTGTTGTTTGTTTAGTGTACAAATAAATCTGTATGTTTAAATATGTATTACAACTAAGTCTATAATTTAGACTCACTGATTCCAGACCTCTGTGATGTAGTTTGCTTCAGCTATCAGTGGCTGAAGCTGGGGCTGAAGGCAGGACTGGGGACCTCCCCTCTGTGACTGCGTCTGGAGCCAGAGCTAGAACCAGGACCCTTCACTCCCCTGCCTTGCAACTGGATTTGACTTTGCAACCAGAATCCTGTGCCCCTGTCCTGCAGCTTCAGCCAGGGGCTGGAGCCGGAGCCATGTGCCCCTGGCCCTGTGGCTTCTACTGGGGGCTGGAGCTGGGGCCATGAGTCCTTGCCTTGTGGCTTGTGGTGCAGGCTGCAGCAGGGGCCGTACAACCCCTCTCACAGCTTCCTAGGACCTCCTCTCATGGCTCTGTGCATCTGTGTCGTCGTCTCCCCCCACCCCCCACTCACCCAATGTGTCCTGATATTTCACTCTTGCGATCTGGTCACCCTAGTTATGTCTCTTGTGCCCTTCTTCCTCCAGCACAGCACTCCACCATCTCTGTGCATCTAGAGCAGAGAGAATACATTTGCACCAGCAGCAGACACAATTTTCTACACTCTGGGTCCTAGTGGTGCCCCCCCACCACAGTCTGGCACCTGAGATAGCCGCCTCAGTTCGCCTCATGGTAAGGCCAGCCCTGCCAGTTCCTAGCCTGAGCTCCAGGGGCCTTAAACATCTGTGGTGCAAAGCAACCAGAGGGTGGGATTAGCTTCCCGTTGGCTAAAAAGCAGCCTTGGGTGAGCTTCTCTGCTCTTGGGAGGTGGCGGGTGTGGAGGAGAGGGGTGTCTCCATACGACTGAAGAGCCTCACGTCACGAAATGACTCCTTGGTTATGGGGATTTAGAACTAGCTCCAGAGAGTCTAGGACAATGTTTTAGGGTCATGATATAATCTCAGATTAAACAAATCAAATGACACCATGACACCGTGTCATCTGGAGATTCAGTCTACCATACCGAAGAACTAATTGATCTCCTGACTGTATGGTATAGTGAGAAGGAGGTCAGTGAGGATCTAACGCTTAATGTGATTTCTTTTAGAGGGGAGACTATGTGCGTATGAGGTGAGCCTGAGTCAGATCTAGTGTGCGTGAGTGAAGCTGCCTATGCTAAGTGCTAAACAGCAAAAAAGTGCACATCAACTTTTCAACATCGAACTTGGGGAACAGAAAGACTGAGCTTGGGCCTGAACCTTCAAAAGCAAGCATGTGTGCGAGGAGAGAGTAACCAGATTCTGATAAAGCCATTGGATTAGAGATTTTCCACTTGTTCTCTACAGTTAATTCATGTTGCACGAGCCCCAGGACAGGACCAGTTAGCAGCCTGCAGTTTTTAAGTACACAAATTTACTATGACTGGGATGGGTATTTAGTGTGTTCAAAGAATTCAGGATCCAGCCCTTGATGCTGCTCATTTCACTGCTCCATCTCATTCTCCACCCACTTTCACAAAGCCTATACAAGAGTAGCAAACATGGAAGAAAATCAGTCTGGGCTTCCCAGTTGCTTTCCTCAAGCAGATGCATAAAGCTGTTTTTCTTGTGCTGGTGGGCTTTTTCTCCCACGCCTGCTCTCAGAAAAATGGAGGCAAAAGTAGTGGAGGTTCTGAGGAGTGTGATACAGCTAGTCTCTGCAGACCTAAAACCTTTGAAAGTGGACAGGAGTCAGTGTGTTAACTCCTGGAACACTCTTCTCTTGACCTTCACAGTGGGAAGATGGATTGGGAAAAGGGTTAAACACCTTGGGGCTAATGTTCGAAATGATATGCACTCATCTATACCCACTCATTTGTGTTCCTTAGCTGCACACACAATTGTCATGCTAGCATCTGCAAATTCGGTTTGGCTCATGTAAATATTTGATTTGCACATGCAGTCACAGTGCATGTAAATGTATTAAAGCAGTTACACTGGCTTTTTGAAAGACTCCAGGAGGGAGTTTGGGTGCAGGACGGGGCTCAGGGCTGGGGCAGGGAGCTGGGGTATCAGACAGGGTGGGGGCTGTGGTGGTGGGTGTTGGCTCTGGAGTGGGGCCAGGGATAAAGGATTTGGGGTGCAGGAGGGGACTCTGGGCTAGGGCAGAGGGTTGGAGTGTGGGAGGTGGTGTGGGCTTCAGCTGGAGATGTAGGTTCTGGGTTGGGGGCCTGGGATGAGGAATTTGGAGTGCAGGAGGAGGCTCTGGGTTGGGGCTAAGGGGTTTGGAGTGTGGGAGGGGGCTCAGGCTGGGGCAGAGGGTTGGGGTGCAGGCTCTGGCTAGGGGTGTGGGCTCTGATGTGGGGCCAGGGATGAGGAGTTTGGGATGCAGGAAGGGGCTCCGGCTGGGGCAGGGGTTGGGGTGCAGGAGGAGGTACAGGTGCAGGCTCTGGGAAGGAGTTAGGGTGTGGGGTAGGCTTCCGACCTGAGGCAGGGGGTTAGAGTGTGGGCTCTGGCCAGGCGATGCTTACCCCAGGTGGCACTCGATCCATGACACAGTGGGGCTAAGGCAGACTCCCAGCCTGCCCTGGCTCCATGTGGCTCCCAGAAGTGGCCGACACATCCAGCTCCTAGGTGGAGGGGCCAGGGGGCTCGGCGTTCTGCTAGTACCCACAGGCACCACCCCTGCAGCTATTATTGGCCTCGGACAAGAGCAGCACACAGAGCCGCCATGGCCACCTCTGAGCCTAGGAGCCGGACATGCCGGTGGCTTCTGAGAGCCACATGGAGCCAGGGAGCCTGCCTTAGCCCTGCTGCACCACCGACCAGACTTTTAGCGGCCCCAGTCAACCTGGCTGCTAGGGTCCCCTTTTGACTGGGCAATCCACTTGAAAACTGGACAACTGGCAACCCTAAGATCCACTGAAGTCATTGTGACTCAGCTGCATGCAGGAGCTCAACTATGCAGGAGTGCAGCCAAAAAACTGCTTGTGAAACATTCGTGAATAGTGAACATGTATTCACTAGCTCTATTTGGTTTATTATATTGCACCCACAATCATAGAATCTAAACACTTAAGGAGGGTTATTATCCCCATTTTACAGATGGAGAACTGAGGCACAAAGCGATCGAGTCAGTTGACCAAGGTGCAGTCAGGCTGAGAAACCTCACACCAGCATGAAAAGGGTTCAAGGGAGCCTATGGGCCCAGCTAGCCCTGCCCCCCATGCCTGCAGCCAACACCAGCCCTGGAGGGAGAAGAAAAGGAGGGAGTCTGGCCAGGACCGGCGCTAGGGGTTTGAGCGCCCTAGGCGGACGGCAATTTTGCTGCCCCACGCGCTGGTCCCGCGGCTCCGGTGGAGCTGCCGCAGTGGTGCCTGCGGAGGGTCCGGTGCTCCGCGGCTCCGGTGGAGCTGCCACAGTCGTGCCTGCGGGAGGTCCATGGAGCCGCGTGAGCAGCCGACCATCCGCAGGCACAAGTGCGGCAGCTCCACCGGAGCCGCGGACCAGCGGACCCTCCACAGGCACCACTGCGGCAGCTCCACTGGAGCTGCCTGCCGCCCCCTCCGGCAAAACGGCGCTCACCATTTATTCTGGCGCCCTAGGCAATTGCCTGGCTGCCTAAATGGTAGCGCCAGCCCTGAGTCTGGCTCAGTTCAGGTCTGACTGGTGAAGAGACAGGAGCTATCTGCCTCCCAGCATGAGAGGAGCATCACTAGGAGCCTGACAGCCGAGACAGTCACTGAGAAAGAAGTACTGCATCCCTTACTGAGGAGCACCCAGCAGTGGGGAAAGTGTGTGTTTGAACTACAGAGAAATTGTGGAGTTAGGCCCCTCCATTCTTATGTCTGCCCTGGCCAGTGGGACCTGATGCTGCAGCAGGATATCGCAAAAGGTCCACAAGGGGGCACTCCTTGAGTTGAGCCACTACAGAGTGTTTGGGCTCTAAGAACCGTGCCCCAAACTGAAGAAACAGGTAGGAAGCAGGCCAGGACAGCAGAGGAGGAGGGCCTAGCTCCTTCTACCACATCTCCTTAATGGCTGAGACACCTCTGCCAGGGAAGCAAGAGGCTGGAAGTCAAGTGTGCCAACCACTAGGCTGCCAGGCCCAGCCATCCAAGCACCCTATTACACAAGATCTCACAGAGAGTCTGTGGCAGGGTTGGGAACTGAACCCACATCTCTTGAGTCCTAGTCCAGTGTCTTTACTACAAGGCTGGGTTGGGATTTTTTGCTATTGTATAGTACAGCTTGTATTATATATGCTATGTTATGTTATAGTATTGGCTTGTATTATATGTTCATGTCAGCTATATATTCACACATACATTCTTACTTCAGGGCTCTGATTTCAGTCTTCTGTAGCACATTCTGCTTATTGTACAGCACTATGTGTGTCCAATGTCAGTATGTATAATAATAATCAACACAATCTATTTACAAGTGACAGCTGACCTGATGTTCAATTTCCCTCACTCTGTGACGAAGCATTTTCCTTCCATTCTGCACCTGGGAAAATAGATATGGCGCAATGTCTTACATTTGATGCTTCACAAACATCTGCTTTGTCACCTTCTATTCTTCCACAAGTCCAGCTAATGACTTCTGCGATGTGAATTTCCAATGCAAACATAATTACTGAAAAAAATGCAAGATTTGCTTTAAAGAAAAAAAAGTTTTAGCAATATCATACATTATCAAAAACAAATACTGCCTGGATTTAGACAAATCTAGTTTTGACAAGGCCCCAAAATAACCCATGTCAGACTCAGAACTTACATCTACATAAGGAAGGTTAATGAAACAGGAAAATTGCAATGCACAGGAAACAAATGCCAAATATTGCTCTCAGCTCTTTCTTGTGTGAGTCAGTGGCTGCTGTGGGAATGGGGTTCTAAAATAAATAGGACCACATATTTACTGCAGTTGGAACATTCCAAAACGCCAGAAAGTTGTCAATCTGCAAGTCGAAATCAATGTGCAACCTTGTCAAGAGAAATACAGGGTAGATTTGAAGCTTTAAATAGATTCCGCCTTGTACCGTTGTTTATAAGCAGTAATGAAAGGAGGGCCTCTTTATGATTGCAAATCAGGCTCTTTATTCAGAGCTGCACTGTAATTACCGTTCCATGTGAAATTTGTAAGGAATACATATTTCTTTATGTCTCACAAATATAAAATAGCTTACTCAGAGGTGACAAAACAATTCAGATTAGTTAAAAGATTTTCAGGGCCCTGTTCCAAGATTACACTTGGAAACATTACGAGATTGTGTGTGTGTGTGGTTTCCATCAAAAATTGATGAATGTAAGTGATGCAATGCAGTGTTGATATTTATCCTACAATATAGTGCACTGCTTGGGAAATGTGCTTATCTAATCAACCACAGAATTCCCAGGGCAAACTCTGAGGGCCTTACTCTGTTTTTAATCATTGCTTACTCAGAGGAATGACCTCACAATGTGGCTTATATAAATTAGTGATGAAAGAGAACAGGTTAGGGTACCAAAGACCTGATCCAATGCCTATCACATTGGGAGACGTTCCACTGACTTCAACAGTAGGATTTGGATTAAGTCCCAGTACAGGACTTTTGCTTACAGTATATTTCCTAGTGCATTGTCCAACCCAATTGTAAATGGTCAACGTGATGGACCTTCCACCATTTCCCTTGGGAGGCTATATCACAGTCCAATTTTGTTGGAAAGTTGGTGACATTTAAGGATTAAAAAGAAATTTGCTTAGTTTCAACCCATTACACCAGCCTAGCCATAGCCCTGTGCTTGACCCTAAACAATTCATATACACCCCAGCCATCCCTGATAAAACACAAGAGTCAGCAACATGAGATACATAACATCCACTTCACCTATAATGGTGCTTTTGGAGCTAAACTGATCCATTGGGTCAGTCTTTGGAACATTACAAGTTTGACCTAGCAGACCGCAACACTTTTCTCTGAGCTCCCTAACATCTCTTTCTTTGACTTTCTGTAAATCGCTGTATTCCATTGGGTAACATCTGCAGGAACATTTTAGCTTTCAGTTCATGTAAGCCACATAGCTATGGTAAGGTCAATATTGGTGCCATGTATGTGCAATTAGTCACCACATTAAAAAATTATTTAGTTGCATTGCATTGATGCTTTATGAAGGGGTTACAGTAAGGGGGAATACAATGGCAGAGCATAGCTCCCCCTCCTCTGCTAAGCAGGGAGCTCCCCCTCTCCCTTGCTTGAGGGAGTATTCCCTACAACTCCCTTTGTTCTTGGCTGGTGCAGTGAAGTCTCCAAGTTCAACTCTACTTTCCTACCAGGTGTATGTATATGATCCTGCAATAAGAGTCCACCTGCATGGAGTTCCACTGGTGTTCATGGGACACATACAGGGTCCACAGGTGTGGCTCCAATTACAGCATTGGTGCTTTCACTTACCAAGTACTTAGGGATCATTTTGGATAAAACCGCATATATGTGATGGACCTATGTTATTTTATATTCCCTGTGAAGTATAGAGTTTCTGGGTGCTACAGTTAATTATGTTGCAACATTTAGCACATGTTCAGTTTTGACTTAGTTGGGGTTGGGTGGAGGGGGAACATTTCATATAGTCCTAATGAAGGCTTTAGCCATTTGACATTTGTCACCATTCTTTGTCTGAGCATGCACAAACATTAGCATTTTTGGCAACATTTTTTTCTGAAGCTGCATGCTATGAAGCCTGAGTTTTAGAATAAGAGAGAAATACCAGACATCCCTCCACAATTGTAAGCACAGGAGTTTTCCAGGCAATGTTGATCACGTCACTAATATTTACAAATGCCTCTTTATTGATATGTTAGATACTCTTGAATGTGATAATATGATTGTGGCTTCAAAAATTAATTATGAGAACTACTGCTCCATAACTAAGATGGGTATTAGCTACATTCTGATACACGTCTTCTCCACTGTCATAGACAGCAGGATGGAATGTGAAGATAATAGGACTATTTCTGCTTTGGAAAAAATATTGCATTTTATTTATTTTTTCCTCTTAACTAAGACCCTGGATTTGATGTTCTGTTTAGCTGCAGAATGTAGCAGTTTCTTTGCAAAGAAGCTACACTCTTTATTTGTCTCTTCTATCTTATAGAGAAAGTACCGGTGTTCTGCTCCACAGAAATGCTGCTAAAATTCTCTATCTGGAGGAAATTAAAGCATCAGCTTAAAACAAAAGAGTCAGAAGTGTTTTCCACAGAAGGTCAGCTGCTCTGAAGGGCCTTCAAGAACATGTCTTTTGTCTCTGTCCTTACTATTTTTACTGTTTTTTGTAAATTTACGAGTGATTTTATATGAGTGTGTCACACTGTTCATGCTGAAAATGCCTCTTTAGCAAGGCCATGCCAATCTGATCCTGATGCCTCAATGAGTTGCTGGTGAACAATGATGGGTTTCTTTATACCACATGCTGTCAAGAAGAAAATCTAAAGGTAACTCAAGCATGCAGTTTAAAATATGAGAAAGGCTGCTTGCTCTCCCTTCATCCCTGAGTCATTTGTTCAGTGGTAGAGCAAATGATTTTCTGCTGGCCTGTGCTGCCACCTCATGATATGGAAATCATGCCTTTTGACAATACGGCTCACGCTAATACACCATGCATTGGGCATGCAGGGCGAATTTACACCTTGCACACCCCTAAGTGGCTAGGCAGCTGGGGGAAACCCGGCTCCAAACTCCCCACTACTCCCCAGAGGGGCTCGGAGCTCCAGAGGCCCCCTGCCACTGAGCTGTGGGGGGGCCCCACTACCCATAGCGGCTCAGATCCCCCCCACTGGCCAAGGGGGCTGGGAGCTGTGGGGTACTCCTGCTGCCCACAGCAACTCAGAGCTCTGGGGGGCCCCAGTGGTCTGCAGCAGCCTGGAGCTGTGAGGGGCCCCTGCCACTGTTAGGTGCCCTGCTGCACAGCCCCACCACCACAACTGCCCAGTGCCCCATCTAGACACCTCACTGCCCAGTGCTCCAACACACATCATCCACCCTTTGACTGCCCAAAGCCCCCCACAAGCTCCCTGGCCTCACTCACTGGCCCCACTGGGAGGTCACTGTGTCTGCCATCCACCATCTACCCTTCAGCCAGCCCCGCCCCCTGCCAGAACCAGTAAACTTTTAATGTTTAGGTATCCCTAGAACACCGGTGCCCCAAGGCATGTGGCTACTGTGCCTAATTGGAAATCTGGCCCGGCAGACACTTGTCAGTATTCGAAATAATTGGTGATGGATTTGACTCTAGATTGACCCCTTTAAGAAGCAGGTGTGGAGAATGGCTATATGCAGTTGCATAGGGATGTCAGGTTTAGACTGAGTTTAACCAACCATCAAGTGTCATGGTTTCTCCCCAGAAATGGTACTGAAAGGATATCATTCTGGAGGAAATTTCAGTGTCTGCTCACATGAGAACGGGTAACCACTGGTGCTCCCCATTCCACACCTGCCTGCAACAGTGTGTCACATTTCTCTTCTGTCAGGAGCTATATTAGTTTTCTTACAAGTGATACAAAAAACACTTCCCAAAAGATAGAAGAGAAGGTGGGAGAAGGAAGTGGAGGAGTCTCTGACATGTACAGGGTTTGCCTGGAGATAGCAGGAAGAAGGCCCAAGGGAGCAGCAGTTCCCTCTTCACTATGAGGGGTCCTACAGAAGTGACAACCTTACCCACTCACTTCTTATTGACCTGGCTGCAAAGCTGGTCTCTGTGTTGGTCAGCCTGACTCCATGGTGGTCATAAGAACTAGCAAAGAAGGGGTCTGGGGTCTTAATCATGCCTGATAGCTTACTGAGCCATTGACCTCTCTACTGGGCCTGAGAAAGCTTCCCAGATTGCACATGCTCATCTCCTGCACATTCCCAAGAGACATCTGCTCCATTAGGACAGGTTGTTGTTATGGTAAACCCCAGGTGTGCTGCAACTAAGGGTGCTGTAGCACCCCCTGGCTTTAAGGGATTTCATTATATACAAGGCTTACAGTTTGGTTCAACTATAAAAATTGTTCTAATACCCTGGTTAACCCTTGAGGTGCCACCTACAGCAGCGAGTGGGGGGAGCCATTTTGAAGGACTGAGAGCCCTCAGAGTTCTTGAGGGGTGGGATGGGGGCACGGAAGGGAATTGTGGTGATAGATGATGCAGTTGCCTTGGTAACAACAGTTGTCATTTCACCTAGACAGATTTTTCTTGGGTTGGGTCCCTCAAAACAGGGACTGAGACACAGGAAACAGCTGCAGGTGAAATGGTAGCAGCTGCCAACACAGTTACTGCCACCACAACCTCCCTCCCCACTCACCAAACAAAAAACAAAACCCTGCAGTCCCTGCACTTTACTGATGGTGGGGAGACTGGGGCGAGCAGGGAGGCAATGTTCACTGAGTGCACGGCAACTGAATTCATTCCCTGTCTTTCCTCTAAAAAACACAAAGTGGGGAGAGCCCAGTTTTTAAGCCACAGGCCCCTCAACAGACTTAGCCGGTGACATGACAAAAAACTATTGACCTAATTTATTCCTCAGTCTCAATAACTGTTTTAAATGGAATAATGGAAGATGTTGCAAGAAACATGCATTGCAGTGCATAGGGAACTCCTGGTTTGGTTAGTCTGATTGTTTGCTAAATATGAAATGTAAAATCACAGTTGCTGCCAGTTATGAGGTGTTGCTTAATACATTTGCCACCAGCTAGATTACATTCTTGCTCCAATGTCTAGTTTCACAATTGTTACTTCCTGAGACCTTGCATTTTTTGCTGACTAGGATCAATATTTTCCAATACAATACAATCTATTTTAGCATTTGGCTCTCATATACCCAGTCAACCTGCAGACTTTACTAACCCTCTGGGGCTTCAAAATAATTCCACTAAATAGGCTAGTGTTTGAGATTTTACACTGCATTGTGTGAAAGACAAAATTTTGTCACAGTGCAGGAATCAGGATGTCTCATTTTCTTAACATTCACCACTCCCTTGTGAAGCAATTAAAGGTACATGTAACTTTACAAAAAAACATACTAGTTTACAAAATACTTTCTTGGTTAATAACACCACTCTAGATCGTATGCTGTACCTGCCAATTTTTAAACACTAAATTCCAGGGACAACTTCACAAGCACATCTGACTATTGAAAGCACTGAAGAGGAGATCTGTGTAAGCTTGTCTCTCTCACCAACAGAAGTTGATCCAATAGAGATGTTACCTCACCCACCTTGTCTCTTTATTGAAAGCACTGGCATTTTGGTGAATTCTAGGTTGTTTGACATGACTGCCTTAATTGCTGGGCCCTTCAAACTAAAGCAGGCAAATGTGGCAAAGGCTTACCCACATGCTTAACTTTTAAAAACCTATGACTAGTCTTACTGAACCTAATGAGACTACTCATTTCCCGACCATTTATCCCATGTGTAAGTCTTTGCAGGATCAGGGCCTAATGTCATTTTCAGGCTGTTCTTAGCTATTCCCCCTCCCCCCACTCACTGAACCAGACCACCACTAACCCCTGCATTCTCTACCCCATTTAGGGTACTGAGATGTTCTGTTGGTATATGCGGACATCTGCAGGGCAAACCACGTACACAATACAAAAATACTGAGGGAGTGTAATGGGGTCGGCACCCACCTCTTGTGAATGCCCTTCTGGTTGGGTGTGTTTGTGTTCTTTCAGTTCTGATGACCCCTTTCAGTGGTTCTCAGGTTTTTTTTCCCAGCAACTCTGTCCTCTGTCCACATGTGAACAACAACAGACCCCTTCCAGGGTATATAGTCCACAAGGGCCTATCTCTATAGGCCTCCCTGGGCTCAGTCTTTAAGTAGTCCTGACTGTGGCATGGGGCCATATCCCCAGGGCTTCCTAGCTGGAAACACTATCTTCCTGCAACCCACCCTGGGCTCAGTACCTGCAGCCAGCCAGGAGCTCCCTCAGTGCTCCTCCAGTCCCTGCCAGAAAACTGTCTTTGGTCCTGCTGTTCTTTCAGCCAGCACATAGTCCTTCCTTCTCCAGCTCCAAGCATCAACTACCTGCTACTTTGTTCTGTAGCTCCTTTTATATGGCTCTCTCAGCCACCTGATTGAGCCTACTCCACCCCATCACAGGGAGGCATAGATTAAACCTAAGAATGGGAGATACTAGAGAATTCAGCATTTGGATCTGGATGAAGACGATCTCTTCCCTAGCAGGTGCTCACTCCCCTTATATGTTGTTTCCTTGGTGGGGAGAGAGAAGCCCAGGGGTTGGTTGGCCCATTTACTCCTCCAGCAACTTGTAGCAGGCCTGTTCCTCCTCCAACATTTTCATGGTGCATCTCCCTCTTCTCTTTTTTTCCCTCTCTCTCTCCCACTCTGCCTTTGCAAGGGTCCCAATTGCTTTCTTCCATTCTTCTGTGGGATCTTCCCCTTCCCTGACCTTACCTCCCTTGGCATCCTCTTTCCAATCAGTGCCTCCTCTCTTTCCTTCCCCTTCTCCAAACAGGATAGTGGCCACTGTGCATTAGGTCTGACGAATCCATTCAGGCAGCTGGTGGCTGTCTTCACCTGCTGCAGAAGAAGTGATGATGCAGTGAGCAGAGCAACATCCACAGGAAGAGCAGCAAGATGCAGCAGGGGGAGGAAGAAGAGAGGCAGCCACAGGAGCAGCAGCCCCTAGAAGCTGGGAAGAGATGGAGGAAGAACACTGCCTCAAGACAAGTTAGCCTCTCCATGGGACCCAGGCCAGAATCTTGGGGCTCAGACAGGGAGACTTGGCAAATATGCCATGGGTTACTAAAATGGAAACAAATTTTTAAAGTCCAGTTCAATGCCATTCATTCCTTGCTGCATTTCTCTCTGCTGAGACAATGAAAACAGACCAATCTATTTCCATTATCATCACTGTCTGTTTCCCCGTCCAGGTTTTAAGGCATTAGCTCAATGCTGCAATGTTTGCAAATTCTGCAAGGGGCTATTTAAATCCAAGCAACAAAACTGATTCCACAGGAAAACAAACTAAAATTAGGAGAATTCATGGGCAGTTTTCTGTTGATGCTCAGATGTTTCTTTTTTCAAACCTAATTCTGGGACTATATTGAAACAGATTGAGCCCCTATTAAAAAGAACCACAATATTTCTATAAGGCACACTAAAAAAACTGCAGGAGCTCTTTGTGATGCTCTGCAGCAACAGACTGAACCACTAATCCCACAACTGAATTCGTTCCTACTGACAGCCCTTTTGCTGAAGCAACTACATTGACTCCTGCCACATTAGAATAAGCAGCAGGATACAATGTTTTCCAAATGGAGAAGACTTGAGATAGTACAACTAATACAAGGCCATTTAGATGGAATATAGCTCTGCTCTGATCACTAACCACTATCATTAAGCATGGCATCCACTGAATCACATGGAGGCACATATGCAAAATCAGAACTAGAAGTAGGCGAGACAATAAAATCGAATGTTAGCATTGTCTTGCCTTCTTCTAGGTCTGGCTGTGCACATGTGCATGCGTATGATTCAGTGGATGCCATGCTTAATGATGGTGGTTAGTGATCAGAGCAGAG
Source organism: Gopherus flavomarginatus (assembly GCF_025201925.1). Classification (NCBI taxonomy): domain Eukaryota; kingdom Metazoa; phylum Chordata; order Testudines; family Testudinidae; genus Gopherus; species Gopherus flavomarginatus. The sequence goes on from NC_066622.1 coordinate 40,285,673, forward strand.
CTATATTCCACACAAATGGCATGAACTGAAGCTGGAACTTCCCCTGGGGTTGTCCGTGTGAATATGTGTAGCCTGCTCTTTCGAGCATGGCATGCCACTAACTCTGCCTTTTTGGAAGACTGTTCACCCTTTGGGAGAGAAGGGAAGAGTGAGTCATCCATGCACAGCATAAGAGAACAGCGGGTGTTTTTATTAAAATAACGATGGATTAACCAGGGCTTTTCACTAAAAGGTTATGATTTACAATAACATTGAGTAAAAGCTGCCGAACATGCAGCACAACTCCATAGTGAGTAAGAGTCTAGGAACAGATGGTTAGATGGTTAACTACATTGACTAACTTAATATCCATTGGCAACTCTTAGAGGAAGGCAGGCCCTGTTATACTGTAACAAATCCACTCCTACAACCTGCTGATTCCACTATGCTGCACACTCACTCCACAAGAGCAACAGTGATCCTCTTAGTCAAAAAAGCACAGCTCCCTGTCCCCTTGGGCAGAAGGAGACTCATCACTAGCCGTTACAAGTAGAGGTCCTCTGACATGCAGTCATTCAGTTTAGTCTCTATGTAGGAGAAGGCATACTTAGCATGATAATATCATGAGGAAAAATTATTGGCTAGAACATGTCCCTGGCTTTTAAACCAGATTTTTGATCCTTCTGTGAGAAAATGTATGAGATTTTAGTTTCTGCTAATGGGTGATGGCAAACAAGCTCAAGTCCTTCTTTTCCATGGATGGACAACTATCATGGCAATGGTGGTGTCCACTAAGAGAAGAAGGTAGAGATGCAGAAAAAGAGAATGGAAGACCAAGAAGCAATGACTGTACTTAGTACCCATCCAGGATTACCACCTAGCAAGGAAGTGGCAATGGCAGGCCACATGACAGAGCAGTGAGTTTGTTGTAGGAGTTTTAAGAGAAGTCAAGAAATGGTCACAGTCCACAGGGTAAGATAAAACTATTTGGGAAACTGACATAAAAAGGGTGTTGAGGCAGGAAATCTTTAGGCACATCACCCATCCTCTTGCTTCAAGTGTGGAGCCCTGCTGTTTTGTCCTTTTAGCTGTGGTAAATATTTTATACTGGTTTATGTTTTCAACGGTATGAGAAAACGGGCTAGAGACTGACTTTTCTTTGTAAACAAAAGCATTTCTATTGCTAGCTCCCACACATCAGTGCAGACCGCAGTATTAGGAAGGCCAACAGCTGGCTCAGCATCCATCCCTCAAAATGAGTCCTAACCAACCCTTTTTAAGGGTTCAAAGAACTATAACCAACATTGTTTTCTCTGTGTTTTCATGCAGCTCTACATTTTCATTTTCCAGCCAGGCCTGGAATTGTAAGTGTCCATAAGCCACCAAAAAAGATGTTCCTATGGAATTTCTGGTCCAGTCAGACCTTTTTGGCTTCACTGAACACAAGTATAAGGGTCAGGTAATCCTCTGGCCACGTGGGTCATTAACCAACCCAACCCAACCTTCCCACTCTTTTGACATTTGCCCATGGCAGAGTATAAGTGCACAGAGCATATCAACTTCTGAGGATGGGGAACAGTTTATCTATCAGAACTTTTAATCAGCCTGACATGCAAAATTATCAGCTTGTGCTAAATTATCATCTCACTAGGCATGTGGGATAGTGACACAGGAAAAATTCTCAGGATAGAGGCAGTTATATTTGGAGTAGAAAGGAGGATTGAGTGGATGGGGCACAAGACTGGGACTCAGGAGACCTGGACTCAGCCATAGACTTTCTGGGTGAGTTTGGGCAAGTCAGTCAACCAATCTTGTGTCTCAGCTCCCCATCTGTAAAACAGAGATACCTGTTGTGTTGTGAGGATAAAATATATCAGTGACTGTGATTATGAGGGCCATATAAATACTTAGTGAGAGACATTGATATAAACCAAGGACACGAGATACGGTTTTGCCTATTTCCTTTAATTTAAAAATATGAGTAAGGAGACAAAACTTGGTGCCCTTGGAATACCAAATCAATTTTTTTCCCTCTGTGTGTGTAAAACTGTACATAAACCTTTGTGGTTGTTCGATTTTTGGATTTTGTTTTGTTTTTTCCTCCAGAATACTGCAAATACTCAGAAAAGGAAAATATTGTTTCTACTGCATATCAAAAAAAAAGTAATCACAATGACATAATTGCTTTTTTTCCTTCATATTTTGTTTTTAAAAAAGTTCACAAATACTAGTAGGAAATTTGCCCCCCACCCCTCCAAAAAAACAAAGCAAACAAAAAAACCCCAACCTCACACATCTTAAAAAACAAATCAGTAAAGTGTTAAATGGGTCAGGTATTACAAGCACACATTTACAAGCACATCACATTAGTAATTCTGTATAATGCTTTAGACCATGCCGAACCATATGTATGTGTATAAAGCTATTGGTGAAATGGTTCATAGCAGCAGAGTAGGAAGCATGTTCCATAGTACCTGTAGAGATATTTGGATGAGTATGACAGTCCAAAGTGGATAAACAAGCTAAAATGCATGGCTCACTTTGTCAACAGTGGTGAAATGTGCTTTGATTTAAATAGCTACCCTGAATTACCTGGAATTATCATCCCATTTCTATGGGATGGACAGTTGGTGTGGTGGCTATCTTACAAATTGGCACATTTAAATGGTTACTCTTGCAAACTCACATGAGTAATCTTGACTTCCATGAGTAGCTCCATTGAAGTTAATGGGTCTCATGAGAGTAAGGACTCTTTACACAATTAAGAGTTTGCAGATTCAGGCCCTAGCAAAGCAGTGGACTTGGGTTTCTAGACGCTTCAACACTCATTAGGAAATGAGTAGAGACTAGACAGGATAGTTTGGAGAGACTAGATACAGAATGCCTTCCTAGGCAAGGGGACCCACAGATTGCAAGTTGTTTTTGATGAGCTAGTTGTCTGGCCCTTTCAGTGGAGGAACAAGAATGAGGACCAGAGAAGGATGCTGGACAGAATGTATTTCTCATGACCTGCTAGTACTGCAAAGAGGCACTGATTTCTGAACTCTGGGGTGGATACATTTCCACATCAAGCGGTAGGATGGACTTGCATCTCAATATTTTCTACAACTAGCTCTAGCTGCAATTTTAATTTTGATGACATTTCTCTTCAGTAAATATCCCAGCAAAGGCTTTCAACAGTAACTAGTGATTTTGGCCACCTCACTTTTTTTTGCCCAGCTGGAGCCCCTTAAAGAAAGATGATTTTCACAAGGTGCATGCTCACCACTCTCTGAAAGTCAGGCTCGTCTCTAGTTGAGCACCCAAAAATTAAGGCATCCAAAGTCACCAGTCCCACAAAAAAAACTGGATTAGTTTTAGGCTGATACAAGAATAATCTTCTCTTCAGTTCCCTCTCCCCCCCCCAAAAGACCATTAAATTATATAGATTACATAATCTGATTTGAGGATATATGATTCTACGGAATATCTTACAGGAGCTATGCAAATTATCTTAAGATCACATTAAATTGTCAAATTTGTATTATACATCTCTGTGTAATGTTAAGATATACTAGAAACTAGGGATGAAATCCACCCTTGTGCAGTCAGCCCACATGAAGCCTCTGTACCGCTCTAGTCCCAGTTAAGCTTTTCCTAATAGTTCCCTGTGCTGGGCTTCTGAGCATGGGTGAATTTCAACCTGTCTGAGCATGGGGTGCTGTGACGTTGCTCCAATATTCTGTTATGCTGTTGCTTGCACATTAGCTGGTGAGGCAAGCCTATGTGAGACAGTAAACTCACCAGTTTCCCACCCAGCCACTGTGTCAGATGTATCCTGTCAGCCTGAGGGGAGAGGGAAAAGAAATTGTCTAGTAGTGGTGTTTGCAATATTGACAGAGGGAGAGAGCACAAGATAGTCTAGTGGTTTGATTTTGGGACTGTTAATTGGGAACCCCTGTGGCCCAATTATCATTTCAAAACCCAGTTCCTACTCTCTTTTTAATTTTGGGCAAGTCACATCCCCTGTCTCAATTGCCCCATCTGCAAAACATGTCCTATATAACTTATCTCACAGGGCTTTTGGGCAGGTAAGGAGCCAACTGCTCCAGTTGTGTTTGGTATTGTTTCAAAAGTGCTTTGAAGATTAAAAGAGCCATACAAGTGCTCTAGATAGGCATAATTTATTTCTGGATTTCATTTGAGGGGGGGAATGTCTCTAAAATGAGTTCCATTTTTCTCAGCTCCTCTCCAGCTAAAGAAACTGTCCTAGGGACTCCCTTTCTGTTTTACAAGCAAAGACAAACACATTTCAGCTCAGGGAATGGGAGAAGTACAACACAATGCAGGGAATTTTAGCTAGCCATAAACAACATGGAATAGCTTCAGATGTTCCAGGGAGCAGCATAGGTGAGATCGGACACCACTCACTTCACAACAACACACTTCAGAGTTCTTAAATAAATAGCCTCTAGACGTCTCCAGGAAAATAGTCATTCAAAGGGGGACTCATTCCTCCATATTTCGATACCTGGTTGTAGTGAGAAGTTCCGGAATGGGGGAAGACATTGATGAGGTGGCATTTCCTTTAGGCTCCAGAAAGAGTACTCACCATGCGAGTAGTGCTTTGCCAAGTACAAGGCTGGAGCCTGCAGTCCTGACTCGGACAAAAGGACTGCACGGTTCAGGTGCAGAGTTTGATTCACAAACTGCATGATCCAAGCCCCTTTGAAGATAATGGGAAAGACTCCCATTGACTTCAGTGGGCTTTGGCTCAATCCCACATTCAGATAGAAAGACGATGCAGCTGAGTTACTAGTCCACCAAAAGTCCCTCCAATATAAACAAAAGGACATTGTGACCACCTTTATAGACATACATTAGTAGCTGAAATGGTCTGAAATGCTTACAGATTAGAACAGATATATTTATACAACACCATGCTTTCCAAAAAAACCAAGTAGAAAAGTTTACAGCACATTATACTGGTCCTTCTAATGTCTATAAAACATTTACTAAAATCACCATATTACAAGTCATCACCAACATACAGTACTATGCTAGTTTATTTTTCTTTTATATAATCATTACTTATAATAATAATAATAATAATAATAATTAAAAAATCATTGTAAACAACTATACAATGTTCACTTTAAAATTAACTGGTTAATAAATTTTGTGCAAAACAAGCAGCCTCTATAATTAAGTGAAGTATTTTATTTATTTATTTATACAAAAAGTAACACACAAAAAAGAAAGTTCTTTCAGAAATGTGTCTCCTTTTCTGTGATGGCTGAAATGTTGCCATCACCTTTCAGTTTGGCATCACAATCATTTACTGTAGCAGCATATGCCCCTGCTCCAACTTTCCCTCTCATCTTCAGATCTGGACTAGGTATGACCAGCTTCCTGAATTTCTGAAACATTGGTGAAAATGGAAGACATTATCTCTCTCTCTCAAACAGAAATGTACACGCATGCAGCCAGAATCATCATCATCTCCTCATAGCAGGAATATTTATGGAAAATCTCTTCTCTGCAGGCCCATTTCATTTCACTGGAACCCTGTGTGAGCCACTTAATTGGTGTAACAAGTTGCACATCACACCACTCCCTTCCACAGCATTCCAATCCAAGGGCTTGAACATGAAAACAAACCCTCATATGCTTGACCAAAAGCTTAGTTTCACAATAGATGCAGGGAGATATTCATTCCTCTGCAGAGGTGAGCACAAAGACTAAGGCTCCACTTATGCAGGTGAATTTGATGCAATCCAGCAAGACGCAGTGAGAAAAGTATTAAATCAGATATGCAAGAGCCTTTCATAAGGGGTCTGAATATAGAACTGAAGCTACAGTTGCAAATTGTATCTGTGCTTCCCTAAAAATATCATTTATTTAAGAAATAAGTTCCACAGATTGGTTATAATGGTCCTGCAGCCTGCTTGCAGCTTTGGGACAGAGTCAGACCTGTCACTCATTGGCAGCAGAGGAATGCCCTGCCTCCTAAAGTTGCCTCCAGGTGAGATAGCTTCCACAGCCAAGAGAATTCCAATCTCTTTACTGAATTACGGACAGTGCTAAATATGCTTTGAGGAAAAGCACAACAATTTCTCCTAATGCAAAACATGATAAATTGCACCTAATGATATGTCAATTTCCATCTCTTTTCTGGATGATCTGTTTGTTTCCAGGGTGTGCCAGATCAGTGGATTTTATTACTCAAAGAAAGGACATTTTTCAGGTTGGCATGGATAAATTTTGCTATTTTGCATGCTAAGGTCCCCAGATCCATTACAATCCGATTTCATTCAGTATGGCTCCAGGGAGGGAAGCAGGATTATTTTATAAACATAGGCATCTGAGACTAAATGGATTATATATAATTCTCCTCCATCTTCCCCTAAGCACTAAGCTGTGGAGAAGACATCTTTCCCCCTCCCGCTTCCCCCCCTCAAAATAGGAAATGACATTGGCTAAGAATGGATGACCATCTAATAGTTCTCAGTACAGGAGACATGACTTCTTTGCCCTGAGATTGTCTTTGGACTTTGACGCTTAACCAAAGAAAGAATCTTTCTTGAATTCACTTAGGAAATGAATGCTACAACAGTTACGAAGACTAGCTGTCTGAATAAAAGAACAATGCTGGGTCAGTCTTATAGATTCATAGATTCTAGGGTCAGAAGGGACCAATTTGATCATCTAGTCTGACCCCCTGCACAAAGCAGGCCACAGAACCCTACCCATCCACTTCTATAACAAACCCCTAACCTATGCCTGAGTTACTGAAGTCTTCAAATTGTGGTTTGAAGACCTCAAGCTGCAGAGAATCCATCAGCAAGTGACCCATGCCCCACACTGCAGGGGAAGGCGAAAAACCTCCCTACCCCAAATATGGCAATCAGCTAAACCCTGAGCATGTGGGCAAGACTCACCAGCCAGCACTCAGAAAAGAATTATCTGCAGTAACTCAGATCCCATCCCATCCAACATCCCATCACCAACCGCTGGGCATACTTATCTGGCTATAATCAAAGATCAATTGCCAAAATTAGGCTCTCCCATCATACCATCCCTTCCATAAACTTATCAAGATTAATCTTAAAGCCAGATATGTCTTTTGCCCCCACTACTCCCCTTGGAAGGCTGTTCCAGAACTTCACTCCTCTAATGGTTAATTTCAAGTCTAAACTTCCTAGTGTCCAGTTTATACCCATTCGTTCTTGTATCTACATTGGTACTAAGCTTAAATAATTCCTCTCCCTCCCTAATATTAATCCCTCTGATATATTTATAAAGAGCAAGCATATCCCCCCTCAGCCTTCTTTTGGCTAGACTAAAAAAGCCAAGCTCTTTGAGTCTCCTTTCATATGACAGGTTTTTCATTCCTCGGATCATCCTAGTAGCCCGTCTCTGAACCTGTTCCAGTTTGAATTCATCCTTCTTAAACATGGGAGACCAGAACTGCACACAGTATTCCAGGTGGGGTCTCACCAGCGCCTTATATAACGGTACTAACACCTCCTTATCTTTGCTGGAAATACCTCGCCTGATGCATCCTAAAACCACATTAGCTTTTTTAACGGCCATATCACATTGGCAGCTCATAGTCATCCTGTGATCTACCAATACCCCAAGGTCCTTCTCCTCCTCTGTTGCTTCCAATTGATGCGTCCCCAATCTATAACTAAAGTTCTTATTATTAATCCCTAAGTGCATGACCTTGCACTTCTCACTATTAAATTTCATCCTATTACTATTACTCCAGTTTACAAGGTCGTCCAGATCTTCCTGTATGATATCCCGGTCCTTCTCCGTGTTAGCAATACCCCCCAGCTTCGTGTCATCCGCGAACTTTATTAGCACATTTCCGCTTTTTGTGCCAAGGTCAGTAATAAAAAAGTTAAATAAGATTGGTCCCAGAACCGATCCTTGAGAAACTCCACTAGTAACCTCCTTCCAGCCTGACAGTTCACCCTTCAGTACGATCCATTGTAGTCTCCCCTTTAACCAGTTCCTTATCCACCTTTCAATTCTCATATTGATCCCCATCTTTTCCAATTTGACTAATAATTCCGCATGTGGAACCGTGTCAAATGCCTTACTGAAATCGAGGTAAATTAGGTCTACTGCATTTCCTTTGTCTAAATAGTCTGTCACCTTCTCAAAGAAGGAGATCAGGTTGGTTTGGCACGATCTACCTTTAGTAAAACCATGTTGTACTTTGTCCCAATTACCATTGACCTCAATGTCCTTAACTACTTTCTCCTTCAAAATTTTTTCAAAGACCTTACATACTACAGATGTCAAACTAACAGGCCTATAGTTACTCGGATCACTCTCTCTCCCTTTCTTAAAGATAGGAACTACGTTAGCAATTCTCCAGTCGTACGGTACAACCCCTGAGTTTACTGATTCATTAAAAATTCTCGCTAACGGGCTTGCAATTTTATGCGCCAGTTCCTTTAATATTCTTGGATGAAGATTATCCGGGCCCTCCGATTTTGTCCCATTAAGCTGTTCAAGTTTGGCTTCTAACTCAGATATGGTAATATCCACTTCCATGTCCTCATTCCCATTTGTCATCCTTCCATTACCCCTAAGCTCCCCATTAGCCTTATTAAAGACTGAGGTAAAATACTTATTTAGATATTGGGCCATGCCTAGGTTATCCTTAACCTCCTTTCCATCCTCAGGGTGTAGCGGTCCCACTTCTTCTTTCTTCGTTTTCTTCTTATTTATATGGCTATAGAACCTTTTACTATTGGTTTTAATTCCCTTTGCAAGGTTCAACTCTACTTGGCTTTTAGCCTTTCTCACTTTATCCCTACATGTTCTGACCTCACTAAGATAGCTTTCCTTGCTAATCCCACCTTCTTCCACTCCTTGTAGGCTTTCTGCTTTTTCTTAATCAACTCTCTGAGATGCTTGTTAGTGACAGCTCCCAACTTCAAATAAAAAGAGTAGCTATTGGAGGCCTACTTTAATGGATTAGAAATATACCACCACCTTCTGCTCAGTAAAATCTGGACAGTGCTGTAAGGAATAGAATGGGGTTCCATGACCATGCTCTATGATCTTGCAGGGTTAGAATAAGGCTGATGCCTTAAGGAAGCATGTAATGCAGGATCGGTACAGAGCTACCTTTACTTGAACATACTGAGAACATTATTCCACAGAGACTTCACCCTTTTGCTTGGACGCTCTTATAGACCCACAGTAAAGCCCTATGGACTTTGCACAAGTCATTAGAATTAGTTCTATTTGTTGCCTTCTCTTTGGGGTGCACATCAGCAATAATTCCTTTATCTAAGTACACCTCTACCTCAATATAACGCTGTCCTTGGGAACCAAAAAATCTTACCGCTGAAGGGTATGATTGTGTTTATTTTAAATAAAATGTGGTTTACAGGATGCTTATGCATAGGGAAGCATGCTGTGGCTCACCGGCCTAGGAACATTCTGGAGAAGGCCACGGGGAGGGGTGTGAGCTCGGCATGTGGACTGGAGCACTATGAGCATGTGATAAACAAACCCATGTATGGGGTTGTTTAACTCTGATTGGTTAAAGGTTCATGTTATGTAAGTTGTTATATAACTTGTTATATAAGCACCATGTGCTATAAAGTAGTGAGGGGAGGGGCTCCTTGCTGGAGGGACTCTGCCTGATTCTTTGTACCAGGGGCTCTCTTTATGCACATGTTGAATAAAGCTTTATTGAATTGAATCGCATTGGATTGAAGTCCCATGATTTCTACCCAGTATCAGACTCACTGGGAACCACCAAATCCCAAAAGTTTCTGGGCGGAGCGAGCAGGGTTTGAAATATCCTTCAGGATCGCAATCTACAATCAAATTAGAGGGTGAGATAATTCATTTTTTATTTGGTTGTGTGTCTCTGACCTGACTGGTGACTCTCATACCTTTTGTAGTAAGCAAGTCTAGGTGCTGGGGAATTCAGAGGGTTTGTTGCAGTCTTAAGGCATTGTACTTAGTGTGGGGGCTGGCTAAGCTGTAAGTTCCCCTGACTAAGTGCTGTTGAAGTGGGAAATCAAAGAGGCTGTAAGGACCAACAGTTAGTGTAGGGGCAGGTATAGCCATAAGTACCTCTAGCTGATGTGTTGGCAGGCCCAGATCTCCTAATTGGACATTATAATTGTGCAGATCAAATAAACTGGTCAAATTAATCTGCTGATTGAGCATTTCAGTCTGGTGTGTTTTATTGGAATAAATTGTTGTTAGTCTGTAAACAGAATTGTAGTTATAAATTTGGAAAGATGAAGGGATATAATAATCCACAATATAAAGAGTATATGGTTAGTGCTTTTATAACTATTCTAGTTGTAAGTTTATTAGCTTTCTTGTGGAGATATTTTGGCTGTATCATTAAAATAAAGGATGACCACCCCTCATTACAGGCGGGCAACATTGATTTTGTGCATAAACCACAATATTTATCTGAGGAAGATGATGTCCTCAGTGTAGATGTAAGGTTGCTGGCTGTGAAATCTGTCCTGTCTCAGTATGACCAGGCATTAAAACAAGGATATCCAACACATAATGATTATCCAACTAAACATCCCTATTATGTTGCCTGTTGGTGTACAAGGTTACAAAACAGGAAAGAAAAGAATAAAATGGCTGGAATGTGTTTAATTGTTAATTATGAACAGCTGGTTAGAAAGAGTGATATGCTAAAAGGAAAGGTAGAAGAGTTAGAAGCAGAGGTAGGAAAACTGCAAGCAGAAGCAAAAAAGTATAAAGAAGCAGACTTGCAGGGAAAAAGATCTTGTCCCTCAGCACCTTTGGACCCTACATATGGAACATGGGGCTATCAGTCTAGTTTCACGGCTCCAGTGAGAGTGCGCACTGTCCCTAATCCTAATCAAGGGGAAGGGAACCCTGCTATTGTTAGTCGTCTAGAGTATACTCCTATAAGCCCATCTGATTTGCAGAGCATGTTAAAGGAATTGGCATCTTTGCAGCTTAATAACCCAAACCTACTCTTCTGGGAAAAGGTACAAGAGTGGATGGTAGTGGGAGGCTTACATGCTTTTGATGTTTTCACCATAGTAAAAGCAAAATGTCCTGGCACAGCCTGGAGTAGGATTGCTGGTGGTTTTAGTAACTCTGCATGGACAACTGCTGTTTTTGCCTCTTCAGCTGATATGGAAACCGCAGTGCGGAATTTCCGACAGGCTGTAATGATGGCTTTGGGGCCGGGTACTAATTTGTACTCATTATATGCTAACCGAAAACAGCATCCAAATGAGCCATTTGAAAAATATGTGGAAAACAAGTTTGAGTTATATCAACAGTATGGGGGGCAACAGAATGCTACTCGTAAAGATGCTATATTCATAGAGGGGGTACTTGATGGGGTATGTGGCCCATATAAGGCAGCCCTGAAAACTGGCTTTCAGCCTCCGGGTTATGCTGAATTATTAACATGGGCTTCAAATATTAGCAGACATAATCAGGAACAGGATACAGGAAAAAAGGTGCACAGAATGCAAACCTGAGGACTGAAAGAAAAAGGAAAACTAAACATAAGTTTGGAAAATAGCTTTGTTGCTGCAGTTAAACCAGCAAATGTAAAAGGTGTTAATTGTAGTAACTGTGAAATGTTGGGCCATGACAAAAAGGAATGTTATGAAAAAGGGGGTGGAAAAGCTGATCAGTGTATAAATTGTGACCAGACAGGGCACTGGTCCAAGAATTGCCCTAGTAAGAAGGGTAAAGATCCTCTTGAGACTATGTCTCGGGACCAATCAATACAAATCCTCAAGTCCATGAAAAAAATCTTCTGATTAGGGGCTTTCAGCCCCCATTGCAACAAGCCAGTGTGGCTCATCTGCACGTCCGTATCTAAATGCTAGGGTTGGGGGCATGTCATGTAAAATCCTTATAGATACGGGAGCTTCAGTATCTATTACTAATATTCCAGGATTACCTTTGACATCTAAATTCACTATTCTAACAGGATTGGGGGAAGCAAGTATAAAAGCATATTTGACAAAGCCCCTCTTGATCAAAACAGAAGAATGTTTTTGGATGGGGCGATTTTATTATGCACCAAAACAAGCCGAAGGTACAATAATGGGAATTGACATGTTACAAATATTAGAGTGTCATTTAAATTTGGGTGAGTCACCTTCATTGCAAATACCATCTCAAAAGTCTAGTGCTAATGTGCCTCTAATCTATTCTTCTCCAGGTGAGCGTGTGTGCGTTGTGCAGGTGCTCCCAAAGCTGCCAGGACCAGAGGGAGTGTGGGCAGCTGATAAACTCAACTGAGGTCTGATGAATGTCCCACCAGTGGTGATTACAGGAAATCCTCCCCCTCCCGCACGTCCCTCTCCAATTAAAACAGATGCCCTGGCAGCCGCAGAAAGTACAGTCAAAAAGTTAATAAAAAGGGGAGTTGTAAAAGAAATACAGTCAAAATGTAATTCGCCTGTCTGGCCTGTTAAGAAGACAGATGGATCATGGCGGCTTACCATTAATTATCGAAATATTAACATGCTTGCAGACAGACTCACCCCCCTAGTCGCTGACCCCAGTACTGTTCTTTCTACTGTACCTAATGATCACGTAGTATTTTCAGCCTTGGACATTAGCAATGGCTTTTGGTCTGTTCCTGTGCACCCTGACAGTTAATTTTGGTTTGCATTTACTGTTAAAGGAAAGCAATATACCTTTACTCGCCTAAGCCAGGGTTTTCATAACTCACCTACTTTGTTTCATAGAGCGTTAGCTGATGTGCTGGCAAAGCTGCCAGACATGGCTTCTTGTGTTGTACAGTATGTTGATGATATTCTTATCTCCTCACCAGATTGCCAAACGCACATGAAAGACTTAGAAGTAATCCTGCAACACTTGGCAGACAGTGGGGTAAAATGTAACGCTAAAAAGGCTCAGATTGCAAAGGAGAAAGTATCATACCTGGGGTATCTAATATCCAAGGGGTACAAATGTTTAACTGTTGACCGCATTGAGGCTATTAATGCATGTCCATGACCGATTACGGTGAGGGAAGTAAGAAAAGTTTTGGGGCTATTCAATTTCTGCCGAACTCAAATACCAAATTATTCAAAAATTGTCCAGCCCCTTAATAATCTCCTAAAGGGTGCTGGTGGACCACATGATGCAATTGAACGGACATTTGAATGTAAACAGGCATTTACCACGTTGAAACAGAGGCTGAGTACTGCCCCAGGGTTGGGACTTCCTAATCCATTAATGCCTTTTACATTGTACACGCATGTCAGTGAGGGACATATGGCAGCAGTGTTAACGCAAACACATGGGGATAAACAGCACCCAGTAGCACACTACTCTTCTAAACTAGATGCTGTCGCTCAAGCAATGCCACCGTGCCTCCAGGCAGTGGAAGGAGCTTCTATGGCCCTAAATCAGGCCTTACCACTTATTGGTGCACAGGATGTAAATATTGTTGTGCCTCACGCTGTCCTTGCTATTTTATCAGGAAAGAACTCTTCGGCAGTCCCTGTGGCAAGATGGACTCGATGGGAAACAAGTTTGCTAATGCCTTCAGTACATCTGCAACGAGCATCATTGCTAAACCCTGCCACCCTTATTCCTAGCCCAGATGAGGGACACCCGCATCATGGTTGCCTTAAGGTAGAGCCCATGGACCTTCCATTGGTAAAAGAAACTAAAATACCTGATGCCCCTTGCCTATACATGGATATTCTTCCTTCTATGTCAACGGCAAGCGACACACAGGATGGGCTGTTTGTACTCAAGATGGGCAGCTGGTGGCACATGGCAGTTTACCTGGGGCATCGGCCCAAGTAGCAGAACTACAGGCATTAATTGCAGCATGTGAAGCTGCGGAAGGTCATGCTATAAACATATATACTGATTCTAGATACGCATTTGGGGTTGTACATGATTACCTTCACTTGTGAGTAAATCGAGGATTCCTGACAAGTACATGATCCCCAATACAAAATGGGGGGATAGTGCAGAAACTTCATGCAGCCATGCAGAAACCTACTGAAGTAGCAGTAATAAAAGTAAAGGCCCATACAAAAAGGACAGATCCTCATAGCAAGGGGAACCGAAGGGCAGATGAACTAGCTAAACAAGCAGCAGTGGAAAGTAAAGAGACCCAATTAATTGCTGCAACACAGCCTCTCATAAAAACCTCAAACTTTTTTGAATTACAGTACATTCAGCACGCTGCATCGAGGGCAGAGAAGTGGTTATGGATGGATAATGGAGGCAAACTGTGTGATGATAACACTTGGAGAGGTCCAGGGAACACATTAGTGTTACCAAATGTGCTAATGGGAACTATGATACAAGTGTATCACATGTTGGGACATGATGGAGCACGGAGGGTGATTCACCGTATGTCAAACACCTGGTGGCACCCTAAGCTTAATGCAAACGTGCATGATTATGTGAGAAGGTGTGTAACGTGTGCTCAATGTAATTCTGCTCCCACAATAAAAGTGAGAATGCGACATCAGCCAAGACCAACACAGCCCTTCGAGCAGTTACAAATAGATTTCATTGGTCCCCTGCTAAGGTGCAGAGGGAAAGAATATGTTCTGGTGATCATAGATCACTTTACTAAATGAGCAGAAGCTTTCCCAGTGGCCAAGGCCACTGCAGCTGATGTAGCTAAAATATTGATGACTGAAATAATTCCCCGATGGGGACTTCCATGCTTCATTGATAGTGACCAAGGTACTCATTTTACAGGAAAGGTGATGAAAACTGTATGTAGGGCACTAGGAATCAAACAGAAATTCCCCTGTCCCTACCATCCCCAAAGTTCGGGATTAGTAGAAAGAGCTAACCGAACCATTAAAAACAAATTAACCAAACATGTTTTCTGTTACAGGGAAAGACTGGGTCATCAACCTGCAAGTGGTTCTCTTGTCTATGAGAGTCAGTCCTACTAATCCACATTCCTTATCTCCTTTTGAAATGCTGACAGGGCGGGCGATGAGGATGCCAGGAAATCTGTGCGTTGGAGGGGGGGAATTGTATGTCATGGGTGACCAGCTTGTTGAATATTGCAAATTGTTATCACAGTGTGTCTCACAGGACCCCCGAACTGAACCAGACTCAAAGATCGGCGAAGAGGACATATGTGAGGTGCAGCCTGGTGATCAGGTGATGGTGAAAGCCTATAGGAAACGACCATTTGAACCAGCCTGGACTGGGCCTCACATGGTTCTCTTAGTAACTCCTTCAGCAGCCCAGGTCACTGGAATTCCAGTTTGGGTGCACCTGTCACGTGTAAAAGTATACAAGGGAGAGACCCAATATGGGGCACAATAATCCCTATTTACTCTATGGACTCCTGGAAAGCCATTCTTAATATTGTTTAGTGTTTGCATTTGATATTCTCAGTTTAAAATTAATGTAGGAATTTTGTAGTCTACTAATTATTTAAGTGGTTTCTGAAACTTGAAAGTTTATTTAAGTGGTGTCATCTTAATAATGCTACAGTAGCTCTCAGTGTTTTATTGATGTAATTACCTGGGGAGGAGCCACTGGATCAGTTGTAAATGCCATCACTCAAATCTAATACTAGGGACTGAGTTAAGATTTGTTAGTAGCAAGAATGACAGTTTACTGTGGTAAGAGTGGGGTTCACGTCTAATCAAGTTAGATATTACCTTAACTCAGCAACAGTTGGTCAGGTCCTCACTGCTGTACTCAGCCCTCTATTAAGAACCACTAAAATGTATGAGCAAGCATTGGTCTAGGCATGTGGAAAAATTGTGTTATCATCCTGGCATGGTAACCTCCTGGTGTTCAACATGAAAGTTGCAGCCCTGCTAGGAGACTCACTTGTGCCACAAGTGCCATGTAGGGTAAGAGCTGTGGTTCTCGAGAACTGAATGTCTTCACCTTGGATGGTGGCAGGGGAGTGGTCCCTATCGATAACAGGGGTATGTTGAGATGGTCATTGCATCCTTGAAGGGGTGTTAATTCCTGAACTGGAGGCTCAGCCAGGGCACACACTTCCATTCGCATGTCACAGACACCTGTGTAACATAAGGGCCAGAGATAATACATGGCTTTCCCACGGGACCAATGTTCCATCCTGGGAGGATAGGTTTTGTGTATGGTAAACCTGAAGTCAGTACAAGCCTTATCTCAAATGTTGGGATCTGACTTAATGATGCATGTAATGTAAGTTAATGGATGATATAGCAGTGTGGAAGGACTCCACTATCTGGTGTGAATGTGAGTGGTTAACTTTGGCAGTCAAGCCTTGCTTAAATATCTAGTTCTTCCTATTGTGTTAAGCCTTTTAAAAGAAATATTGAGGCAGGGCAGTTACATTGATTCAGTGAATAAAAGGGTTTGCCATTGTAAAAACAAAAACAAATGGAAATGGATTTGGGTTGTGTTCTCGCAATGGCATAAGAACTTATTATTTTATTGTAAATATTATGTATTAGTTTATTTGTTCCTAAAATTATAGTTGTGTTAATAAAGCTAATTATTGCTCCTAATAAATACAAGAAAGTGGTGTTAGTGGGGTCTAAGAATTGTTCTTAGCCCTAAAACCAAATGGGGGAGCTGAAGGGTATGAGTGTGTTTATTTTAAATAAAATGTGGTTTACAGGGTGCTTATGCATAGGGAAGCATGCTGTGGCTCACCGGCCTAGGAACATTCTGGAGAAGACCACGGGGGGGGGGGGGGGGGGCTGTGAGCTCGGCATGTGGACTGGAGCACTATGAGCATGTGATAAACAAACCCATATATGGGGTTGTTTAACTCTGATTGGTTAAAGGTTCATGTTATGTAAGTTGTTATATAACTTATTATATAAGCACCATGTGCTATAAAGTAGCGAGGGGAGGGGCTCCTTGCTGGAGGGACTCTGCCTGATTCTTTGTACCAGGGGCTCTCTTTGTGCACATGTTGAATAAAGCTTTATTGAATTGAATCGCATTGGATCGAAGTCCCATGATTTCTACCCAGCATCAGACTCACTGGGAACCACCAAATCCCAACACCGCGTTATAGGTGAAACCATGTTATATTGAACTTGCTTTGATCCACCGGAGTGTGCAGCCTCCCCCCCGCCCCAGAGCACTGCTTTACCACATTATATCCAAATTTGTGTTATATCGGATGGCATTATATCAAGGTAGCGGTGTATTCATTGTAAAGCTGTCTGATCCAGGAAAGAGCACTGGTTTTTGCAAAACTACATCTTGGGTCCTGACACAGAGAGGCCGCATTTGCTGTTCCAGATGCAGAGAGGTCAAACACCAGCCCACCAAACTGACTTACAAAGAGTCAGATGTTTCTGGGTGTAGCAGTCACTCTGTTAATCTGACTTCTGCCATATACATTTTGGTGTTAATCTCCCCCTTGATGGGCAGTGCACACAGAGATAAGAAACTTTGCTCCACGCAAACAGGAGGGTTTCTCTCTGGGGTAGAACTAATTATGGTTTTCCTAGTTATTATGAAAACCCAATCAGACATGTTGACTGTCATGAGCAGAATAGGCTTGTTACCCCTGGACAGAGCAGTGCTTTCAGACCTCAATTAGTTATTGCCTTCTAACTGGTGGATGCTGTGCTCCTTCTTCCTAGTACCCATTCCCAAAACTGAATTGGGAAGATCCCTTAAAAAAAGTAAAAATCTGATTCTCTGCATTCACCATTTGTGGGATAGGCGAATATACAGCTGAAGCTGGATCTTTGCCAACAGACGAGATGGAGTCAGATAGCAAGCTGACACTCAGATTTACTGTATAGGCATCTTATGAACCGTGAAATGCTGAAGCATGCTTATGTATGAGAACAGAATTCCCAATAGCTTCAAGAATTGGATTTTTGTTTCTCCTAACACCATTTGTTGTTTTCAATTATGCCTATCTTCACCTTCTGATAGCATTCTTCTGAGATGAGACCTTGTACATGAAGATAGTCGTCTCTTGCCCAGGCCTTCCATGGCAACACGTGTCTGTCTGTCCTGAATCCAAGATACTCCAGGAACTGTATCAGTCTGGGGGTTTGCTTCAGCGTTCCAGCTGTACAGAACCCTGATCATAAACATTATCTGGGAAGTGATATGTGAATTTCCTTCGCCCCTAAAGTCAATATTATTGCTACCAAGATCCTGGGGAGATACCCTGGGAGCACAGGTAAGATCAAACAGTAACAACCAAAGTTAAGAAAAGAAAAAGTCTGCCATCCACCGGCAAAACATATGAATTGTCTAAGGATGGTAAATGGAAATGCTTTGAAGATAAGCCTCTATTAGAAAGTTAGTTAGATGTTTTAGACAGGGTCCTTCTCTGGTTGTCTCTGATTCTCTGAGGCTAGAAATAAGATTGGGAATAGGGTGCAATGTTCTGTTCTGAAGTAGATGATGAATAATTTCATTCATGGTGTCTCCTGTCCATGGGTTGCTGAGACTGGGACTGGGGCAAAGTGGTTCCTGAAATTCCTGCACAGCTCCATAGGATAACCCCTCAGAATTAGGTCCTTATTTGATCAAGGCTATAAGTAACTCTTTTGCTCTCAGACTGCGATAGTCAGGCATCAGTTGGGAGTCTAACTCCAGACACAACTGGTTAGGAGACATGCTGACCTGAGGAAACAGAAGGCAGCTGCTGACCCTGTGCATGTTCTAGCTATCACTTACAATGAGGTATTTTGTCCTGTTGTAGTTCATGGACCGCTTCATCTTGCCATTCAACCTGCATATTCCTTTCTATAGTCTCAGGCAAAAGTCAGGAGTGTAAGCTGACTTTTCTGATGATGCTGAATAGCCTCAGCTTTCTATAAAGTTTCTTTTTGTGTCATTAAAATAGCTGAGAGTCTGATCCCAATAAACAAAGCCCCACGTACATGAATGAAACAGGCCTGAATTCCGCTTTTCCCCCTTTTTCAAGGAAGAAGCCGTAAAACATATAATTTTTAGGTTGCAAGGGATCATGCCTGCAGTACTGGCTGCCCATGTTAGCACGGCTTGGGAAAGCAGGTGGGGGCACTTAGAGTGTCCAAAGACCATTCATATTTGTTGTTTACTTCTCATTGTTGGTCAGATGCCTCCAGAGAGTTTTCATTCCAAAAGGAGGGGACCGAGGTTGTGCCTGCCTTGGTGAACAACCAAGGAGGCAACCTTCAACACAGGCTGGGAACAATAATCTTGACATTAGGGCCTGGTGATTCAGAGCAGCAGCTGGGCATTATAGCCCAATAATTACAGCATGGTGACTGCACTAGCCACTGGGGATGACAGCCTTATACTTTCTCAGTCTTTTAGATGTGTCAGGAAATGCCTATCCCATCATTCTACCGTTCTGGGGGCATAAAGGGAGATACAGCCTGCAAGAGCACCAAACACTGCAAACACCTCAGAGGGGGAGGCGGAGCTGACATGACCATCTCCCTGAAACCAAATGCAGCCCTCAGACACAGTATTGAGCTGAATTGTTAGTATAAAAGCATGAAATAAGGTTTGGGATTTCACTTAGACAAACTCTGCAGCAGGGAGGACTCAATGAGCCACCAGCCGCTGTGGAGGGAGAGAAAACTGGAGGGAACTTCATGGGATAGAGCATAACCATGGAGCCAGTGACCACCAAATATGTTTCTGCCCCAGCTTGCAAACAGGTGGACAGACCATCGTGACGGATCTGTGGACCATAGCACGAAGAAAAATGCTCTTTTTTGGTCTGAGCTGTGTTTAGTCGTCAGAAGAGAAGGGGTCATGCTCCTTTACCCACTTCTGTATAAATGAATGGCATTCCAAAAATATGTCTCACCTCTAGAATGGTTCCCTCTGTCTTCCACAACTTAATGCAGATCCACAAAGGAATACAAACCATGGATGAGAGGGCCATCATCCAGCCTATCCCATAGCCCCAGTCTGGGTACGTATAAACATTGTTGTATTTCAAAGGCTTATATTTCACCAGGAAAAAGATGAAGATTCCCTGAAATAAAGGGAGAAATACATTACCTAGGTTTGAAGCCATTCTGTCTAGGGAAAAAAATAAAGTTGCTGCATAGGCAGTCTACTCTCCCCCAGGAATCTGAAGTAGTGTAAGCTTTGAAGTCAGAGAGAGACACACCAATATCCCTTATTATGTCCATCTCAAATAATTTACATCTCAGTTCCTGCAACAGAAGCGAGCCACCTTTCAAGTTTAAATCCTATTTAACTTTCACTTGACAATAAAACTTGCACTTTGATGGCAAAGCATAACTGCACAGCAGAGATTAAGTTTTGGGTCTGGTAATCTAGGTGTGATAGGAGAAATGAGCAAGATAGTTTCAAATCTATCACTATTAGAAAATAAGGGCAATATTATTGGTCTTGAGCCAATCTCTACATTTGTACTCACAGTTTTGCATGTGAAATCTTTTGCACGTGCAAAAGCTCATATTTGTGTGCACAAATCTCAGATGTCCAACTAAGGAGTTTGCTTTTTCTGTTATGGGAAGCATTAGATTATGTGCAGATGGAAAAATGAAGTTAACATTGATTCTTACCAAATCTACTGTAAGCTTCTTCAATTAAAATATATGCTAAATGCCATGATGATTACTTCTCTATTTCTGTAATTCATTAGCCTCAAACATATGGAAAAAAATCTGCAGAAAACCTAAGCATTCCCGACCAATTTATTCCGATTAATACTTACAGCACAAATACCAGGAGTTAGGACCATCCAACACCATTTAATTAACGACAGTGGTCTGTACCCGATCATATCCTCAATGTTATCATAAAAGCGATTGCTGCCTGCCCAAAAAAAACCCAAAACAAACCAAAAGTGAATATAGAACGTTTCTGTGAGCAATCAGTTTTGCAAAGATTAGGATTATTTAGCCTGGAAATGAGAAGAGTTAGAAGGGACATGTCTGTGATGAGGCCCTTCCCGGGGTGGACATACAATACGTTCACTGTGCTCCCTGAATACCGGGACACCAAGGCTGGAAAGGAAAGGCAGTGCCAGGGATATGCGTCTGCCCAATGGGAAATAGGGACCAACCAGCTGCCAAATCCTAATGGCTTCTGGTCAATATCAGTCTGAGCAGGGCCATTTAAGGCATAGAGGCTGCAGCCTCATGCCTAAGGCCCTGGTTCTGAGGACATGTGACATCAGAATCTCAGCTTTCATTTTATAAAAGTTTCTAGCCCTTGTTGCCACAAAGAGAAGCTTAAAAAGGTGGCTTGCGTGTAACCAAGGCAACGATGTCTGCCTGAGTCTGCAGATAGCCAGAAAAAAGAGCTGGGCCCCTGCTATTGACACTTCTGCCTCTCTGGCCAGGGAGTGAGAGGGACCCCTGCTACCACTCCTGGAAGCCCAGAGGGAAAGAAAGCCCTGGCCCTGCGCCTGCCTCTCTGGAGGGGAGAGGTCCCCTCCTGCCACTGACAATCCTAGTGGGAGGCGGAGCCATAATACAAGGGCAGAGCCGTGGAGGCCCTTGTCATGGTGTGACAAGGGCCATGCGTCACTTTAAATCTGGTCCTAAAACTAAGGCCATAAGTGTATGACTTCCATAAACATACAATAATGTAGCAGTCTTCAGTAACTCACCGTAAATCCAGCCTATGCAGATGCATTCAAATATAGCCACAAAAAGAAGACACATTCCACTGGCTGCATAGGAGTCAAACAGCTGGAAAATGTACATTCCACCCTTAAACACAAAAGACAGAAAAGGGAAACCAAAATAGACTGTGGAGGTCTGATGGGAATATTTCAAAGCACAAATATGATTTTAATTGCACAGTCATTCTTGTTCAGTAATGACGGATGGTAATTTGTCAGTAATTTGTTATTGTGAAGGCTCTTTTCTCCTACTCCCTTAGCCTGTTAAATACTGCACATTTGTGTTAAGATAGTAAATCTCTTGGGGGAGGGAGGCAGATGGGAACAAGGCCCATCAGAAATAATGTTGTGTTCCAGGTGAACTTAGGATAACGGAGCATGACATTTGATCCTTTTCTGAAATGTATTTACCATTCCAT
Organism: Gopherus flavomarginatus; assembly: GCF_025201925.1. Classification (NCBI taxonomy): domain Eukaryota; kingdom Metazoa; phylum Chordata; order Testudines; family Testudinidae; genus Gopherus; species Gopherus flavomarginatus. Next base: position 40,307,639 of record NC_066622.1, read on the forward strand.
CCTATTTGCAACTTTGCTGTTACAGCATCAAGATTTAAAAGACTGAAAGTGCTTATGATCTCCTAAGCCCTGCACATACATATGCAGATTTCTTCAAATGTCTGTTACACTACTGTGTAAAAAGCATTAGCTCAATCCTGAGAAAACTCGCAGAACAGTAACTCCTATGGAACATGGTCTCATAGTCACCATGTGCACCCACCAAGTGCACCCACTTACAAAAGGTTTGCATGCAGTTCAAGGTCTTTTAGATGATTTGCTCATCTAAGTCTTTATCATGTAACAAAGATCAATTAATTAATGACTTACTGGTAGGCTTTTCTTTAATTTCTTTCCCTTTCAAAAAAAAAGCTATTTTTCTAATGGTTTTAAAATAGAGCTCCCTAAATAATGTGGACATTCCAGAAATAGAGCATGATCAAGGGCAAACAGGGTTCTACTTCAGCAAAAACTTCATTTGGAATCTACAAAGCACAAGTCAAAGGAAGTCAGTTTTTTCTAGGCTTTGGCGGCATACAAGCAATGCTTAATTTGTGCCAGGGCTGAACCCTGGCACCTCTATGTTTGGCAGTTCATAGCCCCGGCACCTCTGGGCTTGCTGCATCAGTTATGAATATAAAAGAATTGCTTGAGCTCTGGTACCTAATTGCTTGAGCCCCAGCATCTCTTTCATTACAAGCACTGCATGCAAGCCAGGCATAATATCCCTTTAAGTGGTCCTCCCTGATCAGCTGAAGTACGCAGAACAACTGTGCCAAGCCAACATGGCACAAAGGAGTAAAATTCACTAGACTGCCTGTAATTTTTCCTTCTCTGAAGTGGTCACTTTGTCCTCCATGATTCTTTACAACTAAGCTATTCCTCCTCATCCTCCCAGAACAAAGGCTCTTTTGTTTTTTGTAACCCCCTCTCTCTACTATTGCTGGGAGAATATTTTTTGGCAAATAGTACTTTTCCTGAAAAATACATTTTTGAGGCTCCAAAACTATTCGTGAATTTGGGTTGAATTCAACTAAGTGGAAACTAGGGCTGTCAAGTGATTAAAAAAAAATAATCATGACAGTATTTGATCCTGCCATGAGGGCAGGGGACTGGACTTGATGACCTCTTGATGTCCCTTCCAGCCATAGAATCTATTAATCTATGAATCGTGCAATTAATTGAACTCTTAAACAATTCTAAAATACAATTTATTTAAATATTTTTGGATGTTTTCTACATTTTCAAATATATTGATTTCAATTACAACACAGAACACAGTGTATAGGGCTCACTTTATATTTATTTTTGATTACACATATTTGTGCTTTAAAAAACAGAAAGAAATAGTATTTTTCAATTCACCTCATGCAAGTACTGTAATGCAATCTCTTTATCGTGAAAGTTGAACTTAGAAATGTAGAATTATGTACAAAAAAAACTTCATTCAAAAATAAAACAATGTAAAAATGTACAGCCTACAAGTCCACTCAGTCTTACTTCTTGTTCAGTCAGTCACTCAGACAAATAAATTTATTTTCATTTGCAGGAGATAATGCCGCCCACTTCTTGTTTACAATGTCACCTGAAAGTGGGAACAGATGTTCACATGACACTGATGTAGCCAGTGTCGCTAGATATTTACATGTCAGATGTGTTAAAGATTCATAAGTCCCTTCATGCTTCAGCCACTGTTCTATAGAGAACGTGTCCATGCTGATGACAAGTTCTGCTCAATAATGGTCCAAAGCAATGCATACTGACGCATGTTCACTTTCATAAGCTGAGTGAGATGCAACCAGCAGAAGGTTAATTTTCCTTTTTGGTGGTTTGGGTTCTGTTGTTTCCATATCGGAGTGTTGCTCTTTTAAAAGACTTCTGAAAGCATGCTCCACACCTCGTCCCTCTCAGATTTTGGATGGCACTTCAGATTCTTAAATCTTGGGTTGAGTACAATCAAATGTCATAGCATCTCCAGGACTGCTTTAAGTTAGGCAGCATCTCCACTACAGACTTCTGACCAACATAGCTGCACCACCAGGAGTATGCAGAGGTGTGAACCCTGTTCGACATAATTGTGCTGGCAGAAGCTGTAAATGCAATTATACTGGCAAAACTCTAGAAATTTCACATTGGTATCTTCTTTGCGTTTTGTCAAATCTGCAGTGAAAGTGTTCTTAAAACAAACAACATGTGCTGGGTCATCATCCGAGACTGCTATGACATGAAATATACAGCAGAATGTTTTTAAAACAGAGCAGGAGACATACTATTATCCCCCAAGGAGTTCAGTCACAAATGTAATTAACATGTTATTCATTTAATGAGCGTCATCAGCATGGGAGCAGGTCCTCTGGAATTGTGATGGAAGCATGCAGGAGCGTATGAATGTTTAGAATATCTGGCAAGTAAATACCTTGCAATGACAGTTACAAAAGTGCCATGCAAATGCCTATTCTCACTTTCAGGTGACATTGTAAATAAGAAGGGAGCAGCATTATCTCCCATAAATGTAAACAAACTTGTTTGTCTGAGTGATTGGCTGAACAAGAAGTAGAATGAGTGGACTTGTAGGTTCTAAAGCAGGAGTAGGCAACCTATGGCATGTGTGTAGAAGGCGGCACTTGAGCTGATTTTCAGTGGCACTCACACTGCCCAGGTCCTGGCCACCGGTCTGGGAGGCTCTGCATTTTAATTTAATTTTAAATGAAGCTTCTTAAACATTTTAAAAACCTTATTTACCTTACATACAACAATAGTTTAGTTATGTTTTATAGAAAGAGGCCTTCTAAAAAATGTTAAAATGTATTACTGGCACGCAAAACCTTAAATTAAGTGAATAAATGAAGACTCAGCATACCATTTTTGAAAGGTTGCCGACCCCTGTTCTAAAGTTTTACATTGTTTTGTTTTTGAGAACAGTCATGTAACAAAAAAAAATCTACATTTGTAAATTGTGCTTTGATAATAAAGAGATTGCACTACAGTACTTGTATGAAATGAACTGAAAAATACTATTTCTTTTGTTTTATCATTTTATAGGGCAAATATTTGTAATAAAATAATAATATAAAGTGATCACTGTACACTTTGTATTCTGTGTTGTAATTGAAATCAATATATTTGAAAAGGTAGAAAAACATCCAAAATATTTAATAAATTTCAGTTGGCATTCCGTTGTTTAACAGTGCAATTAAAACAGATTAATCATAATTAATTTTTTTAAATCACAATTAATTTTTTTGAGTTAATCGCATGAGATAACTGTGATTAATTGACAGCCCTAGTGGAAACATTTCATTTTGGCCAGTTTCAAATGTTTTGTTTTTACTTTTTGTTTTGAAACAGCATTCCATTTTGAAAATTTTCCAATTAAATTAAATCACACACCCAGAAAAGACACCCCAAAATGACCAAACTGAAACAAAAAAGTCAAAAAGAAAATTGCTTTGAATCCATCATAAAGTTTGTCCATTCAAAATGATTTTTTTTTAGGGGGGGAGAGAGTTTCACTTTCACAAAAACAAACATTAAAAATCAATTTGTTTGAAACAAACAGATTTTTTTTTTTACTTCAGCTTCTGTCCCCTCAGCTCTACTTCCTATCTTATAATGTATTGCCAGTCAGTGAAGTCATTCAGAGAACTGATTGTCTCTCTGATTCCCCAGCCCATTGCACAAGATGAGAAGACAAGCTATACATTTTAATTAAGACGCCTTGGAAAAGTTCAGCCACCTCCACACAGAATACTTCATCTATCATTTTATTCATTTATTATACAACAAATGGAAATGAAGACTTACAGCAAAGCAAGATCCCATAGTTTTGCATAAATAGAATTTCAATGCCTCAAAAACAAAGCATGTGCAACTGATTCTCCTGGTTGTGGCAGGGCTTAGAATATGTGGAAGAGAAATAAACAAATTGGTTCAAGTGAAAACCCTAATTCTGAGAGGACAGAAAATTCTACTGCAAGCCCAAGAGTCACCTCATTTAGGAAATAAATTGCACATAAGGATTCCAGATGTAGAAGGCCCCTAAAACTCTTTTGGCCAATGTAATTGTCAAGCTGCCTGGAGTGGCTCAGGAGTGTGAGTACCAGGCTCAGGGGAGTCTGGTAAGAAGCAGAGCACAAACCCAAATTGGTTGTGAGTTCTCTACTTAGATTTCACCAACCAAGTAACAAGTGTGAACTCCTAAAGCACTGTAACTGCCTTAACATGGAGTCACAGACAATCCCCTTGAGTACTCTGGTCTATCTTGCCACTTAGGCAAGCTTGCCTTTGTGATAGATGGTCCCTTACACCAAATATCACAACACCACTCAGGTTACTCTCAGGGCCAAAGGACTGGTCACTTACCCAGGTCAATTGCACCCTAGATCATATACCAAAGAGGATACTTGTAGCTGATCCTATAATAAATTAACTAAAGATTTATTAACCAAGAAAAAGAAATAAGAGTTAATTACAAGGTTAAAGGAGGTAAATATACACATATAAATGAATTGCCAACTTAGATTTCAAAAGGTGATATAAGGTGCTGTACTATGCAAGCTCCATATGTCCTTTAATACTAACGCAGGCTCAGCTGCTGGGGATCTCTTGCTTATGCTTAGAAATCTTGCTCTCCCAAGGTCCAAGCAGCATAGAGCTATAGTTTTTCGTTGTAGGGGACTTTTATTCCCTTCCCCTAGAGTGCAAGCTGATGGAATGAGTTCATATGAATGTCTCCTCTTCATAGGTGTTGGGGTGTGGGGGGGCAATCAACAAAATCTTTGTTCTTTGAAGTTTCACAATAGCTCATTTGGTTTCAGTGGGCTTTATTGTTGGAAGGGCCTAACACCTTCAGCGTTTTATGTGAGTTAATACTTCTTTCCTGTTTGGCGAATTACACCGTTAGAGGTTTATAAGGCAAACACTAAGGCCATGTCTACAAAATTCCACTGGCAGAACTACATCACTCACAGGTGTGTAAAATCCACACCTCTGAGTGAAGCAGTTATAGTGACCTAACCCTCAGTGTAGACAGTGCTACATCAACGGGAGGGCTTACCCCATCAACACAGCTAATGCCTCTCACAGAGGTGGATATACTATGCTGATGCGAGAAGCTCTCCTGTCAGCCTAGTAGCATCTTCACTGATGTACTACAGCAGTGCACCTGCACCAGTTTAAGAGTAGACCTACACTTAATATAACCTTATAACAGGAGCCGGCAACCTTTCAGAAGTGGTGTGCTGAATCATCATTTATTCACTCTAATTTAAGGTTTCACGTGTCAGTAATACATTTGAACGTTTTTAGAAGGTCTCTTTCTATAAGTCTTTAATATATAACAAAACTATTGTTGTATGTAAAGTAAATAAGGTTTTTAAAATGCTTATGAAGCTTCATTTAAAATTAAATTAAAATGCAGAGCCCCCCGGACCAGTGGCCAGGACCCGGGCAGTATGAGTGCCACTGAAAATCAGCTCACATGCCACCTTCGGCATCCGTGCCATAGGTTGCCTACCCCTGCCTTATAACATGGGGTATAGATGTTATGAGTGAGATCAATATATGCAGCATCCTACAAGTGTTTCATAAAGTCTAATCACTAAACACATTCTTAAAACTTAACATCTATTTTAACAGTGCTAACACATAGATGAGCCAGAATAATTTCCAGATATATATTGGCCAGTGTTCACTTGAGTCCTCAGTGCCTTGGCATGAGCTGGCACCAGGTCTGCCAGTCTCACAGTACTTACTAAAGGAAAACACACTGACAAAGTATGGGGAAGACGACGCTATATATTTTAAAAAGCAGTATCAGAGATTACCTGAAGCATCAAATCATTCTACTAGTCTTCTGACCACATCTCTGCAGAGACACAGCTTTAAGGAATTGGGAAATGGGAGAGTGCTGTAAAGAAGGGCTAGATGTTGAAAGAATATTCTATAAGGTCTCTAACACAGAGTTGGACCTTCAGGAAGCTTGAATTCAAGACCCACTTAAAAGCTCAGTTAAAAGAATCTCCAACGTATCTCTAGTTGTCAGACAAAATGGTTTTCCTGATCTTTCAAGAACACCTTTAGGACCACGTTCTCAGAATCCTCTGAAATACCCAGATTTGTGGACAGTTTCTAGATTTGAGCATTAAGTCCACAAGTTCTGTTGATTATTCATCCTCTACAAGGCAAAACCGCTCAGGTACCTTGAAAACAGTCTCAGTTGCTGTAGGTCAGCAGTTTGAGAGGATCCTGGCATAGATATTTCTCTAGGACTAGGAGATTCAATGATGTTGAACTGACATCATTAGGCGTTTGAGAAACTATGGGTGCCTGGGCCACTACATTTCTCCTAACTGCTTGAGAATGTAGCATCTCAAATGCCCTATGTTGTGAGTTCCTTGCAGCAGAGACTGTCCTTGATGAGGGCTTGGAAAGCACCCTAGAGGCAGTGGGCACTACTGTACATTTCCAATATAAACAATGAATAATGCACAAAACTTCCCTCTCCAGAAGCAAGTGAATTTCACTTGCTTAATTTAGGAGTTTTAACTTATACTTTCTTCTTGTAGCTTGGAGCTGTCAGCATACCACGGAGGTCCAATCATTGCTTTTCACGTGACTGGCAGCCAAATCTAGAGGGAATCTTAAAGAATAGAGAGACAATCACCTTCTTAACTGCTTACAGCTCTAGTAAGTTGTAGTGATGAGCTTCCTCAGAGAACCATTTGACTAGAATTGAATGGGGTCTATCTGAATTCCCTCAGGGGTGCACTGATTCTGGAAAACCCACTAATAAATTAAGATAATATGTCAAGTATAGAGGTGCATCACCACTATGGAATAGTTTCCATAACCAGTCACTATCATACAGAGTATTAGAGTTCCTGGAGGACAAATACTTGGTGCTTCCAGAAGAAATAAACATTGTGAAATCTTTTTTGGGGCAACTGGACTAGAACCAGGAGTGTCTGACAGAATACCCAATGGCAGGCCAGATCCTGAGAGAGTACTAAGGATTTCCTCTCTGTGAACACAAGCAGTTAGAAGGTTTGATTAGTATATGCAGATAATATTTCATATGAGTGGGCTATCAACAAGTCATTTATTACTTTCTTGTCACAGACTGGCCATCACTAGCAGGACCAAGCACTGATTTTGTCCCAGATGGCCCCCTTAAGGATTGAACTCACAGTCCTGGGTTTAGCAGGCCAATGCTCAAACCACTGAGCTATCCCTCCCCATGCCTTTCCTTCATGCCCACAGTTTGGTGCAGGATCACTATCATTTTGAGTGTCCATTGGCACTGGAAGGTCCATTGTGTGAGCTGCTTGATACTTTCTGCAATGTTGCTAGGGTGAAAGTTGCCACCCAGGCTCTATGAGAATGACAGGTTAGGCCAGTATGGTGCTCATGAAGGGAAACTGGAAAAAGAATATCTTAATCACACATCTTCCTGCAGGTTCTAGCTATTTTAGTCTGCTCTCGTGACTCACTGACGAAATCCAGTGGTAAGAGAGTGGGAAAATGGCAGGTTTGCCATGCTGCACAAACATACATTGGAGGGAGCTCAGAGAACAGGATCAGTGCCCTCAGGCTGCCCTGAGTTCATAGGAACTGGTACCAATGACAGGGAAGCTTAGCCATCTGAGCAGTTTTGTTTGCTTGTTTTCAAACTGTTGCTTTGGTGTCAGAATCTGTAGAAGCCAGAGCTGCCCTCCGAGAATGGAGAGCTGACAGGCCCATTGAGGGGGCAGGAGCACAAGATACTGACCACAACAAGGACCGGCTATGGCCCTTCCTGGACTAACAGGGGCAAAAAACATCTGATGCATCTGAGGAAGTGGGTATTCACCCACGAAAGCTCATGCTCCAAAACGTCTGTTAGTCTATAAGGTGCCACAGGATTCTTTGCTGCTTTTACAGATCCAGACTAACACGGCTACCCTCTGATAAAAAACATCTGGTTTCTGTGGCAGTCTGAAGTAGGAGATGAGGATAGAGGTCCCACTCTGAGTCTTTCCTGTCCCTCTGACTTGCCAGCTTCTTGGATGCCATTTTTCACCCCAGTCAAAGCAGAAAAAAACAGCCAAAGACCCCTGGCTTGTGATTCCAAAATGCTAGATATTACTGCTGAATCTCCACTCCAAAGCAGCTGAAAGCTTGCTGTCACATTACTGCAGCTGGACAAAATGGTCCAGGGCCCCTAGCTGTCATGCTTCACCTTGGCCTGGACCACCAAGTAGTCAGGGACACTTGGCCCAGGAGATTCTGCATGGCCAACTTCTGCTGCTGAATTTCCACCCTATGCAGTGTAAGGCTTTTCTGCCACATAGCTGTAGAGTGGAAGCAGTGAATTATTGCACAGTGGGATCATGTGCAGAAGTCACTAAGATCTTAGCTGGACCTGTTACTCTGCAGGGTTTTCTCCTCAAATACAGGTTTTCCTGTAGACTGCTGTTGTCAGGGATTCTGTTCCTAACACAGGAGCACCAAAGAGAGGGAGAAAAATAAACATCACAATGAAAAAGGCTTCTGTCTAGAGAGAGGGGAAAGGCTTAGAGAAACCTCTTACTTCTTCAAGAGGAGGTTGGACATGGCAGAGTTAGAGAGGCAGTCAGTCCTCTGACCAGATGCACCTGCTCGCACTTCACTGTGAAATTCAAGAGACAGCTTTCAAGAAAAAATGAGGAGCCTCTGTGCTTGGAAGATGATTAAGAACAGTTCAGTTGCCACAAGGAAAGAGAATAATGAGGGTGTCATTTAAATTCCAGCATCCATGGGGGGCGGGGGTTTAAGTATCTGATGGAGTTAGCATCCAATTCCCACTGAATTTCAAGGGGACTTGAATGCCTAACTATCCTTTGTGCCTTTGAAAATGTCTTGCTGCACCTCACATTTTAGAATCTCTGCTACTGAGAAAAGCATCCTGAGATGCAGAATGCCATGGCAGCCTAAATAGGTAGGCAACGGGATCATCGGATATACTGAAGGTAGATTATACAGTAGATATGTAGATACAGGAAATTCATGGATTTGGAAAAAGGACCACTTTCCTGAATGTCTCCAGAAGCTCACATTTCACTTCATGTGATATATTTGGCTTTTCTGGCTATAATAATATCACTGAGAGTAGAGCCTCATGCAACTCTGTCTTGGGTCTATAGCCAGCAAAACTGAAACAATAGCAATAAGTGAAGTTGATGTCGCTATTCATCCTTGGCTTTGCAGCGTAATAATGACTTCTTATATGCCTACAATATTAACAGTTTTACTGTATGGTTATGTACAGAAAGATTCATTAATGTGCTTGTCCAGTCACATGGACCTAATTGTCATGTTCTGATGTTCTAGTCATTTAAATGGACAGCCCATAGCATATAAACACTGCAAGTTAATATTCCTATAATTCATATAATCAAGACATTTACATATACATATATAATCTTATATATTCCTATATTCATATAATCAAGACATTTAATCCTGTTCTTAAAATTCAGGTCGCACCTGGTATTTGCAATAGCATCAGATAAAAAGTGTGGACTCCTGTAGAATGGTTTGTGGGACTGCTACAGGGTATGGGAGGATTTTGTAGCTTAAAAAAGATCTGTGCCAGAATAGGTCATTCCATTTAGCAGTAATAATAAAGCTACTAACCATTTATGTGGCAATTCACATGTGCAAAGCACTGTGCAGACATTCATGAATCAGCTGATAGAGATTTTGAAAGAAATCTATTTTTAATCTTTAAAAATATTTGTCTTTAAAGGATATGTTGGGCCAAATAAAATAGACAACAGAAAACAAAAGGAAAACATGCTTTCTAAATTACACAGATGTTGGAGAACTTCATTTCTATTTTCTCCCTGTGCAGATTAGCTCAGATTTCTGTCTGGGTAATATATACTTCATCTATTAGAGCATATCTGGGCTTTGTGTGTGTATGTGAGGCGGAGTGGGAAGGAATATTACAAAATTCGCTGGTCATAAGCAACAAAGATAACCTTCATCAATGAAATCAGGCCAGCAATGGCCACTGCAAATTGGGCATTTGCTTGGTGGGTTAGCTCCCGAGGCTATCTGGAGGGCTGCTCTGCTCCAAATACCCCAGCACATAGAAACTGAGAGTAAAATTCACTCTTGGACAATGACTAACATTAATTCCCAAATCACACATTCAAAAGGTGCTTGGGCTTTGTGCCTTCTCTCTGCACAGGGGTGAAAGATTAGCTGGATGGGATACTTGAGAGACTGCTTCAGTATCAGGCTCTGCCTGAGAATGCAGCACAACAGCACCACATGGTGCTCCTCGCTGCACAGTGCAGCCAAACTCCCAGACAGCAACCGCAAGCTTGCAGCTGCCTGACTGCTCATTCTGCTTCTTCCCCAGTGCAGCAGAGATTCCTACAACCCAGTATGCACCCAAGAGATGTGTGAAAATGCTGCCATCTCTCTCCAGCCACGAGAGGGGGAGCGAGTGAGAGATGGGTTGCTTAACCAGGCACACTAGAGAGGCCCTACAAGACAGCCTCAAGGAGCTGACCTGGCCCGCACCTCTAACAAATCAGACAATCTGGTTGGGTGCTTCCTGACTCCCAGGACCTAGGAGAGAAAATCTGGGGCTAGTACGTGTGAGGAAGCAATGAAATTGGGCTTAGAACTGGCCATAGAGGAAGAAGGGACAGGTGCAATTGGTGAGCAGGTGCTATAAGGGAAGAATGGGTGCATGTTTAAGTCACTGCCTTGAAGCTCAGGTGATGTGGGTTCAACACCTGGCTCTGGTACAGACTTCCTGTGACCCTGGGCAAGTCACCTGAAGAAGGAAGCTTGAGAACCACAGCTCAGTGTGCTTCTTGAGGGTCCCTGAAGGTATTCGGGATGGCTACGTTCTCTGTGAGCCATCATCCACCTTTCAATTACAACACACACCATATGCATGTTTATAGGGAGGAAGTGGCAATAAGGAACTAAACTGTCCTCTGAAAATTAATACATTGTCTGGAAGTTATTTAGCGCCAAAAGAAATGAGGAGTGATCATCAGCAGTAGCATCATGGGCTTTAGCGCACTGAGAACGAAGATGATTCTCTCCAAGCACCAAGGATTTACTCTGTGCTGTGAATTTATTTGGTTACCTTCAGATTTTGCTTTTGCTGAAGGTACCTTCTGGATGTTAAAGAATAACTTCATGGAGTCACTCAAGTCAAGGATCAAAATAGGCAAAGTGGACTAGAGCTCAAAAGTACAAGCCTTCCGAGCTAATGTGTCAGCTGATATCAGAATGCAGGGTGACTCCCCCAAACAGTGTACACTTGAACAGAGGCATTTAAACAGCAGCAAAAATAATCCTTAACTGGTCACTACAGGGACTTTGTATTAGAGAATAATAAAACAAATGTAAAAGAATCATTTCCCCCAGCTATATTAAGCTAAAAACTCCCTGACACATGGAACCATTAATTAACCTAATAGCAGTAACTTGATTCAGTATGTTCTTCAAGTGTTGACATCCTGTGGCACAAACTCTGGATATCTGTTCCCTAACAAACTCATCATTATCTCTAGATAACAGCCAACCTCTAAAGCATTCTCACTTCATTATACTTCCAAAGAAACTGAAAGACTAAGAAATTGTGATTGATGGCCTCTCTCCTGACACTTGCAACATTCTACATCACATAATACATTAACCCAACCTCTACCGCATATGCATAACTGCTCTTGCGTAGCTATTGATTTGTACTTTATTGGCTGCCTGGTACAGTTATAGCGTACTCAGTATTTTTGCTGTATTTATAATTAGTTACAATACAGATAAGATAGGCCACATTGTAACAGAAGTGATCAAATAATGGTTTTACAGTAAAGCATTATGATCAGTTGAAAGTTTGCCAGAGGAATCGGATTAAGATAACCATTTCTAGTCAGATATGGGGCAAATAGTAATTTTTCCTTGGTTTACTGAGCATTATGAACTTTCCTGGTAATTAGTAGGAGTTCTTATTTATACACCTGCTTTGAGTACATTAGACAGCAACCACAGCAACAGATTTACTAGCTGGTGACCTGCTGAAGAACTGAGGGGTATGTCTACACTGTAATTGGAGGAGGGATTGCAGCTAGCTTTATCCGTGCTAGTTTTATCTAGCTAGCAGAGCTAAAAATAGCAGCGAAGACCTGGTAGCACAGACTGTGGCATGGGTCAGCAACACAAGTATGCACCCAGTACTCCAGACAGCCACGCTGAAGCCTGTGCCACCATGTCTTTGCTGTTGTTGTTTGCCATGCTAGCTAGAGTAAAGCTCGCATGCATATGCCTACCTGAGCTACAATCACACCTTTGACTGCAGTGTAGACATACCCAGGGAGCAAATCAAGCTCATCATCCACTTTCTCCCAGTTCAAATGTAACTTTACTTCTTGGAATGCCTTCAGTCTGAATTAGCAATATTAATGGATGCATTAGAAATGCCTAGATAGCCAGATTAAACAGACCAGATAAATCGAAACAAATGCACACACAAAGAGTGGTGCCAACCAACATCCTTTAGGGATGGAAGTGATGATAACCTTGGACCTGATCCAAAGCCAACTGAAGTCAATGGGAAAGTTCCCATTGACTTCAGTGGGCTTTGGAGTGGGCACCATCTGAAGAACACATGGTTATTGTTTCTGTGCTTTGGTTTGGCCATGAGAACACTGAAATAATACACAGAGCGGACAAATATATCTTTGCACATTCCAGAGCTACAAACAAATTAGAGGCTCGTATATGCATAAAGGCTGCATGCAGCTCACCCTCATGACCACCACACCTCCTTGCAGGAGAGTCAAGAGCAAGAAAAGGGCTCAGCCCCTAGCCACAGCCATGCAACTGCATCTCATCCCTGGGTCAGGGTCATTGTGTCGTTCTATTTCTGCAAATGGTGTGTAACAGCGGTGAAGATCTAGTGGCACAGACTCCGGCAAGGGTCAGCAATGCAAATATGTACTCAGGTGAGACTCCCGCTTTGGGGAAGGAAGAGGAGGATTAGGGAGGAGGGAGGAGAAGAATGTTCAGCCTGACAGCGTATGGGTTAAAAGATAGTGAGACTGTGTAAAATAACTCACTGTCAGACACTGTGAATCGAAGTAGGTTTTTAAAAACCCCCAACCCTTTCACTTTTCCCAAGATTTATTTATTGCTGTTATCTTGACCAGCCAGAAAGGAGATCTAGATCATCTATATTAACTAAAGTAATAGCCGTGACAAGCAAGAACACATTTACTATACTTTCCATATCGGATTGGAATGATGCCTTGAAGATATTTTTAATGTCAACAGGTTCCTTTAGCAGAACTTCAAAATGGCAAAACCAATTCCCAGCACATGGGAATTTTGATCAGCGGGGCACCGAATGAACAGTCGCTTATAGCTGCATACCCTGGCCACAGTCCAACAAAGTACTGAGGCATACACTGAATTTTAAGGATGTGAGCAGTCCCACTAACTTACAAGGAACTATACATGTGCTTAAATAAAGCACGTGCTTAAGTGCTTTGTTGGATCAGCTTCATTCACTTGATGCATTCAGTCCAACTAACGCTCTGATGTGACAATTAAAGCTACCACCAATTTCCTTTTTAGTTTTTCTCAGTCATGTATACCACTGCTCTTTTTCCTAAGAAGGTGGCTGGCTTTTCCTGGCTGCCAGTTTCAAATATCCTCGCATCTGATTGGTTCAGCCCAGAGAGAAAGGGGAGAAACGACAATCCCTGTGGATGGATGGGAGGTGTAGAATAGATGGCCTTACAATGGCTATCCCTGATTACAATATTTGCTGAGCTCAGGGTGCAGTTAAAGATTTGAACAAAAGTTAAGAAAAGTCTCTTAAATGGTTTGTACTCATTTGATTAACATTATTGTAAAGCAGTTTTTGCCCATCTCCAGTGCTCACGCCTGGAATATGTCATGATTTAAAATAGCCAACTTGTTTCCTTGGCTGTACCTTTGAAATTAAACAAAGGGCATCTTACCTCTGTTAACATTATTAGGCCAACAAAGTATGACACAATTGAAAGAGCAAGAATCAACAGTTCCCTTCTGTATCCTCTTCGGAAAATCTTTGGGTACATATCCACCACAGCTGTCACAAGGCTTTCAACACACACAAACTGAAACAAATAACAAAAAGTCCAAATAAGATACATCTCTCTTCTACGCTGGGGAATTGGATTTGCTAAAAAACTCTTCAAGTTCCCTCCTATATTCTCATCAAAGAGATAGACTGAAAAATCCTTGAGGATACTGTTTAAAGTGAAGAACAAAATTTCATAGTCAAAAAGTCCAAACCTATGGATTTCGAGGCCAAAGCTAAATTCCAAAAAATAAAAACTTATCATACTCTGAGAGTGAAATTCATTGTGGGGCACAGGCCCAGCACAATATTTAAGTCTTTAAAATATGTGCTTAAATGGGACTTACATGGTGCCCCAAAGTTGAGATGGTTATGCATAAGGAATTGCACACTGTGGAACTGTCACTTAAAAGAATAATAAGCAGCACTTAAGCAGCGCTGTAATCTTCAAAGTGTTAAACTATTTATCTTCAATAGCCTGCGGAGGTAGGTAAGTGTGTTTCTCACCATTTTTACAGATGAAATAAAATGAAGCAGAATGGTTAAGTGTCCCAGCACAGGCCAGACAATGTATCACTGAAATAGCTGAGAGCAGAACTCAGGAGTTTGTAATTTCCATTTTGCTACATCAAGTTGATTTCTTGGAAACATGTAGACCTTATAAAACATTAATTTTAATGATCTGAAGTGCAGTACAAAACACCACACAGTTTTACTGTACAGCATACAATCATACTTATTTTCTGAAACACACATACAGATTACTTAGATACTCTGAGACACTCATTACTGTATAATATGTCTGGTGAAGCAACTCTTGTGCAATTTTTCTATAATTACATAGACTTGGGCAACGGCTATAGTGCTGTCACTTTTTTGCATTACATTTTTCTTGCCATCATATCTTGCAATATGAAGGTACAATCTAAGCACATTCATTTTCAGTATCCTCTATTCAGTGATCAAAATTGCTTGCATGTTGGTTTGAAAAGAAACACATACCATTGTGCTGTCATTGTTTTACGAGTGGACTTGAACAGTACTGAAATTGCATACTATACTGACATTAATATCAAAAGCAGAACTCAGATGAATCACTGCTTACAGTTAATGATAAAGGAATCTGCAATATACAGATTTTTTTTTATCATCAAATAAGAAACCTGAAATAGAGGATTTAAACAGGGCCAGATCCTCATCAGGTACAAAGTGGCACAGCTCCTTTGACTTTATACCACTGTACATATGCTGAGAATCTGACCCAACATTTCTTTTAAGTGATGTTTGAGCCATACCTGACTATCTAATCCAAGGAATATCAGCATCATGAAAAACAAAGCTGCCCATAGCGGAGAAAGAGGCATCATGGTGACAGCTTTTGGGTAGGCAATGAATGCAAGTCCCGGCCCTGAAAAGGAAGCAAAGAAATGCAATTGCTTATACTTTAACATTCTTATGTGATAAATCAGATGTGAAGAGCTAAATAAAAGAAAGAGCATGCTAGACCTCGATGAAAAATGCACTACTATAAATGCTTTAGCAAGTTTTGGATATGGGGGGAAGTACTCTGCACCAGCCTGATACTGGGCACAGATTACTTCCCTTGAAATGTCAGCTCAATTGTGCCAGGTGGCTCATTGCAGGGACAGAATGAAGGCTCCCCCACTCCCTGCCCACACGTGCAGCGCGGGGGTGAGGGGGTTGTGGTTCTATGGAGACAGCTCTATTCCTTGCACCCTCTGGCTCCCCTGTGCAAGTGAACAGCCAGGATCACCATTTGGCCATAGAGATTCTGTGATAACCCCGCTCAGCATTAAAAGAACAATTTGTCTGAATCTGTACCAAGTGGCACTGCAGCAAGTGTTAAGAACTGTGCATCGAAAGCCATTTGCAGCACACAGCAAGCACAACTTCTACTGGTCCCACAAAAACTACGAACACTGCTGTGTAGTCTGGAGTGCCATCTGCTGGCACATTATGTATTAACTATGTACCTATGTACAGACATCTTTTTTATAGAACAGGCTTGAACAGCAATGATCCCTTCTCCATCCTAGCTAAATGTCCACCTGCTCTCTCCCTCATGCTGTTTCTTCACCAAAATCTCAATATTTGCCTACTGCTCAGTCTATCTCTTGCCCTCACCCTCCTGCTATTGCAGTCTCTTGCCCCATTAAACCAGACACTAATCTAGTGCACCACTTATGCATTCCTGCAATGAGAGCAGAAATAGTGCTGCTATAATCAGACCATAAGCATATTACACCTATTTCACTTCAAATGGTATTTTAGAAGCCCCTGTAATTTCCAGTGGCATTTCTATTCTGTTAGCCTTGCACTCTAAACCAGTCATCTCTGGGAAAAAAAATAATATATATTTTCCATAGCAATATCAGTAAATGTTACTAGCTATACAGATTTCTTGTTATACTTGACCCAGTTCCTTCAATTCATTTTCAGTCCATTTCTCCTTCTGAACAATCTATCATTACACCATTTCTCCTCCTGGGGAGACCCAACATTCACATTGTTCTGACTAGGTGCTAAGTGATCCTTAGGAAGTCCATGCCTTTCCAGACCTAGAACAAGAACTACTACACTGCCAGTCTTAGTTGGGATTCCTCCTACAAATTAAGCTCACACAACAATATTTGTGAAGTAGAGAGAGAGACTCATCCAGTAATCTTGACAATCTCATGAGCTCAGCATGGTAAACAAAGACGCTCTTCTCTGGATGGTACAGGCATCAACCAAATCCCCTAACTGCATATTTCCTGATGGATGATCATTGATAGCATTAAGAGATACAATCAACTGTTAGAAATGTAGAGCCAGATCCTCAGCAGGTATAAATCATAGAATCACAGAAATGTAGGGGCTGGAAGGGACCTTGAGGGATCATCTAGTCCGTCCCCTCATGCTGAGGCAGAACCAACTATACTAGATCATCCCTGACAGATGTTTATCTAACCTGTTCTTTACAACCTCCAAAGACAGAGATTACCCAGCCTCCTTTGGAAGCCTGT
The DNA here is from genome assembly GCF_025201925.1 of Gopherus flavomarginatus. NCBI lineage: Eukaryota > Metazoa > Chordata > Testudines > Testudinidae > Gopherus > Gopherus flavomarginatus. The sequence continues at coordinate 40,324,757 of NC_066622.1, forward strand.
TCCAGTGCTTAACTATCCTTATAATTAGAAATTTGTTTTTAATATTTAATCTCAATTTCCTTGGTTATGATTAAGCTCATTATTTCTTGTCCTACCTTCAGTGGGCTTGGAGAACAATTCATCCCCATCCTCTTTATAACAGCTCTTAACATATTTGAAGACAGTTATTACGTCCCAACTTAGTCATCTTTACTCAAGACTAAAAATGCCCATTTTTTTTAACCTTTCCTCATAGGTCAAGTTTCCTAAACTTTTTATCATTTTTTTCCCTCTCCTCTGGACTCTCTCCAATTTGTCCACATCTTTCCTGAAGTGTGGTGCCCAGATCAAACACAGTGCTCCAGTTGACGCCTCACCAGTGCTGAGTAGAGCAGAATTACCTCCTGTGGCTTACATATATCACTCCTGTTAATGCGCCCGAGAATGATATTTGCCTTTTTAGCAACTGCATCACACTGTTGATTCATATCTGATTTGTAATCCAAAGATCCTTTGCAGCAGAACCATTGCCTCACCAGTCAATCCCCATTTTGTAGTGGTGCATTTTATTTTTTTCTTCCTAAGAGTAGTACTTTGCACTTGTCTTTACTGAATTTCGTCTTGTTGATTTCAGACCAATTCTCCAGTTTGTCAAGGTGGTTTTGAATTCTAATCCTGTCCTTCAAAGTGTTTGCAACCCCTCCCAGCTTGGGTCATCCTAAAAAATTTTAAGCATTCTCTCCATTCCATTATCCAAGTCATTCATGAAAATATTGGATAGTACCAGATCCAGAACAGACCCAAATGGGACCCCACTAGATATGTCCCCGCACCCCCACCCCGATAACTACTCTTTGAATATGGTCTTTCAAGCAGTTGTGCACCCACCATATAGTAATTTCATCTACATCACATTTCTCTAGTTTGTTTATGAGAACTTCATGGTATCGATCAATTGGCTCAGCAGGACTTCAGTGGACTTACAAAGATTTGTACCAGTTGAGGATCTGGTTTGTTGCTCTTTTATCAAAAGAAACAAACAGTTCAGTGTATTTTAGACCATCTAATTTACAAGAAATCTGAATGATTTATTACATGGAAAGTTTGTGGAGAATTACCTCATCTATATAGCTCAGCTGGGATGGGACAAAAGTAGACAGGATGAGAGGCCAGAGTGAGTTGGGGAGATAATGCACTGGAAATTCCCCATGACAAAGGAATACTTGGCTGCCCAATTTATTATATAGCAGCTTTGTGGCACAATGTAGCCAGGAACTGCCCTCTTGACTTCTTGGATTTTGCTGCTTTGTATGATAATTTCAATGTTTTTCACACATCGATATGTGACCACAAAAGTATTACATTGATACCAGTGTACATTGTACAAACAGTCATTCTAATTAGTAGCACAGCTATTAAATAACAGAATCTTCCTAAACTATACACAATGCAGCCTGGATCAATGTCAACCTATCTAATCACTGGAGAGCAAGAGAGTACCCAGACAAACTTTATGAACACCAACAATCATGCAAATTTATACCCATATGAAATCTTCTTATGAAACTTACCTGATTCTGCAACTTCTGCTATGGGCACCCCTTGTTCATAAGCCATGAAACCAAGGACTGAAAAGATGGCAAAACCAGCAACAAAGCTCGTGCCACTGTTCAAGCAGCAGAGCATAATGCAGTCCCTGAAAAATAAGCCAAAAAAAACTTTGTTTTGTCTTCAGTGGCTGGTTGTTTTTTGTTTTTGTTTTTTTACCAGACTTCACAGTAAAACAAACATAACCCAAAACTCCAGAGACACATCATTAAGTTCTAATCCTGCAAATACTTACGCATGTGAATTATCTTATGCCCATGAATAGTCACACTGATACATTTACTCAGCAGGATGATGGCTTCCATCTCTTGCTGTAATTGTAGCTGGTTAAATACGAAGTCTGTTGTTGCTACTCCATTATTTTTGTTTCTTTGTTTTTCAGTAAAACCGTAAAAAGATGTGGAAGAAATGGACACTTCAAAAGGTTTGGCTGACAATTTACTGAATTGGCTGTGATATTTATAGAATGTGTTTTATTCCAGAGGATCCCAACGCCCTTTATAAATTATATATGTACAGCAGTCACTTGCCACCAAAAAGAAGCCATACCGAGGTGAAAATGACAGAGGCATAAACACCTAATGAGAAATATAGCAAAGGACTCTGGAGCAAAGCCTTAGTCTTGCAAAATGTGCCATGAGATCTTCAGCGCTTTAGACATGACATTAGTCAATATTTCAATATATAAAGCAAATCATTAATCGTGGCCAGGCCCTCAGTGGATCAGCAGTAGAACTATGTCAATTTACACTTGCTGAGAATCTGGCCTCCAGTCTCTTTCAGAATCAAATCTATTTCTTAGATGTCCTCATCACAACAATCACCACTGAAACCCTTCTTGGTAGCATCAGAAAAGTCTAGAGATGGATTGAGCTTGCAGAGTGATCTGTTCTCTCACACCCTACATCTGATCCCTCCATATCAGAGTTGAGGTCTGTTAATGGGGTGGTGTGGGGAAATATTTCATTAACATGTGAAACGTCACAATAGTAAACCACGTTTAAAAGAGAGAGAATCCTTTGGGAAGACGTATTATATTTGCTCAAAGCTCACCTGAGAACCCTTGTTCACCCTATTTTCAGATAGCACTTTAGCCCTGATGAGTGCTAAGGCAGATATGACATCCACTCTCTTAAGAGCCATTTGCTGCGAGAAACAACTATCTGGTTGAGAATCTACTAGCCTAAGATTTATGACTGAAAGTGAATTAGGATCCTCAAAGATCGATGCACATATGGTAAGCCAGAATCTCTGCCAGCCTCTGCCTTAGCCTAATTTTCTCATCACTATAGGGCTCTCAGAAGCAGGCCTTCTACAAGCACAGATGACCCAGATAAATGTCTAAAAGGTTTCACCTCTTCATAATTAAGTAACATGCCACACATCTTTCTCACAGTTTCATGGGGTCTTCCTCAAACCATTGATATAATTAGTATATGTCCTCCAAGTCCTGGAGTTTATTTCATCATATACAACAAATATTGCAAATGTATCAAAACTTATTTGCCAATCTCTCTAAAATTGTTCTTTCCTTTTCTCAAAGATTTTTATCCTCCTGTCAGACCTCACAGCTCAGTCTTCAGGTTTATGGTTACCTTGATAATCTCTCCAAACTTCCTGATGTCTGTTTCATAGACTATCCTGTGTTTAATTACAGCAATAGATAACCCTAAGTGCTTAGGTATTGCATATTAGCCATAAATCTCAAAGCATGGTACAAAAGTGAATAAATACTAGCATCCCCATTTTAGATATGGGAAAACAGAAGCACAGAGGGGTGGCTTGTCTAACTTCATACTGCAAGTCTATGTCAGAGCTAGGAACAGAACCCAGCTGCCCTGGCCCCCCGTTGAGACTCTCTCTACTTGGCAACACTGCCTTTTACGTCTGTCCTCTCTAACAGCATCGCAACATCAGGCTGAGTGGACTTTTTTCAAATTGTTTCTGAAAATCACTTGAATTCTACCTTGTTATTCATTTATTTTTAATATGGTATACACGCCTTGGTTTATAGAAAGCCATCCTGTCATACATTGTGAATGGTGGCATTATGCCCCCAGTTACTGACTCAGAAAAATCAGTAATTATCACTAGAACTGTTTGATACTTTTCAAAGAAAGCAAAGAAGGAATGCACCGAAAAGCAGTTTCTCTCTGCTTCTCTCCCCAGGGTGGGAGCACTGTGTTCAGTGCATGCTTGGAAGTGTGCAGACTGAAGGGGCACTTCACAAGCAATTATTTTCAGTTTACTCAGATACTGAGTTGATCACTCTGGAGAGAACCCAATCTAGGCTCTCTCACCTGAAGGGAAAAGGCAGCTCAGTGCACAGCCTTTGGTGGCGGATGGAAGAAATAAAGATGAGATTTGGGGTAATTCCCCCAAGAGGAATTCCTCCAAAAGGGAAAAAATCTATTTATTTATTAACAAGAAGTACTTGGAATACATTTCTCAAAATATATTCCATCTTTAAGACTAAAGAACACTTTTGCACTTGGATTATTATTGTTTATTATATATCCCAAAAAGTCATAATTATTTGCGGTACTTTACATACAAACAAGAAACACAATGGGCTAGATCCTCAGCGATGCAAATCAATTTTCACCAGATTGCAAATGTAAAGTTCCATCAGCTGTGGATCTGGCCCAAGGTCCCTACTGGAGGGCTTTCCAGTTCTTCTTCATCTGGATCATAACTTGTACCACGTAGAATAAAGGAGAATAAAGAACTACCATAAAACAAAATACATAATGATCTTTAATCAATGCATATCTTCTCTGAGTCTAAAAAATTAGAAAGGAACTAATTGGACACTCAGCCTAGCTAGTAAGCCTGATTGTCTATACATATAAATTGAAAACATCAAGCTTAGGGTTTGTGTTTAGATTTAATTTATCTATGCTTTCCTACCAAGCCTATCATCATAGTACCTGACCACCTTTTACTGAGTGTCACAGGCACATTTGACCACATTTGAGAAACAGTCATTCTGAAGAATTCCCTGAACTGAAGTTGCAAATGTAAGTCTTATCACATTGTCACTTAACGTAAACACATGCTGCCATATCCGGGTATGCAAAACTCTGAGGAATGAGCTGAGATATTAAGTAGCATATGTGACATGGACAGAGGTGATGGGTGGATCACAGAGACATGAAGCTACATATACCCCATTTCCTCCACTCCACAGGAGCACTATCCAAACACAGCAGATATATTGGTTCTGATTCACTGTTACATTGCTCAAGTTTTGTACCACTGGTAACTGCACTGAAACCAATGGCGTTATATTGAAGTACAACTGGAGCAACCCAGCGTAAATATTACACTGACCTAAAGGACTCAAACCCCAAAAACCTCCTGCATCCTCAAGCCTCATAACTTTCTGGGTGCAGGTGGCTCCCTGCCAAGATCTGCTCACCCTCATGCAATCAGCCTTGTCTCATGAGATCCCTCCAGCAAGCAGGAAGCCACAAGTCAGGAATCCCATGACAGCTAAGATGGAGTAACCGGGTTTATAGATGTCCCCCCAGGCCTCCAAGGACTACAGCTTAGAGTATATCATGACTCCTCCCTGCAGGACATTTTGGCCACTTTAAAACTCAACACCTCATCTCTCGTGTCTTCTGATGGCATTTCATGTGGGCAACAGTGCAGGCTTATGTGGCTTCTAGTGATGTGTGTGGCTGCTCCAAGGTGCCACACAATAAACCCCTTGAGACTCCATCTGGTCCCTGGACAGTCATTGCCTTAGATTTAGTAGTAGAACTACCCAAATCCAGTGGGTTCACAACCATTCTGACAGTAGTGGACTACCTCACAAAGATGGCACACTTCACCCCCTGCATTGGCCTACCCTCTGCCTTGCTCTGGGTGGACCAATTGGTCCGCCTCCATGGCCACCCAGAGTGTATTGCCTCCAGCCCCAGTGCACAATTTATCCTGTTTCTGGTGAGAAATTCTTCGGATTGTGGGTATCTGTTCCTGCCTCTTCTCTGTCCAACACCCTCAAACAAATGGTCAAACAGAGAGAATCAACCTATTCCTGGAGCACTATATTTGATGCTACATAATCTTCCACCAGAATAATTGATCCTTGCTGCTATCTCATGCAGAGTTTGTGCACAATAACACAGAACATGTGTCTATGAGGCAAAGCCCTTTAAAAAAAAAAACCTACAAGTTCCACCCTCAGTTCTACCCAGAGCTACCCACAACCCAGCAGCATTGGACTGGATAAAACAGAGACATCAAAACCAAGATGACCTAAAAGTTCACCTGGAAGATGCTCAGAAGAGCTACACACAGTATGTGTATTTCCAACAACAGGAGGATCTGGCTCTTGATGAAAAACCTACAAAAGAACAGGCCACCTTGTAAATTGACTGCCAGTTTCTTAGCCCCTACTTCGTTTGCCAACAAATTAACCCTGTCACCTTTCAACTAGACTTGCTCCATTCTCACTGAACACATCTAGTTTTCTACATATCACTCCTGAAGCCCCACATTCAGGAACCATTCTCTCACCGCACTGATACATAAGAACATAAGAACGAACATCCTGGGTTAGACCAAAGGTCCATCTAGCCCACTATCGTCATCTTCCAACAGAGGCCAATACGAGGTGCTTCAGAGGGAATTAACAGAACAGGTAATCATTAAGTGATCCATCCCCTGTTGCCCATTCCCAGCTTCTGGCAAACAGAGGCTAAGGACACCATCCCAGTCCATCCTGGCTAATAGCCATTGATGGCTCTATCCTCCATGAACTTATCTAGTTCTTTTCTAACCCTGTTATAGTCTTGGCCTTCACAACATCCTCTGACAAGAAGTTCCACAGGTTGACTGTGCGTTGTGTGAAAAAATACTTCCTTTTGTTCTTTTTAAACCTGCTATGGATTAATTTCATGTGGTGACCCCTACTTCTTGTGTCATGAGGAGTAAATTACACTTCCTTGTTTACTTTCTCCACATCAGTCATGATTTTATAGACCTGTCATATCCCCCCTTCATCATTTCTTTTCCAAGCTGAAAAGTCCCAGTATTATTAATCTCTCCTCATGTGGCAGCCATTCCATACCCGTAATCATTTTTGTTGTCCTTTTCTGAACCTTTTTCCAATTCCAATATATCTTTTTTGAGAAGGGGTGACCACACCTGCACACAGTATTCAAGATGTGGGCGTACCATGGATTTATATAGGGCCAATATGGTATTTTCTGTTTTATTATTTATCCCTTTCTTAATTATTCCCAACATTCTGTTTGTTTTTTTGACTGCCATTGCACGTTGAGTGGATATTTTCAGAGAACTATCCACAATGACTCCAAGATCTCTTTCTTGAATAGTAACAGCTAATTTAGACTCCATCATTTTATATACATAGTTAGGATTATGTTTTCCAATGTGCATTACTTTGCATTTATCAAAATTGAATTTCATCTGCCATTTTGTTGCCCTGTCACCCGGTTTTGTGAGATCCCTTTGTAATACTTAGGAGTCTGTTTTGGACTTAACTATCTTGAGTAATTTTGTATTGTGTGTAAATTTTCCCAGCTCAATGTTTACCCCTTTTTCCATATCATTTGTGAATATGTTGAACAGCCTTGGTCTCAGTAGAGATCATTTGGGGTCACCATTATTTACCTCTCTCCATTTTGAAAACTGACCATTTATTCTTACTCTTTGTTTCCTTCCTTTTAACCAGTTACTGATGCATGAGAGGACCATCCCTCTTATCCCACAGCTGCTTACTTTGTTTAAGAGCCTTTGGTGAGAGACCTTATCAAAGGCTTTCTGAGTCCAATTACACTATATCCCCTTGTTCACGTGTTTGTTGACCCCCGCAAAAAATTATAATAGATTAGTGAAGGATGATTTCCCTTTACGGAAGCAGTGTTGGCTCTTCCCCCAACCAATCATGTTAATCTATGTGCCTGATAATTCTGCTCTTTACTATAGTTTCAACAGGTATGGAACAGCCTTCAGATTAGAAGAGATTAAAAACACTGGGACTTTTCGGCTTGGAAAAGAGACAACTAAGTGGGGATATGATAGAGGTCTGTAATGGTGTGGAAAAAGTAAATAAGGAAGTGTTATTTACTCCTTCAGATAATATAAGAACCAGGGGTCACCCAATGAAATTTATAGGCAGCAAGTTTAAAACAAAAAAAAAAGGAAGTACTTCACACAATGCAGTCAACCTGTGGAACTCATTGCCAGGCAAAAACTATAATGGGACTCAAAAATAAATAGATAAGTTCATGGAGGATAGGTCCATCACTGGCTATTAGGCAAGATGGTCAGGGATGCAACCCCATGCTGTGGGTGTCCTTAGACTCAGACTGCCAGAAGCTGGGAGTGGACAACAGGGGATGGACCACTTCATTGCCTTCTTTTGTTCATTCCCTCTGAAGCATCTGGCATTGGTCACTGTTGGAAAACAGGATACTGGGCCAGATGGACCATTGGTCTGAGCCAGTATGGCCGTTCTTATGTTTGGAAGGACTATAGTCCTGGAGAATGCTCCTGGGAACTAATGGAGAATATCCACACTCCTGATCTGGTAAATGCCTCCTACAAAAACCACCTGGCTAGAGAACTTGGCTTACTAGTGCTCAGAGGGCATGTTAGGGGAGGGGATGATGTGAGGGATCATAGGTCTCAAACTTGGGCCCACAGGTCACCAGGCAGTGCTCAGACCACAGCCACCCATCAAAATGACTTGAGGAGGAGACCACAAAGCTGGAAATCTGCACCCAGTTGGCTGGAAAGCTCTACGTAATCCAGAAAGAGGTACAGGAAGTTGTCTGAGCAACTAGAGGAATCACTGGCTGGCTGCTACTATGGACCCTGCCTACTTGTCTGTCTCCTGAGCTCTGCCTCACAGCCTGTTCTTGTTTCCTGTCCTCCTTATCCCACGCCCTGGTGTGTTCCCGGTTCCTGCTTTACTCCAGGTCCTATGCCCTATCCCTGATGCTGACTCCAGCTCTGACCTTCCACTTGGCACCTAACTCTGTTTTCAGCTCTGACCCTGGCTCTGGTTCCAGGCTCCTGACTCTAACCATTAGGCATCACCACCCAAGCCCCAGTCCCTACACCCAGTCCTGGAGTTTCCAGCCCCCAGCACTAGTTAGGTCAGTTCCTTTTTTTCCAATTCCCTTGTGGCAGCTGGGGAATAGCTTAAGGCACAGGACTGCCCAAGCTATACCCCCATGTCCTTTCTCCACCTGCTTCCGCCATGTCCTGGTACATCCTTTGTACCAGGGGCTCTTGAAGGGCAGGGGACAGGGCTGACTCTGCACCTTGTCAGAGACCTCTGTACTGGGGTCATCCTCATAAGGCTGTTTCTGGGCTGCTGCGGACCAGCATAGCTGTCACAGAGTAGTAGCAGGGTAACCATGAATTAGGTTAACTCTTTGTTCATCGGGGACCCAGTAAGTGCTCCTGCCTCTGTGTAACCTTAAATTTGAATTTTCAGCCTCATGCGAATGAGTTTTGAGAACTCCAGCAGCCTGTTTAATTCCTTCCTCCTTTTCCTCCGAAGAAATCAATAGAAATTTAAAATCAGAATCCAGCTCCATGACTGTTTTATTTTTGGCCTGGAATTAGTATTTATGCGACCAACAAATTTTAAAACAAGCATACACATGAAACACTGGAAGCAAGTTTAACTAATTCTTCCTTCAATTTTTTATCCATTTCTTTGCCTGGAAGGCATCAGTGCTCCACTGAAATCCAAACTGAGTTTAAATTAAAAGAAACCTCCAACTTTGTATGAAAGCTTCAAGTTTTCCCAAATGAGAGTGTTTTAAATCATCTGAATAATTCAATGCATGCACCTATCAGCTACTCCACACACCGCAGGATGGAGAGTGCAGCTAAGCATTCTCTTGGCCCTTGTCTGAAGAAGTCCACTGAATCCTACATGGAGTCCCGAGAGATCCCCATTATCTCCACTCATCTCCTTGCCTTTGAGGAGCACAGATGCCACTCACCATCCTTCCTCTTGTCAACAGGTAGGGACTTTTTGAAACTGGTCAGTGCCAATTCATAATATTCCCATTGCTACTGTGCAGTCATCTACCCCTGTGCAAAGTGCATGTAAAATGCTACCTTGTCATGACAGTAACACCACATACCCAGTGGTTTCCCAGCAATAGCATGCTAAGGAACACAGGACTTGCCTACACTTTTTCGGGAATGCAAGAGGGTTACTCCAGTGTAGGTGCATTAGTGTTAACCTCTAATTTAGACATGATATACCAATGTAAAATGTGTCATGCCACAGGACAGCTTACTTCAGTACAAAGGGGCTGGGTGGATGAGGCCACATAATCATAAACGGGCTGCAGATTTATCATGACACTTTTTAAAATAAAAAATCATGGTGCAGTTGTGGTAAATTTAGTAACAGTCACGGGTTGAGTAAATTTAGTAAATGTCACATGTCATGATTTTTTATTTAAAAAAATCCCCAAACAACTGAGGAGGCACCAACCATGCATAGTAACCCTAATCCCAGCCTGGTGGGGAGAGGAGATGGGGGTGGAGAGTGGAGAGCAAACCTTCCCCACACTCAGCCTGGGCAGCGGTGGCTCCTGGGCTGGTCCTCGGTGTTGTGAGGGAACTTGCAAGCCCTCACTTTGGGTCCCACCACACCTCCGTCATGAATGGCACTGCAACCCCACACACCTGGCCACAAAATCTGAAGCAGAAAGCTGGATCCACCCTACAGGATAGGAGCCACAGTAGCCGTCACTGTGAGGTGAGTCACAGACACAAAAATCATCACAGATAAACAGGAAAATTATGCTACTCATGATTTTTTCTTGACATAAGAAACCCGCATCCTTAATTGCAAGGCATTTCTCCTAGAAGCTAGTTGCTAGGGACACTGTGCGAAATTATGGGCCACCTCTACAGGTAAAGAGCAGGTGTAGTGGGAATTGGATCATTTCCCCATTCTCATGGCCAGGTCAGGGGTGGTTAAAGTGCAGCCTGCCCATAAGAAGGTGGGAACTGATTGGGATCACTTAGCCTACCAAAACAACAAGGAGTCTGGTGGCACCTTAAAGACTAACAGATTTTTTTGGGCATAGCTTTCATGGGTAAAAAACCTCACTTCTTCAGATGCCTACTAGACATTCAAGACCCTAATATGAAAGCACAGTGTAGGAGCCCGATTCTCCCCTCATTTACACACTGAGGTTACTCCTGATTAACTCCTTTATAAGTTAATGGATGATCAGGCCATTGGTCATTTTATCATTGTACTAGTATAAATTATAATACCAAATTTGTTGGGATTATAAAACTCCATTTCTTATTCAAAAGGCAAATGGTGGTGGTTATCCAGTTTCCACAAGGTAGACAAATTACAATTAGATTGTGTGATATGGGCTCTTCCTCCCATTGGCTTCTTCCTCTCTGACCTCCAGAGATTATCTTTATGAATCACGTGTTTCATACTAAAAATGTATAGGAACAGAAAAATACCCCCGATTGGTACATGTAGGCACTGATCATACATGTTCCTGGTTGTAAATTCAATGGATCCGTAATGATGTAGCAGTTCTATGCTGCATTTCCAAATCTACCCAGGGCCATTTCACACTTTAGCCCTTGTCTTGTCACAAACATTCTTCTTTGCCACTACCCTAGTGACCTTTCACATTACTTTGATTTCCGTTTAACTTATGTGAATGTTCAATCAATCAATAGCCCACTCTAAACAACGAGGCAATAAACTGAGGGAAAATGGTGTATATTAGAAATGATGGAGTAATCTGCCTCTAGAAACCTTACTATGCAATTAAATCTAAAGCGAAGTGTAGTAGTTCAAACTGTGCTGAATTATGAGCATTTCCTCAAGACAAAAAATTTTGCAATACAAGTGCATTATGGGAATTACTCTCTTCTGCTGAAGAGTTCAATAAAATGCTCTGCTCTACCAGCACAAAGAGGCAAGAGGACTTGAGGATGGGTAATCAGGCTTAGTTAAAGCAAAGCTCCCACTCTGGGGACCTGTTTCTGGAAGCTAAGCATTCTATAGTTTGTACTCAGCTTGTAAATTCTAAAGAAGTACCAAAAATGGATTTATGTGAGTATGGAAGTCAGTAACCATGAATGAGGCTAATGAAAAGTGATGCAGACTCTCAGAGTTGAAGGAGGTTAGGTTGCTAACCTAGGACTCAGGGGACTGGGGCTCAACTCCGTGCTCTGACATAGCCCTCTAATATGAGAATGGACAAACCACTTAGCATCTCTATTCCTCAGCTGTCCATTTGGAAATCAGGGATAGCAGTACTTTCCTACCTGATAGGCTATTGTAAGGATGAATCCATTAAAGATTGTGAGGTGCTCAGATATTACAGCAGGGATCAGCAATCTTTGGCACTTGGTCCCTCAGTGAAATCTGTTGGTGGACTGTGACGGTTTGTTTACCTGCAGCATCCACAAGTTCGGCCAATCGCAGCTCCCACTGGCCATGGTTCACTGTTCCAAGCCAATGGGGGCTGCAGGAAGCGGTGGCCAGCACATCCCTCAGCCCACGCAGCTTCCTACAGCCCCCATATGGCCTAGAACAGCAAAGCACAGCCAGTGGGAGCTGCGATCCTCCGAACCTGTGGATGCTGCAGGTAAACAAACTGTCCCAGCCCGCCAGCGGATTTCCCTGACGGGCTGCATGCGAAAGGTTGCGGATCCCTGCACTACAGCATAGGTAGAATATATTTTACTATAACTGCAGTACAATTTTAAAATCAGGGCAGCAGAATTGGGATGGCAGGGGAGGCTAGCCCCTCCACAACGGAAATACTGTGGGAGCTCTTCCCTCACGTAAACTTGCACATACTTGGGGAGCAGGGGGGACGAGAGCAGAACTCAGAGGAGCTCGAGCAGCCTTTGCGGGGGCTGGGAAGCAGAGAGCAGGATCTGGAGGGGCTGGAACAGTCCTGGAAGCAGGAAGTAGGAACCCACAGGACCTTCCTCCCAGCCTGGAGCTGGCTGCCTCCTTCCCCCACTGAGTCTCAGTGCCTCCTCTCACTCTCCTGCCTATCCCTCCACCCCCATTCACAAGGAGCTGCTGTGCCCCTCCTCCCTATTTAAAACTGTGGATTTGTTTAATGTGGCAAAACCCTTATTCTCTTGCTTTTTATGTGGCTTGGATATTGCCATCATTGTGATGTGAATCTCTGCACTTCCAACAGGCACCAAAATGTAGACGGAAGCAGGAGGATGCTGGTTGTATCCTCCTGCTCCACTCGAGGTGGTGCTGCAGAATCCATTGGCCAATGGCAGCCCTCTTCGGGTCCACAGACTGCTCTTGGTCAGAAGCAGTGTCTCCGTGAGGTATTGAGATTGATTGGTGAGTGGTAGGACACCAGCCATACTGGGTAGAAGAGAATTATTAATAATTATTGGTATTACCATTGTGCTTAGGAGCCACAGTTGTGGATCAGGACCCTGCTGTGCTAGGCGCTGTACAAACACAGAACAAAAGAGCTCACAATCTAAGTATGAGGCAAAAGACAACAGCTGGAAACAGACAGACAGATGTGGGAATGTAAGGAAACCATATTGGTCAGCAGGCTAGGCAGCGGTCTCAACACAACAGCGGCCTACCCATTGACCAGCACAGGAGAGTTTTAAGGATGGATTTGAAGAATCTGTGGTTTTTCCTCATTGGCAACTGCCCTTCACAATGCCAGTGAATTGATTTCTTTTGCTGGTATACCTACAGATTTTTCTGTCTTGTTTCCAGTAAACAAGATGCCTTTTAAAATTATATAGCTTTTCAAGTGGGTGTCTCCTATCTGTCATTTCATTATTTTACACTGCAACTCTCCCTCAGAAAGGAGAGAGTCCTACAATAAAATGTGTTAAAACAAAAATCTGTCAGCACATGTTGTTTCTGGTCTTGGCACCCTGAATATTGGCATAGAGGAAATCAGTGGTTTGATATCGTAATATGCTGGCTAGAGCATACTTGTGCCACTGCCCTCTACTGGATAGAATAAGTATAGTTTAAAGACATGTCATAGGCTCTTTACTTTATGTTCTTCTTTAGCTCAGGTGATAGCGGTTGGTGCTTCTGAATTGCACTGATTAAAAGCTAAGTCAAATCCACCGGACAGCGATGTGATATGCAGGTTTTTTTACTCCATCATAGGTGTTCATTTCTGTTTTGTATCAGAGGGGTAGCCGTTTTAGTCTGGATCTGTAAAAGAAGCAAAGAATCCTGTGGCATCTTATAGACTAACAGACGTTTTGGAGCATGAGCTTTCGTGGGTGAATATCCACTTCGTCAGATGCATGACATGCTCCGAAAGCTCATGCTCCAAAACGTCTGTTAGTCTATAAGGTGCCACAGGATTCTTTGCTGCCATTTCTGTTTTATCACCACGAAAAAAATCACATGTAACTGGCCACATTCATACTTTTTCCTGAACCAGAACCAACTGAACTTGGTCACACAGTGTAAGGTGTATAAGCAGCCATGGCCTCTACTTCTTAAGCAAATGGCTTTCTATACTGTCTTCCCCACTCTGGCCTTTGGAATGGATCTGTCTTTCAGCCAGGGAAGAATTTAACTTTAATCTTCAAGCCATTAGCCCTTTTAAGTCATCCATTGACTACCACAGGAAGAACTTACCTCCATGGAGGACTGTACACTGCTCCAGACGCCATAAGTAAAGTGTTGTGGTTGTTCATGAGTATTAACATTTTGTGATTTCTCTTGAAGAGTCATAATTAGCCTATGTAAACAAAGCGTCCAGAGGGCCAAGGAGCCTCCAGTGTGGTTTCAGTCTCCTTATCCTACTATTATCAAATTCCACTATTTCAGAGACATGTTGGGGAGCACCTAGCATGCTGGAGGCCTTGCTGCCCTCAGAGTGAGCCTTTATCTATTCTCTTAGCCCATATTGAGCTCTGTACAGTACTGGATTACAAAACTACAGGGAGTGCTACTGTAGACGTTGGGGCTCTGACTGAAGTCGTTTTTATAAAAGATGCCGCAGGAGAGAATGAAGAAGAAAAAGCTGTAGTTTGTTTGGGCAAAGCATTACTCCACACTACTTCATTACCCACAATTTTCCAGTGGGGACATCACATTGATTTTGAAGGTACCTCGCCAGACCCTCAGCTGATACAAATTAACAAAATTCCAAGCCTTCAATGGAACTATACCAATTTATACCAACTGAGGGTCTAGCCCAGAGTGGATAACAACCTTTGTTGCCTATGAGCTCTGAGCAATCTCACATGTTTGCAAGGCAGTTTACTTCAGTCTCTTTTGGGTAATTTAGCAGACATTCAATTTGTACAAAAGCTGGTCTGCCTTTTATTCCCTAAGCATCCACATTTCTCTAATGATCTTTTCTCTCCCACTCTCTTATATTGGTGGCCGTGCAGGGCAGCTTTTCTCTCATCAAAAGGCATGGCAGGACTGAGTGGGCACAGCATGCAGTTTCTAGCACTGCCTCCAGTACTTTCCTGCAAGGCTTCTTCATGCACTGTAATTTAGGATTCAAATCCTTCAGGGTTTTGTTGTTGTTGATAATTATGTTGCTTTTGCATCATATCATCATTAGTTGTCTTTAGTAGTATTAAAAAGGCCCTTAAGTTCTCACTCTG
Source organism: Gopherus flavomarginatus (assembly GCF_025201925.1). Taxonomy (NCBI): domain Eukaryota; kingdom Metazoa; phylum Chordata; order Testudines; family Testudinidae; genus Gopherus; species Gopherus flavomarginatus. The sequence goes on from NC_066622.1 coordinate 40,339,982, forward strand.
TATATCTCTTCAGCAATAGCACATTTATATTTTAATGTAATGCCTTATAGTAGAAGGTGTTGAATCATACACAGACTAGTCCCAGATCAGTTCTGGGACTGATCCAGAAACCTGACTGGGTTTAGATATGTAAAGTTACAAATTAGCCACCCAAAACAAAAGCAATGGCCCCCTGTTCACTATATGAATACATTACTGAATTAGGGGATTTTTCTTTTCATTGCTCTAGATATATAAACCAAAGGGGAAAAAGTAAGAGTTTATGTTGGGAGAAGCCAATGAGACTGCATTTTAGATACTAGTTGTGGCAGAGCTCTGACCTTGCTCCTGTTGGTCCTGCGCTTCTAGGTGGTTTATGCTAGCCTCAGTGGCTCACTGTGACCCTCCACATAGCCCTTCTCTCTCTAGGGCCAGGGTTACAGTTTACTGAGCCCTTTTCATCATAGGCCTGCAAGGAGGTTGGTGAGAGATCTCCCAAAGTCTCTGTTCAGCCTCCTGTCCTGACAGGGGCCTGACTTCCCCTCCCAGGAGATGTTCTTGTAGTGGTGGGTTGCGGGGAACCCAGGCCCGCCCTCTACTCCGGGTTCCGGCCCAGGGACCCTAATGGTAGCAGTTGTTGGCAGCCAACCTTTCACTGCCAGAGTTACTACATTTCCCTGGGCCACTTCCCCACAGCTCTCCTGCTTCTCCCTTCTTCACCCTTACCTTAGGGCTCCTTTAACGATGGTCTGATGGCATCTTCAGTAACTAGTCCTTCAGCCGCACTTCCTCACCTCTGGCTCCCCTCTGTCTGACTGAAGTGAGCCCTTTTTATAGCATCAGCAGGGCCTTAATTAGAGTCAGGTGGTCACATTAACTGAATGGCCTCACCCGACTCTTTGTAGGTTAATTAAAGTCAGGTGTTCTCATTAGCCTGGAGCAGCCCCTGCTCTGGTCAGTCAGGGAACAGAAAACTGTTAACCCAGTGACCAGTATATCTGCCTTCTGCTATTCTGCTGTACCCAACTGGCCTGGGTCTATCACATAATATATGAAGGTAAGATATTGTTACATTCTTTCTCTGTAATATTGTGGTTTGGTGCACTGAGAAAACCACTTTAGTGCTGTTCCATTAATTAACTGTCTAATTACACATGAATAGTTCGTGATTGGGGAAACAGTGTAAAGAGCTGAGTTCAGATATATGACATGTGTCTTGATCTGTGTTTGAAAAGTGACTGTCCCACCAGGGGCATTGGAAAAATTTGGGTGCTGGAAGCCACTGAACAAAACTGTAAACCCCATATGTGAGGGAAATCATGTATTTGGTTGTCTTTAATACTTCAAGCCAGGGCGCCCTGCCATACCCCCAGCACCCCTAGTTCCAGCACCCCTGTGGCCCACCGAAGGTGTGATAGGTGGTGTGCAGGGGCATGCACAAGGGAGGGCAAGCAGGGGCAGCCCCTCCCCCCCCATCAGAAGGACTACAGAGCTCCTCCAGTTTGGGACCGCAGCAGGGAGACTGAGCTCCTCTAGCCCTGGTGCAGGGGTGTGTGTGTTTGTGTGTGTGTACACAGAATGTGTCCCTCCAAAAGCGGTCAAATATTTATTCCTGCACACACCCCTGGTGGTGGGTGGGTGGGTGTGTGAGAGAGAGAGAGACTAGAGCTGGTTAAACAGTGTCAACTGCATACTTAATTTGAAGAACTTCAGAATAATTTTCAAGTATTTGTAATCTGTTGTCCATTTTCTCAGTTTACAGACTAATTCACACATATTCCTGAATATAGGTTCACTTGGGGGCTTCTTTTCTAGGTCAGTCATTTTTCTTATTAGTTGCACCAGTCTGTGTGTATCATGCATTAATATTAAAGCCCTGATCCAGGCAAATGTCCTTGCTCATGACAGCATGTCAGCACATGGTTAACTTAAAGCATGTACTTAAGTTCCATTTAAAGCTATTCTTTTCGGTTACACCATATGCATCCAGAACACACTAAAATGAATGACTCTTTCATTGGTATATAATACTTTGTTACTTCTTTGTTACTACTACTCAGAGAAAAAGGGTAGGCACCTAAGCTTCTCTCTGTGGGGCTGATCCTACACCCATTGCCAGCTTCAGGCACCAGCAATGGAAGCAGATGTCTGGGGCGGCCAATAGAAAGAGGCGGCACTTTGGCGGCAGCTCAATCTCCTTGTTTTAATCTTCAGCAGAAATTCGACAGTAAGTCGTTCACCCCGTCTCATCCTCTTTGGCAACAGCTCAATCGTTTTTTGTTTTTTTTGTTTTTTCCCTTCGCCACTTGGGGCGGCAAAAAAGCTGGAGCCGGCCCTACCTAAACCCCAGTGAAATCAATGGAATTTTGCACAGGCTCAAGTCCCATGTGGACACATATCTCCCTTTGGCACTGATTCAGGAAATCACTTAAGCATGTGCTTAAGCCCCATTGAAGTTAATAGCAAAACTCCCACTGATTTCAATAAAGGATACCAGTGATATATTAGACCCTTTTATTGTGCTTTACCTAATATCAAGTACAACTTCAAGGAGAACAGTATCCAAAGAGTAAGCCAAGCTAACTTATTTTAACAGGATTTTTTTTAAAGCGGCTATATGTCTAAAATATTTCAGTATGACTTTCACCATGCTTTAAAATAGAATTAGATCGATAAAGGTATGTGTTCCAATACCTTTATGGGATGACTGAGGCTGTATGATGCTCACTGGTGTCCATAAGAGTCACACAATTCAGACCTCCATGCACATGACTTGAAAAACAGACACCTGCCCCCCCTCCCGACTATTCTTAACGAAATAAGGCCTTGATTCAACAAACATTTGTGCATGTGCTTAACTATATTCATGAGAACATTGCCACTGATGCTAGTGGGGCTACACATACAAATGAAGCTAAGTGCATAGGTGTTTGCAGGATTGAGGCCTACGTCAAAAACAAATGTGTTACCTGTAGCAGTTGTTATTGTAGTTGTTGTAACTCCCCAGAGCTGTTAAGCATCCCAAGCAGATGGCATAAGAGAAAAATATCTGCGTGCCAGCATCCACCCAGACCTGCAGGCAGAAACCAAAGGCATTATCAAAGGGAAAGAAGGAACCATTGTTGTTTGTGCTTTCAGCGTGTTTATTTTCTCACAGGTAACTACACAAGGTAACTGTAAATATCTGGCACACTTTGTTTAAATTAGAAAAAACATGGACTTGATTCTCCTTTTATACCCACTGGTGCAAATCAGGAATAACTCAACTGAAGTCAAATGGACTTCACAAGTGTCCAACTTTGTAAATAAGAGGATACTTTGGCTTTGTGTGGCAGATAGAGTGACCAGATAGAAAGTGTGAAAAATTGGGACAGGCGGGGGGGGGGGAGGGAAACAGGTGCCTATATAAGAAAAAGCCATGAATATCAGGACTGTTCCTATAAAATTGGGACATCTGATCACCCTAGTGGCAGATCCTCTGCAAGTGCAAATCCTCCTTGCTTCATTGAAGTCAACAGAGGTTTGACAACTTATATCAGCTGAGAGTCTGTCCCCTGGCCTCCTCCCTTTGGGATAGCTAGGAACTTTTTAAAAACAATCATTCAAGATTAATTAAATACATACCCAAAATACACAATATCATTCACAGATTCATGCACATTGAACAATGAGTCAGAGGAAAAAGCAGGCAAATAATTATTATGTGTAATTTGTATTGAAGCTGCACCTGGAAACACCAGTTATGGATTAGGACCCCACTTTGCTAGGCGCTGTACAATCAGAGAACAGACAGACAGTCCCTGCCCCAAAGGGCTCACAATCTAAGGAGCTTTAAATGGCTAGCCTGGCAATTGGGAAATTAGAGCACTTTCAAACAGAGGAGGCTGTGCATGATCCATTGGATAGGGCAAGAGTTCGGAGAGCTGGGTTTATTCCTGAATCTGTCACCTGCTTGCTATGTAACCTTGGCAAATTATGTGACTTAGGCAATTCTATGCCTCAGTTTCACCATTTGGGGATAATGAGATTTGCTTATATTGATGGATGAATGAAAAGTGCTATATAAGAAATAAATAATAATAATAATTAATTATCATTATTAGATTTTAAAAATCATTTCTATTAAAAGTGTGGCACTGATTAGAGATAACTCATTTGCCACTTGGCCTCTCAAGAATAATGTTACTCAAGCAAGTCATTGCCATTTAATCACAAGACAACAATCTTAACTCTGATCCAAAGTGATGACTATTCTTTCACCAATAATCTCAAAATATAAACACAACCCAAAATCTTTTTTAAAAACAAAAATCATAAAAATTATGTATTCATACATACAATCTTTGGTTGTATATGAACTTCTTTGGTTGTAGATATACACATTACTTAATTCTGATAAGAGTAATTTCTTTATTATGTGGGCAGTGTAAGATTTATCATGTTCTGAACTATCCATTTCCTTGCTTCTGAGTGCTTGGGTTTTGTAAATGATGTAGACAGGTGAGAATATTTAGCCTTAACTGATTCTTGAAATGATTTTTACTTGTTGTTTATGGAACTTTCAATCTTTCATTCATCTTTTTCTTTACATCACTATCCCCTAACTCCCCAGTGACAGCTACCCATTCCATGAGACAGAATGCTCAGGCTCAACACGCAATTATCAGACTAGTCAGAAATGTGGACTGTGGATGGAGGGGTTTTCCCTTCATGTTTCTCTGTAAGGACAAAGTAAGCAGTCAATTCAACTTATATTTATGTACAGATCTTGCTGAGCACAACCTTTTCACCTTGGGGATACTCCGAATATTCCAGATAGTAATTAGATGCAGGAATTGTTCATATTCAAGGTAAGCAAGCTTGCCAAAGGAATAATTGTTAGGACTTGGAAATCAGCAAACAACATTAACATCACTGAATGGTGAGAGAAGACGTTACATATACAGGGTTAAAACTGTAGCCCGTGTGGGGCAGTATTGTTTAATCACTACCAATATGATCTGGATTTGCTCTGGTGACCTACAAATGAAAGCCTACCTACCCTAGGCCAGTTCCTTAGCACAGCACAATTCTTGAGGGGAGTTAAAGGTGGCCTATACATTTTCCCTATTCTGGGCTGTACATACATACTGGGCAGGCTGTCATAAATGATGCAGTCTTCAAATGGCCCCCAGAGGCTGAAATGGCAGCCAGAGATCAATGGCAGTTAGAGGAGTCCTGGTCATTTGTCACAGTTGTGGTGGAGCACTGCAGGCCCTGTTATTCTGGTTCTCTGTCAGCAGGGGATCCTCCCGTGGCCAGCTGTAAGTCTAGAATTTGCCAGCAGAGCTACACAAAGGAGCCACACCAGCAGATCTGGGCTCCCGTGTCCAACCCAATGAAGTACGCTGCACCCTTGGGAGTAAGTGTTTTATATGACTTCCATGAGGACTTTTAATCACAACAATTGAAGTGTTTTGCAGAGAAGGAACCTGACTAAAACCAAGATAATATAATGTTGACTGTTATGTTTTGGGGGCTTTAAGTTCAAGGCAAGAAGGAATTCAAATTACACTCAAAGATTTCATATATGGACCAAACCAATCACAATAACAGAGCCAGCACTAGGTATAAGCAGACTAAGCAATTCCTTAGGGCCCCAAGCAGCTCACTGGGGCCCCCTATTAATTATTAGTATGTATTGTGTGAAGGAGGATGACAAAAATATTCCTGGGGCTAGCACTTTGCATAGTAATCAAAGGCAAAGAAATACATAAACATACAAGGGACATATTTATTTGACATGTGACTGCGGGAGGCTTTGGTTTCTGGAGTTGCTGGAAGTTGGAAGTGTTTGTTTAGGAACGGCATTAGGGTCACATTTGATTTGCATCAGTGGTTTAAATGGTTTCATTGCTGTCATGCTGAATAAGATACAGCTGATTACATTTCAACGTTTCACCACTTGGTAGGAAAAACTGCACAGGGAAAGCCTTTTGACAGACAGGCTGTTTAATGAGATCAGAAGCTTCCAGAAAGCTGAAAGTAACATAGGTCAACTGAAAGAGAACGATTTTCTTAAGTCTAAACAAAACCCAGGAAGCTGGAGGATCAGTAGATGTAGAATCTGACCACTGCCATTTCCCCGTTTCAGTTGTTGCACAATATTGCTCAGTAAAGGGCCAAATGTAGGCCCAGCATTACACAACACTCAATGCATATTAACCCTTCCTGAGGGCTCGCATCAACACCACAGCAGCCTGACTGTTCCTGAGGAAGGCCAGCCCTGATGTGGAAGAAGGACAAATATGCATGTAATATGATGTCAGGACCACAGAGCTGCTTGGGAAGTGGAATAGGGAGAACATCCCTCTTGAGATAAAGTTAGGGCTCCAGGCTTGGTTAGAATACACAGCTCTGAGAGACGACATGCCACAGGTAAAGGCCTGGCCCTGAAATGGTGATGGGCTTCCTTTATCGTAGTTTCAGCCCTGTTTTCTAAAATGGCACAATACAGACAGTGACAGCTAACATTGAGTCAACATCAAAATATTGGGGAACACTTTAAATGGGCTCTGTGAACTCTGCGGAAAGCTTGACCTGAATTCTACGGTAAAGCCTCTTGGCTGTTGCAGCTCTCCAGTGTAAAACTGCAAATTCTATAGTGGCTCCAGGTATTTTTTTAAATGAGCTTTTTATTTACTTAAATATTAAATTGAATAATATAATCAATCCAGTTTCCCTTCACTTTTACAATTTGATATTAAATTTAATTTAATTTAAGCTGTGCATAAATCTGCTATGTTCAATGTGCTGCAGAATAGTGCACTGAAAATGCATAACTGCATTGTAGACCTAGTTGATGGGGAAATGGGAGGCTTAGTAATGTATCTAGGGCTTCTGACACCTAGGCATATGAGATAGGTTGGCTGGAGTTGTGGGCTAAGGCTCAGACCAACAATGAAAGATTTAACAATGTCAGCACTGAAAATTGCCATAATTAGGTTTTAGAGCCAACAGCCTTTGAAATGAATAGGCACTCCCAGAGCAGACTCAGGAAGGCAACACCACATCAGTTCACACTTGGGTCACATTTTAAGGTTCTCTCTGTAACTGTAAAGTTAAAAACCCTTTTTATTTTACATACAAGTGATGCAAGGGATGGATTCTGTGTGAGATTCGGCAGTAACAAAATCACAGAACACACAAGGCCTTGTCTAGAAGGAACTGATGAAGATTTCTTAACAATTAGCATGTAATTGGATACAAGTCTGTTATTAAAAAATCTGCTCAATTGGTTTTATCAACTGGATAACAGATACCCTCACTGCATTCTTAACCCTCAGGAAACATGCTTTATTCTAAATACACCACTACCTCGATATAACGCCACCCAATATAACACGAATTTGGATATAACGCAGTAAAGCAGTGCTCTGGAGGGCGGGGCTGCGCACTCCGGTGGATCAAAGCAAGTTCAATATAACACAGTTTCACCTATAACGCGGTAAGATTTTTTGGCTCCCAAGGAGAGCATTATATCGAGGTAGAGGTGTACTGGTAATATCAGTACTTCGAAGAATGTATTGTAGCACCTATAGTAATGTGATAACAATGTATAATAATGTAAACAAATAATGAAGACCCTAAAAAACTATTAAATGCATGAACAAATTCCAACAGCCTGCACTTTATACCATTAACCATTCAACAGCTGTATCACATGCCACGAACAGTAGCAGTCATTACAAAGTCAACATTTACCTATAGTTAATGTAATTGTAACCCAGTATTTTTCCCTTAATTGAGAATAGCAAATACTGCAGCATCTCAGAGATCACGGTGTGATAACTGTAAGAAAATATTAACAATCTGATGGCAAGCATGAGACATGGCTAAAAAAGGCTTGTGGCTTATGTTAGCTGTAGCCTAATCCATTCCGGTACTCCTGTTAGTCTCTTCAATATCACCCAAGCACATCTGGATTGTCCCTTAATTCCCAAATTGCTTTTCTGAACTTCACTGAAACTTCCCCAAATCTCTCAGAAGCTTCTTGGTAATTTCTGAAATGTTTCTCAATCCTCTAAGATAAAAATATTCCTCAGATTTTTCCATTCACTTTTGTCAACTGACTCAAATCTCCTTCTCCTCATCTCTGATACCTCACCAGCCCATTGGCTGCTCCCTTGCGTAATTCTAGCTCTTCACAACATTCCAACAGCTCTCTTGGCTTCTTCCATGGCTCTGCCATTCTTGGTGGCCTTTGAGCCTCTTCTCAGTCTTCTCCAGAACTCTTGGGGTTGTGTCTTCACAGCACATTACAGATTCATAGATTCTAAGGCCAGAAGGGGATCACTGTGGTAATCTAGTCTGGTCTCTTGAATAACGTAGGCCACAGAACTCCCCAAAAGTAATTTCTAGAACAGATCTTTTAGAAAAACATCCACTTTTGATTTTAAAATTATCAGTGATGGAAAATCCACTATGACCCTTCATAAATTATTCCAATAGCTAATTACGCTCACTGTTAAAAAATATTTTCAGTCTGAATTTGTCTAGCTTCAACTTCTAGTCATTGATCATGTTCTACCTTTCTCTGCTAGACTGAAGAGCCCAATATTAAATATTCATTCTACATGTAGGTACTTACAGACTGTAATCAAGTCACCTCTTAACTTTCTCTTTGTTAAACTAAATAGATTGAGCTCCTTAGGTCGGTCACTATGAGGCGTGCTCTGTGATTGTGGACACCAGAACTAGACACAGTACTCCAGCAACAGTTTCACCTGTGCCAAATAAAGATGTCAAATAATCTCTTTACTCTTACTCAAGACACTCTCCTGTTTATGCATCCAAAGATTTCATTACCCTCTTTGGCCACAGCTCTGCACAGGAAAGCCATGCTCAGTTGATTATCCACTGCAACCCTCAAATCTTTTACTGCTTCCCAGGATAGAGACCTACACTGTGCTAGTATGGCCTACATTCTTTGTTTATAGATATATACATTTACCTCTAGCCATATTAAAATGCATATTGTTTGCTTGTGCCCAGCTTACCACTCTCCCCAGTTTTTGCAGATGGAACACCAGGCTGCCAAACTTTATCAGTGATGATTTTCTTCCAAGTCATTAATATAAATGTTAAATAACGTAGGGCTAAGAATCAATCCTTGCGGGACTCCCCTAGAAACACTCCCTTTTGATGATTCCCTGTTTACAGTTATGTTTTGAGACCTAACAGTTAGCCAGCTTTTAATCCATTTAACGTGTGCCATGTTAATTTTATATCATTCTATTTTTCTAATCAAAGCGTGCAGTACCTGGTCAAATATCTCCCAGAAGTCTAAGTATATTTCACTGACACTATTACCTTTTATCAACCAAACTTGTAATCTCATCAAAAAAAGATATTCAGTTTAATTTGACAGCCTCTATTTTCCAAAAACCCACTCTGATAGTCATTAATTATATTAACCTCCTTTAATTCTTTATTAATCAAGTCTCCCATCAGCCACTCTATTATCTCACCAAGGATCAATGTCAGCCTGACAGGCCTATAATTACCCAGGTCATTCTATTTACTCTTTAAATTTTGGCAGAGTTAACTCTAGTTATAACTTGAGTGTTACCCCTAATTCGACTCTCCACTACACAGACAAAACTTTAGCTCAGGTTAAGTGGTTCTTTAAGCTTGAGCTAGCTAGCCCATTGGAGGGTACGGAATGAAGGGATATTGAAGCTCCAATGATGCTGATGCTCCAGCTAGCAACTTAGTGGAGAAGCAAGTGCTCGAGTTACAACAACTCAGCAGCAGCTAAATCAATCACTCTGTGTATTTTCAGTGTCGTTTTGAAGTGTGGTCCTTTTCACTGGAGTCTGGAGAAGTAGGGTCAAGCTGAAATTGTATCCAAAGGCTTGTCTTCACTGCAACAATTAGCTCATGTTAGTACAGTTAAATTACTGGCCTCAAGTTAGTCAAGCTCCAGTGAAAAGGACCACACTTCAAAACAACACTGAAGATACACAGAGTGATTGGCTTAGCTGCTGCTGAGTTGTGGTAACTCAAGCTCTTGCTTCTCCACTAAGTTGTTAGCTGGAACATCAGCATCATTGGAGCTTCAGTATCCCATCACCCCCTACTCTCCAATGGGCTAGCTAGCTCAAGCTTAAAGAACCACTTAACCTGAGCTAAAGATTTGTCTGTGTAGTGGACAGTCCAATTAGGGGTAACAGTTTACAGAGTGGAAGATACCTTCAAGTGTAGAGGTTCCATGGCATATAATGGAGGTGCTGGTCATGGCAGTGTTGAGTTTTGCATATATGTATTGTGTAACTACTGAGAGTTTACAAGTTCAGAAGACAGCATACATACAAAACTGCACTTGCTGAAGCTGTTGCTTTCACTTTACCATCATTCACAGCACAGAGAGAGCATGCTCAGTGCTATTGTAACATATAATTACATATAATTAGTCGTGTACTTACAAAACTTAACATACATGTCAGAGTGAAGGTTGTTTATGAAATGTGCAAGAAGAACATTTAATGTTTTTGACCAAATGTACAGACTGCAAAGGCAATGAATTATTGATTTAATTACCTTACATAGACCTTTCCTTCTTATTAATCCTTAAGGTTTGTTTGATTTTTTTTATTGTAATGTTTGTGTTACAGTTTACATAAGGGTTATATTAATCACTGGAGTGACCTTAACGAAAAGTTAACACAACTTTTTGTGTGGAAATTTCTTATTTCTACACACATGAACACACGCATGTACGTGCACGCGTGCACACACACACACACAAAGCAGGGAATTTAAAATAAAAAAAGGTATTAAATAGCTGAGCTCTGTTGGAGTATGGGATAAGTTTTAATCTCCTCTTTCTTACTGTTTTTAAATTTGGAAGAGTTGTGAGCCCTTTCCCCACATCAGAGCAAAATTTCCTCTCTCCTCCAAGATTTCCTCTCTCCTCCATGATTTCAGAAAACTGCAAGAGAGAAGCAGCAGAAAACCAACCCCTCTCTTCTGACCTCCACAGGAGAAGAGACTTTCTGGTCTCTCACTTCTTCAAAGTTTTAGACATCAAAGTGTTGTCTTCTAAAGTTCTAAATGTTCTGTGGAAGATTTTAACCATCAACCTATGGTTTGACTTCTGTGATATCAGTAGAAACAGTTAAGATAAATAATGGGCCTAATTAGTTTATTTTTTTACTTCTTGAATGTTCTAACTAGTCTACCATATAAAGCTGGTGTAAGGAGCATGTCTTAGGCCCTGATTCAGCAAGGTATTTAAGCATGTTTGTAACTTTAGATACTTGAGTAATCTCATTGATTTCATGTGCTTAAAGTTACACATGTGCTTAAGTAACTTACAGAATCAGGGCCACAACATGGAGATTGGAACGTTTTGAGTTTCTGCATTGTGCAGGAGAAGGATCTGAAAAAATATTAGGAGGATCGAATTTCCAAAAGTGGTCCTTTTTTCTTTTGGATTTTCTCACTTTGCAAAGTATAGTTAGAAAGTTTAGCACCTTCCACCTGATATAAAGAAAAATCATCATTACATTTCAAATTACATTAGAGCAGCATGATAATTTGCAGAGTACGAGCTGACACGGGAGCGGCACTTTAACATCCATCAATTGTCTTTATTTCATACATTACTAGAACACAGTCAAAATACTGTAACTATTTTACCATAAACAACATTTCTATATTTTCAAGGTCGCTTTGTTTGTCTTACTTGATCTTTTCCATATTATAAAGATGACAGCCTGAGCTATAAGGAACTACAAAAATTTAAGGCCCTGGTCTTGCATGTGTCCTATTGAAGTCATTGGTATTGCTCCCTTTCTTAACATTAAGCACAACATGAATGTCTGCAGGATCAGAGCCTAAATATGTACCCAAAAATACATATTTGAGAAAGAAGAACATTTTTTTCATCCTTAACAAAGGGACTGAAAACTCACTTCAAATGCAATGCTCAAAGCATCCGTAACTATGGAGCCATTAACAATGACTCCATAATAAAGTACTTAGTCTTTGAATATGGAAGAACTCACAACCATTTCTAGTTAAACACAGAACTGGCTCTATACAACATAATGTTCCAAATGCTAAAAGTCATTTATTATCCATCTTCTTATCAGAGAATGAGTAATCTTTTTATAGTTTTCTTTTAATATAAATGATACATTATTCTGATGAGTCTTTGTATTATTTGAATTTTAAAGAGCACTTTTCCTTTGACTAAAAATTCTGAATAATAAAAAAAAGTCTTTACTCTCAGGGTATGAGAAAGAAAAGTTCAAGGTGAAGGAACAAAGCAGCCACAGATTACTGGAATAGTAAGAGCGCCTGAATGAAATGACGTATTGTAAAAGGGGTGTTACAATTCTGCTGGAGCACAGCCAGTTTCAGTTCCATATACCTTAGCTTTCATGCTTTGCTAACTCATACAACATGGGGAGATATTGGAAAGATGTGAAAATTCCTTTCAATTGTAGAACTGTGTGAGATTTCAAGCTCTAGAATTATTAAGTCATCTTCTCAAAGCTGAGTGCTTTGCAGTAATAAGCATGGGGGCAGTCATTTAATTCACTGGTGTTGTCAGGATCTATTGTAACCTTGCTAAACCACATGTGATATAAACAAAGAAGAGGTAGTGAGGTTAAATAGCGAGCACAGGAGGCAGCAATAATAATCTAAATGGCAGATAAAGGTCGGATAGGTAGGAAAAAGGATTTGGTACAGGGAAGGAGCATAACGTACCTGAGAGAAAAAGACAGAATCATGGATGATGGAAAAGGCAAGAGGAGGAGAATGAGAATTGCATAGTCCTCCCCCTGTGCTTTTAGGGGGGAAAACAAACTATCCTGCTCCCCAAAAAATCCCAAAACAAATACAAGGGCCCAGAGAGCACAGAGACAGCATGATGGAAGTGGAGAGAGAAAATATGGCGAGTGAGAGCCAAGGCCCAAAATGCTGTCAGTAGAAGCTGGAACCTCAGATTAACTAACTTGCACATCTTTATGGCAATTTAGGTTTTGGACGTGGCTAATACCCACCAGGTGGAAGCAAAGAGCCCACAAGCCTTTTGAAAAGGGTGTCACAGTCACCTCAAAGGGGGCAGGAGGGAGATGGGACCTCCTTCTCCAATCAGAGAAGTGGAACCAAAGTAGCAGGAAGTGTATATTGCAACTGTTCAAAATGATGTTGAGATACTGCCCTAGATGCGTTTCCTTCCCCTCCTCACCACCTCCACCCAGTATTCTGAGTCAGTCTGAGATGGGCCGTAGGCAAGGGAGCCTGCAAACAACCCCAATGCCCTTCTGCCCTCAGTCAGAATAGAGTCCTCAGTGGATTTGCATAGATACTAGTCTCTTCTTTAGAAGTACTGAAATATGTGTTTGGGAAAAACATGATGAACTTTCTGTGGTTTCCTCTATCTTCGGGAAATCGCTGATGTCTCCAGCTCTTCCCATCCTTTAATTGAAGCCAGTTTGGGTATATTCTATGCTATCCATTGGAGATGCAGCCAAAGCCTGCTGCTGCTTTCACTGTCATTTACCAGGTAGCATGTTTGACAAAATGGGAACGGAAGCTGAAAACCAAGGTGACCTTGCTGTTGTAACTCTGCAGAAAAACACCTGGTGCTCAGCAGTCTGAACACCTGTAATTCAGCGAAGAGTCTGACAGAGAAGGAGAAATTACTGTGATGTTTTTGGGCTAAGTTTCAAGGTTCATTTTACACATATTCATACATGCATAAATATACACACACGGTGGGTACGTCAGCTCTGCAATCACTGGGTGGGATTGCAGCTTATGTGGACACACCTGAGCTAGCTTTAATCTAGCTAGAATGGATACTGAGCAGTGGAGCAACCGGAATCCTAGGTACTTATTCGGGCAGTTAGCTTGTGTTGAAGCCCACGCTGCTGTGGCTTCACTGCTCTGGTATTCAAGTGAGCAAGGCTAAAGCTAGCTCAGGTATGTCTATATCACCCAGTGGTGGCTGGATCTCTGAGTAATTCACCAACATAATTGTTTCTGACTACTCTTCTTTCATGCTCTTTTTTCCCTGCCATATTATATAATTAGTTTCCAACAGTCGGCTCTTTTGCACTCTAGTACCATGGGTTGACCACCACTAGACAAAAGCCATCCTCACTGGTTTGTTTATAAGATCAGCTTTTCCAAGTCTCAGTGTTAGAACACAAGAAGTGAAAGCCTGGTGCACTGAAGATAAATGGCAGTACTCTTATTTAGTCCAACAGGTTCAAGAAAATTAACAAGCACGCTAGCAACAAAAGACTGTAATGCACAACGTAAGGTAACAAGCAGATATGCTGATCTTTCTCGGAGCCTTTTTAAAAATTTCCCCTTATTATCTTTAAATCCTTTATCACCACCTTTATAGACTGAGATTTTGTCTACATTTTCATCATCATGTACCTAGGACATCTACATGAAGGCAGATGGATAAAATATAAAAATCATTAGTGCACAGTCAAGCATGCTAATGCAGATTTAATTCAAATTCAAGCAATTTTGGTGGGCTCATTCATGGAGAATATTTATCCAAATTACAAAGCTACCCACACAGGTTGGCAAAACATGGCATAATTAGCAGTCTCTTCTCAAGGAACACCCAGGATCGGAAGTGGAGGGGTGTTCTAGGGCCAGATTGAAGTGTATTGGAATTGTTGGTTGTAAAGTCCATCATTACCGTGGTGTGTGTTGGATGTTTATACAGACACTTGCTGCACTAGCTCACATTTCACCCAACAGTCTCATGCTTTCAAAAGCAGAGATCTGGTGCTCATGACCAGAGAAAAAGTGGAAGTAGTTAAAAAATTAAACTGGCCACATTTCCATCTTCAGACCTGAACCAAGCTGAGTTTCAGGTACTTTGGGATTTTATTTGCATAGGTCCCATGAAAATGCACTGCTGCTATCAATTAAAATCATATTTGCTAGTCTGAACATGAAAACGAAACCAGTTTTTATTTCTTCTTCATTCTTCTTCTTTGTACCTAGGACATCTCCAGTGAAATCAGCTGACATTCTACCTTCAGTTACAGTCAAGCAATCCACTG
This sequence comes from Gopherus flavomarginatus, assembly GCF_025201925.1. Lineage (NCBI taxonomy): Eukaryota > Metazoa > Chordata > Testudines > Testudinidae > Gopherus > Gopherus flavomarginatus. Next base: position 40,355,050 of record NC_066622.1, read on the forward strand.
AAATTATTTGAAATTCTGCCCTCAGCTGTACCTATGCAACTACATTGAATTAAAACTCATTTTAACTGAAAGCACTGTTCTGCTCTCAAAAATAACTATTTAACAGTAGGGCCTTATTTCTCAACAGAGGCACTCCCTATGCGTATTCTGAGTAATTGCTGCTTATTTCCTGAGTATGTAAGTTTGTTGAGTATTTCTGCAGAAAAAACACAGCTGCAGAGGAGCAAGCTTTATCCTTTTCAGGTTAATGCCTCATTGACACAATTGTTGCAATAACAGAATCTTTACTGTTGGTTAAACATGAGCTAGAAAGAGCAAAGGCCAACTTTCAGATTCCAGGATGAGTTTCCAGGGTGGCAGCTATGGGGAGACCCTCCTACCCCAATCTTTCTACCAGTAAACTAAGTAGATTTTATTTGGAAGACATTGGAAGACAAAATGAGCCCATGATGCAATTTTTCATATCACTTTTCAGAGTACAATGGTACTTCAATTAAAGGCTCCTATCCAAAATTCTAGCAACTTACACATACTTCATAATAAAACACCACTGCACTGACATGCACAAGTAAACCCCCAGCCTACTACAACAACAAAAATCTTCTGCTTCGATCCGTGCCCCATTGAATGGACCACTTTAAGGCAAGCCTGGGAACCAGGCCTTGCAATGTGCTCCAAGGTCATCAAATCAAGGTTCTGTAAATCAAAGGCCCTTCACTGAAACTGTCCTACCACCACGAACCCCACTCTGCAGGGCTATCAGCTCAAAGCACATCAGTTCCATGCAAGATTGTTTAGCAAGGACTCAAATGACTTTATAGGAGGAAAGTAACACTTTAAGCTTCACCCAGAAGCTGGAGAGGGAATTAACACTGGGCCCTCAGTAGCAGCCATGCAATCACAGTCAAATCAATGGAATTGTGAAGGAGTAGCTCAGGACGAAGTTTGGCTCATCAACTTCAAACAGAGTAATGAAATTATCAGATCCAAATGCGTTTTCACCAACCATGTTTCCAAACATAAATAAACTAATTCAATCCCCCCACCAAAACAATTCATGGCTTTTTAAACACATATATTGTCTTGTTAGCCTTTTAACTTGCCAGGAGGACTCATTAAATTGGAAAATAAAACAAGACAAGATATGAACTGTGTATTGTGGATAAACGGCAGGAAAAGTGCTGAGTTTTGGATACAGGACTGAGTTTACTTCCTAAGTTTACTACCCAGAGGTTTTTAACAACACAGCTTCTGTAAGCGGAGCCTTCATTAGAGAGCAAAACAGAACTTAAATGGCCAGGCATAAAATGGCTGAATTAAGCTCTTTCTTTTCTCCCTCTTTAATGGGAGTGATTGTCAAAAGATTAAAAGTAGGTTAGGAGAATAATAAAACAGCTATGTTTCTAGTGTCTATCTGACAACAGCTTTTGTACAAGTGAATAATTACATGAAAATCACTTCCTTTCCACCTCTCTTTGGGATTTCTGTGGGTTGCTAGGCAGTCACTCTCCTACCTTCTGCTAATGTCACTTGCAGACTCTGATGAATACAGTATATTCATTCTGAGAAAGGGGAGCTGAGAGGGAGAAAGACCTAAATACTCAAGGTTTTGTTTATCCATTGCTGCCTTCAGAGGCCAACACTATAGTTCAGATTACTTTACACATATTTAAATGCTAATTTGCCTAGGCATGATTGGTGGCAAAGTACCTCCACTTAAATGGAGCAGACTCTTTTTTTGGTATAGAAGTCATCGTGGTAGTATGTTTTTGTGGTGACAACCAGTGTTGAAAGTCAGCTTCTGGAGCTCAGAACACCAAAGTTATTTCTGGAACTAACAGGAAGGACTCTTTCATTTACTCTCACTGCCTCTCATTACCAAGGCTCGGGGCACCTGGAGAAATTACCACCCATCGTGAAATGTATCAAGATTTCTACTGGAACTACCCAGGTCAAGTCTCAGTGGTCCTTGGCATAATTCCAAAGCTGCCCCCATCAAAATGCTATCCTACTGGTCAGCCTGTAAAAATAGGGTGCACAAGGGTTTACGGTACAGCTTCATTAAAAAAATATAATCTACAATCACCTTTCTTGTCAACATACTCATTGGGATCACTAGGGTTACAGAGATTTCATTTTGGACTGATAGCATGACTGTTTAAGGGGTTGTAAACCAAGAGTGGACACACTGATCTCAAGAGTGCTGGCTCTGCAGACTTTGAAATTGCAGGTTTTATTTGATTACGGACCTGCTGGTTGGCATCCTCCACTTCTAGTTATCTCATCAGGACACAACAGGAGCCGGCAGAAAACCTCCAGGCTTTGAATTCTATAATCAGATCAAACATACCCTGAGCACAAGTGTAACCGGGCCCTTTCCTCAGCCCCCCCTTGCTGAAGCTCTTTGCTGTCCCAATAAAGCATTACGAGACTCTTCTTAATGCAGCACCTGTGGCTTTTATTCACACAATGTTCTCACCACCAGTGATACTATTTACAGAGCTTTACAGGTCTTACTGTCTACTCTTTTATAGGGAGTCTACCTCAGCCTGGAGACCTCCCTTTCTCTGGCCATTCCCCCCTGTCCTCTGGCTGTCAGTCAGCCTTTATGGCCCTTCAACCTGCAGGCCCACACATGCAGCCAGTTCCAGAGGCCAGGCACCAGACTTCTCCCCAGCCCCAATCTATTTCCCCTGATTGGGGCTGGCTGAGTAGGGGCTAATTAGGTGCCCTTGCAGCAGCACCCTGCTACTTACCTCCCCCCTTAAGCTGGTGCCAGGCCTGGTCTCCCTCGGCCTTGCTTCCCTCGGCCTGGGATATTACTATGCGGTGGAGCCCCCTGCCCAGCTGACGGACCCCCAAGAACAACTCTCTGGGGCTTCGGTACACTCCACCCACAAAAGGTGCATTGGGTAGGGGGTGGGGCACCCCACCGGTCCACGCTCACCCAGAGGTCCTCACACCATTCACACGGCTGGGCCGGCCGCTCCAAAGGCTCCAGAGGCTCCTCCTCCTGCTTCACTGGGGGTGTTGACTCAGAGCCCGCTGCCCTGAGTTGGCCCCCCGTTTCCGGTCCAGGCCTTCCGTTCCTGGGTTGCGGGGCCTCCTCCTGTTGGATGTCTTCTACCTCCCCCAGGACTCCCTTCCCCAGGTGGTCCGGCCCCGGAAGCTCCCTGGGCTTCTCAGTCATTCCCTCCTGTTTGCTATTTTGGCTCCGTTGTCTAGGCTGTTCTACTTTCCTCCCTGGAGGTTGAGGGGCCTTCCCTTGCTCCAGGTCCGCCTCCCCCAGGGTCTTGCCCTCCCTTTCTAGGGTTCTCTTTCCCTTCTTTAACGGTTGCTTCCCCCCGGCCACCTTTCCCCTCAGGGGAAAGCGCCAGTTCTGTCCTAGGACCACAGGGTAAGCCAACCCTTCGATTACCCCCACCCGCTTCCAGGTAAACCACCCGTCCACCTCGAGAGGTACCTGGCCAGAGGACAATATTCCCTATCCCCATGGATGCATTCCACCCACATCCATCCCCCAGGGATAAGCCAGTGCAGCTTTACCAAGCGCCACTGTACAAAGGAGTGGGCGGAGGCCATGCTCACCAGACCCCTCTGGGGCCTTTTCCCTACCTGCACCGGGATGGTGGCCAGGCCACACCTCGTTTCCCAAGCCCCACTCCTAGTCCATCCACAAAAGTCCGCCGCCCCACACTCCATCACCGGGCAGTCCCGACTTCTGTGTCCCATCTGTCCACATCGCCAACACACAAGCTGCCCTGGGAGGCTAAAGGTCCCCTTGGGCTCCTCCCGTCGCTTATCCAGCGGCTTCACCCCGCTGCGCTCACGGGGTTTCCTGCCCCCCCCCCGGGTCCTTCAGGACTCGATGCTTCCTCGCTGGGAAGTCAGCCTCTGCATACTCCTCGGTCCTTTGTACGGCCGCTTCCAAAGTGGCCGGCTGATGTTGCCACACCCAAACCCGCACACTGTCAGGGAGGCCCTGTAAAAACTGTTCAAGGACCACCAGGTCCATTATCTGGCCCACCGTGTTGGCATCGGGCCTCAACCACCGGGTTGCCCAGTCCGTTAACTTTTGTGCAAAGGCCCAGGATCGCACACGCCCTACCCACCAGGCTGCCCGAAACTTCTGGCTATATTTTTCAGCCGACAGCCTGAGGCGGTCCAAAATCGCCGCCCTCACCGCATTGTAATCCCTAGCTTGGGTCTCCGTCAGGGCCATATACGCGGCCTGTGCCTCCCCAGTGAGATAAGGGCCCAGTCGCAGGGCCCAGGTGGTCCGGTCCCAACCGGCACCCAGGGCCACCCGCTCAAAGGTACCCAAAAAGGCATTGGGGTCATCGGCGGGGGCCATTTTACAAAGGCTGAGGCCTGGGGTCCAGGTCCCATCCCCCACAGCAGGACTCACCAACCTCTGCAGGAGCTGTTGCTGTACAGTCGACTGCTCTTTGATGAAGTCCTGGAGGGCTTTCTGCTGCTCCGTCTGCCAGACGAGGAGAGCCTGCCGCTCCACCTGGTGGGACTCCTGGAAAGACTGTAGCGTTTTTTGCATTTCAGTCTGTTGTTCAGCGAGCCATTGCAGGGGGCTCTCCACACCCAGGCCGCCACACTCCGTCTATGGCAACGGATCCCGGACAAGCCCCTACGTGTAACCGGGCCTTTTCCTCGGCCCCCCTTGCTGAAGCTCTTTGCTGTCTCAATAAAGCACTACGAGACTCTTCTTAATGCAGCACCCATGGCTTTTATTCACACAAAGTTCCCACCACCAGTGATACTATTTACAGAGCTTTACAGGTCTTACTGTCTCCTCTTTTATAGGGAGTCTACGTCAGCCTGGAGACCGCCCTTTCTCTGGCCATTCCCCCCTGTTCTCTCGCTGTCAGCCAGCCTTTATGGCCCTTCAATCTGCAGGCCCACAGGTGCAGCCAGTTCCAGAGGCCAGGCACCAGACTTCTCCCCAGCCCCAATCTATTTCCCCTGATTGGGGCTGGCTGTGCAGGGGCTAATTAACTGCCCTTGGAGCAGCACCCTGCTACAACAAGATTAAAGTTTGCAGAACTGGCATCCCCAGTTAAAAGATCCTCCAGAGATCTGAAGGTTTAATTTAGGGCATCCTCTAGTTGTAGTCAATGATTTTAGTTTATTGTTCATTTATTATGTGGTGATGATTAAGTAATATGTTATGTTATATGTAATCATTGTATGCTAAATAGAGTTAAGTTGTAGGATTATAGACAGAGCCATCCCTTGGGTACGGAGAATTGGGGCGACCGCTGTGGGGCCCGCGCTTTGGAGAGCCCTGCGGGCCAGTGCAATTGGTTGTCGCAGTTGGTCCCGGAAGTGACAGGTCGGTCTTGGAAGTGATGGATTCGCCCCAAGCCCAGCACCTCCCTAGGGACAGGCCTGATTGTAGAAGTATAAGATTGATCAGTATGGAGAAGGAATAATCACGTTTTAGGTATCTAAGTAGGGTTGAAATGCAAGGTCTGTAGGGTAAGACCTGCAAGATTTTAGCTTAGCTATTTTTGGCCTTGGAGCTAAGAAATGCTGACCTAAGTTAGTGACAGAAGAATAACCCGATGCCCTAAGATTATGGGAAAAGAGGTACCAAGGGGTAATATTGCAAAAAATTAGCCGGAAGATTAATTTTAAATCATAAAAATGTTGTAAAGACACATCTGTTTCTAACATGTGCCTTAACCACATGATACAGGCTGTGCATCAATGCTAATGAGAATAAAGAGAGCCTACACAACCTATAGAAATCAGGGTCCCTTAGGTTTCTAGGGGACATCAGACCAAGAAGGCAAAAAGAGGGTTAACACTTTCATGGACATGCACAAAATGTAGGTATAGACAGAATCACATTATAAAAAGAAGTTGGCCAGAGCGGGAAAATTGAGCTCTGTATGGGAAACTCTGGCAGGAACCATCCCTATACTGATGTTCAATCCATGAGAGACTCATCAGACCCTAACACTATTGTTAAGGATGTGAGTATAACTATATCTACAACTTGTGCATAGGTCTTTATAGAATGTCCATATGCTTGGGTAATCATAACTTTAATTGTAACTTTAATAAAACTTGTAAAATAGACTAAACTTTGTACTTGTGAATGTATGTGTGGTCACTACCCTTGGTCTGTGTGTGTTCCTAGAGACTCTAAACCTAAAGCAAGCAGCAGAGGTGACTTTCATTCTGTTAAACTTGAAACTGTAGCAGCCAAAGCCGAATCCACGGGGTGTAATACCACATTACAAAATTCACTTTAAATAAAATAAAAGGCTACACAGTCCTGCAGAAAAGTAGGTATTTTGCAACGGACCATGCTGTTGCCAGTTTCTTGTACTGCTAGTGCCACACAGGACTACCCCCATATTCGTCCAGTTACTCAACTGCACAACTCCTGCAGAACTCAACACCACTAAAAAAACCTCTCTCTTCATCAGTGACGGGCGAATTGGCTATTTAAGTTAGATTACCCTGAATTAACTTTCACCCATGCTTTGAAGCATACAAAATTCAAACATTTTTAGAGCTGCGGAGAAGTTCATTTATCTACCCCCAATCTCCCACCTACTGGGAAGTTGAAAAGCCCAGAGGTTTGGGGATCCATCCCAAGGTCCGTTCACCAATTCCTATTGTAGAGCCTGGCACTTCTGGAAGCCTCTCTGTTGCGCTGCAATTGCTGCCCAATCCAAACAACATAGCACACGGTGCACTGTGTGATTAGAGCTCCACCTGTGTAGTCAATGCCAGTTTACTACCAGCGGGTTTAATACAGAAACAACCATATGTGCTAGGCCCTTCTGTTTCTAACAGGGGAAATGCACACTGAGATTCCTCCCTCCACCAACACTAAGGAATATACACTCTCAGGGGCCATGCTCTGACTAGGTTATTCCATAGATCAGGGGTTTCTTGCACCGTCCTCTGAAACAACTGGTTCTGACCAGTGTCAGAGACAGAACCCTGGAGTAGATGGGTCATTGGTTGATCCACTATGGCAACCCCTTTATTCCTAAAGCGACTTCTTGGTGTTGTATATGGAATCCCCATGGAGGAAGTCAAGATATAGTGGAAGGGTGTCACAAACTATTGGGTGCTTATCCTAACAGAACCAAATTCTCGACCTTTGGCTGCCCATCCACCAAAACTTAAATTATCTACAAACTGATTCTATGACTATGTCATTGCTTGGAGCTAGGGGTGAGATTCCCGGCTTGCACGGACACACTCATGCTAGCTCTCATCCAGCTAGTGCCCTAAAACAGTAGTGTAGCCAAGATAGCATGAGCGGCAGTGAGTGGCCGCATGGTTTAGCCATGCCAAGTACAAACCCACCTGAACCCCATCAGCACACACTATGAAAGGCTAGCCCATGCTACCCCAGTTACTCTACTATTTTAGCCTGCTACCTCACAGAGTTAGCACAAGTACATCTACGCAAGTGAAGAATCAAACCCCAGCTTAAACTGTGGACATACCTCAGCTCAATACACTAGCTTTTCAAAGTCCTTGCCATTTTACGTTTCCAAACATCTCCCAGGGAAAACACCCTTCTCAGCAATGGTAAACTGATCTCAATAAAAGGCTTCATTGTTATACACGGTATTGATAGACAATGGACATATAATTGGCTAGAATGCATGTGGAGGTAAGTTGCCTCATATGCAGTGTGGATGCAGATTTTCCCAGTAAATATATATTTTAAAATCAGGGCTGGCTCCAACCCTGCCCTTTTGATTTTGCTTTTTCTGGCGCATGAGCTCATTAGATGGGAGCCATGACTGATCATATGGTCTCTGGGGGAACCTTTAAGACATATGATTTACTCTTATTAAAATATTTACACTCTTATGTTAAATGAACTGAAAACGCACGAGTCATTGAGTGGCTGTAGCAGAACTTAGAAAGGTATCACAATGAAGTGAAACAAAAATCCATTTCTTTTCTTTGGAAAGAAACATTCTAGACTTTCAGTAAATGAGGAATGCTGTTAGAAGAGAGTGTGGTGATGACAAGGGGATATATCATTGGTCCCAAACCCTTTCGCAGTATCTGGCCTTTACTGTGAATCAGTTCCTTTCAATGCAATCTGATTCATTCCTCTGAGATAAGAATGAGACTAGTTTAGCTCTACATCCATTTATGGCAACTATTCAACCTATCTGCTTTGACAGGCAACTGACCTTCATGGGACATTTTCTAGCTTCCTGATGAAACCGTAAAGAAATACTGTAAGAAAGACAAAGCCCTTACTTATTCAGAAGCGGCTTTCTATTGTTTGCTTATTTGGTTTATTTCAGTAAATGCACTATCTGGGCTGGCAAATGTTAAGGAGACTGATGGGTGCATGAAATTGAAAGCCAGCTGCATCGTAGGCTTTTCCATCAATCATCTTCAGAGCAGAGCTATTGGATAGATAGCAACAGAGCCCGAGGTCAGCTCTCCTTTGACTTCCTCTGCCTGAGCATTTTCAGCTGATTAACAATTGTTCATCTTACAGAATTACAGCCAAGCTGCTGGATTCCTCTTCTAGAGCACCCACCCATCCTGCCTGTGATGTTGGTGTACCTTGTAGAAGTGTGTCCTAATGCCATTATGCATGGGGGAGGGGGAGTTGCCTTGTACAATTTAATGATGTAACACTTCAGACATGTGCTGTTGGCAGATACTGAATCCTCTTGGCTCTGTACATGATGTGAAAACACTCCAAAGATTGCAGCTGACCTTTCCTCTTCCTACTCTCCATCTGAGGAGTGTCTTCAGTGCCCTTCAGATGTTGCCTTTATGCTGATCTTTAACTTTTGGATTATTGACGTTTGGACAGAGAGAGGGTAACACAACTTCCTGTGAACAACAGGTATTCGTTTTAGAAAGAAATGCAGTGTTGTGTATTTGGCTGTCATAGTTTTTGTTCCTATGGCAACTGAGTTAGATTATTAGGGGATAGCCCAGCCAGCTTCGGCCGATTAGGGAGCTCTGTGTCTGTAAATAAATGGTAGTTTTGTTAGCTGTCTGCTGTCTGGTCTCAAGTGATGTCTTCCTAAACCGGCTGCCCCAAAGGATATAACATGCAGGACCCTTTCTTAATATGGATTTGTTGTGTAGCATTCCTCTTCTACAGAAAAGGCCCATAGCTCCCATGTGTTTCTTGTGGAGGAGACAGTTATCAGGAAGTATGTCATAGGAGGCTGGCCCTTTAATGGGAGTTAGGCCCAGCCTCACTAATCAGCTACCTCCAAGCTGAGACTGATTAAATAATTACAAAAAAACAGTGAGTGGAAAGGAGAGTTGCAGGAGGAAGGTTGGCTCCTGAGGCCAGCTCTGGAGCAGGGGGAGAAATGCAAGGGGAAAGGTCTTTGGGCCCTGGCAGACTATCCCAGGTCAGGAAAAAAAATGGGTTTTCATGTGGAATTTATGTTGAACTGTCTTGTGTTTGAAGAATAAACTGTGCTCTGAAGGAAAGGCTTGAAAAGACTTTTGGTGAGGCATGAGTCCTTCCAGAGCTGTAGAAACAGGCCAGCAGATGAACAAAGACCATTTAAATTAAAATGGTAAAGAGTTGAGAACCTCAGACAGCTGAGAAACAAGGTATAGTTTCCAGGATGGGTAATTTCTTATCTTGGCTATGCTGGACAACTTCAAGGTTTGCATTTATTGAGCTGGAAATGTACTTTTTATATGCAAGATATTCCTTAGTTCCTGTGTATACTGTGCGGCCTGTGACCAACCACAGGAGTTTCAGTATCCTTACGCTCAGTGTCTCGAATGTACTACCCTGACTGAACACTAGGGTACTGTGACTCCTAACCAAAATTAGTTGTACAGCCTGTCGTACGCAACAACATGCACACCTAGCCTATTTTATTTCATATGCTAGTCTGTTTCTTTCAGGCCAATGTGGTGGAAATCTCAGCTTTATAGTATCTTCCCTTCCGCAGCTTGTCCCTTTCAAAGGCCACATGATTAAATACACAGATGCCAGTTGTGATGTAATACTGATGAAGCAGATCCTTCTTTGCTGATAGGGACATCCCAGTGGCATTTTGATTATGCTAAAGAAGCCTGGCCTCCTTGGCCATTATGACTGGTGCCTTTTCTTGAAGGTTCTTCATCAATATCCTTGCTGTTACAGGGGATTGTGGAAATATATAAAGGAGCACACCCAGCCATGGCTGCAAATCATTTAAAAAATGCAAGTATATAACTCATGCATTATAATTCACGTGAAAAAAAAAATCATTAGTCCCAGAAGTTAAGTAGACTTTTTACATAAAAAAACTTGCTTATTAACCCAAACACTTAAACATTCCTGTTTTAGGAAGTTTTCATCTTTAGGATGCTTAAAATCTCCAGAATTCAAAACAGCAATAAAAGCAGAGATACAATAGCACAAAGGTCTGATTTATAGTTCACTAATTTTTAATACAGTCCTGTGCACAGACTGCATACAGTTTTCCACAAAAAAGGTTTTTATAAATTTCTTCAGTTAGGCAAGCACCAATCATGAATGACAACATAACATAGGAACTTTGACTAAAGCAAAATGTAGGAAGACATATGGTTCTTACTGATGTTACTAGAGCATTACAGAAGTACTTGCTCTGGAAACCTATTTCTCAGAATCACACTTTCTGAATCAGGTAACTACCAATATCACATGCATATGTTTCCAGCAAAAATTAACACACAGTAGTGTGTTACCTTCTGGCAAATAATTTTGAAAACATATTACACTGGTCTACAATTTTTGAGAAGTCGTCTGCTTCAGAGATAAAATGTGCTATTTATTATGTATTTTGATGTGCTGAATTCAAATATGACAATTAAAACAACTGATTGGCTACTGTTTCTAAGATATTTAAGTTTTTACATTTTATGTCTATGTATATTGTGTAGATAGTAGAGTTTTAATCATAAATTGTAAACCTAGGTCTTTTCATGTGTTTATGGTTGCTTTACATGATAATATTTCACCTGTCTTGTTTATGTAACACTTTAAAAATCAGCAAAAGGGTTATATAAATAAAATTTATTATGAAACAAAAGGCAAAAAAACTATTATGTACATAGTTTAGTCCTGTTCAGTGTCTACTCGGTGCTTCTTGGCTTGTCTCTTGTATTCATTAAATGGAGCATCTCTTGTCACTGTCCAGCAATAGTCTGCAAGCACTGATGGGCTCCATTTGCCCTGATAGCCTGCCAGGAGATTCCACTGCTGCAGTCTGGAGCCCAACAGCTCTGCCTTACTCTTGGGTAGTTCCAAATCCCTGACAAGGTCATTCAGTTCACCTTGTGTTAGGAGGTGTGGTTCAGAGGAGGAGGATGGGAGAAAATGTGGGTCCTGTGACATTGATGGTTCAGGACCAGAAGTTTCATCCTCTTCCTTGTCCTCGTCTGACTCAAGTGAGAATGATTCTGGTGCATCAGGAACCGACAGTCCTTCTCCGCGGGGTACTGGGCGTGTAGCTGATGGAATGTTTGGATAATGCACAGTCCACTTTTTCTTCTTTGACACACCTTTCCCAACTGGAGACACCATGCAGAAGTAACAATTGCTGGTATGATCTGTTGGCTCTCTCCAAATCATTGGCACTGCAAAAGGCATAGATTTCCTTTTCCTGTTCAACCACTGGCGAAGATTTGTTGCACAAGTGTTGCAGCATATGTATGGGGCCCACCTCTCGTCCTGATCTCCAATTTTGCAGCCAAAATAAAGGTGATAGGCTTTCTTAACCATAGTGGTTATACTGTGCTTTTGTGATGCAAAAGTCACTTCACCACAAACATAGCAGAAGTTATCTGCACTCTTCACACAAGTACGAGGCATCTCTGCTCACTTTGGCTAAACCGAAATGTGTCCCTTTGCAAAATCAAACACTGACAAAGAAGAGAGCACGACACTATATGATTTCTAGAGCTGATACAGGGCAATTTGTTCAGCAGAGTGATGTAAGCTTCGTTATGATTGCATCATCCACGACTTCTAGGAATAACATGATGCAATTCATATCATGTATGACGCAATACCAGCTTCAGATTGAATCATTCATTGTTTTGCCTAAAAAGCAAGTAGTGTCCAAACCCAGTCATAGATTTATTCATAGATCCAGTCAAAGATGTATTTTAGTCATTTCTGGTTAAATTGAGATCCCTTCCCTTTATAACTCACTTATCCTCCGCCATTCCCAAGTCAAGGGTCGTATATACTGACCCAATAGCATATCTTGAAAACTAGAGCCAATCAACAATTTTAAGCACCATTTTCGTTCTCAGTGACCCAGAATTAGTAAAGTTGGACTACATTTATTTCAGAAGCATTTTGGCTGTAGAGCAGTGTTATTTGCTCCTCTCTGAAAATTATATTAATGGAAAATTAAGACTTTGCTCCTTGTTTCACCCAACAATGAAAAACTAAAATTGTGTACACTTGACCAGGAAGGGCATGTCTTTGCTGGAATAAAGAATCTGCGAGGGGGAGGATCTCAGAGCCTTGGCTCCACCCCACGACTGAATGTCTACACTGCAATTTTATAGCCCTGCAGCCCAAGCCTGGTGAGCCCAAGTCAGCAAACCCAGGCCAGCTCTGGCAGTGTTGTGGGTCTTTTATCACAGTGTAGATATACCCAAAGACAATATCCAAACTAAACTATTTGTATTGAGTCAGATGTGAATTATCAGGGCAGCAACATGGTAGGTACAAAGAAGACCAGTTCCATTTGCAATAATCAGATGATAAGATCTTAGGTTCATTAGAAATGCTGCACACTATATTAACATTTTTGGTTAGTTGTTTGTAACCACATAATTGCCTAAAATTTAGGGTAAAATTTTCAAACCTCCTAAATGACTTAGGAGCCAAGCCCCATTTTTAAAAGTGAGTTTGGCGCTTATGCTTTTAAGTCCCTTTGGCTTTCAATAGGAACTATGTCCTAAGGCCCAGATTTGCAAAGGTCTTTACGTGTTGCTTCACTCAGTTTCACAACACCTACCTGACTAAGGAGGCAGCACCTAACTCTCATTTTTAAGTGACTTAAGCCCTTCAAAGCCTAAGACTCACCGAAAGTCAATGAATTCCTATGTGCCTAAGTCCCTTTTGAAAATGAGTGTTAGGTGTTGCAATAGTGAGTGGAGCAACACCTACAGATCTTTAAAAACCTGGGCCTTAGTGCCTAAATAACTTTGAAAAGAGGACAATGGTTCCTCATTCACTTAGGCCACTTTGAAAATTCTACCCAAGTCACCTCCAAAATCCTTAATGTACTATATCAGTTACAATGTGAAAGCTCTTTTGTGTGCCTCCCACTCCAACTAAGGGCACAACCCTGAAGCCCTAACATGAATAACCCTAAATCATGTGACTAGTTCCACTGAAGTCAACACTAACATTAGTCAATGGGACTCCTTGTGCAAGGAAGGCTTACTGGGAGTAAGTGTTGCAGGATAAGCCCTAAAGATGCAATACCTCTTTTAAAGAAATCATAGCTAAAAGACTAAGGAGGACAAAGTAAACAATTCAAAGCCGGATCCAAAGCCCATTTAAGTCAATGGAAAGGCTCTCATTGATTTCAATGAGTTTTAGATCAGGCCCTTTGAAAGATGGGTGTGCTATCCCTATCAGTGAGCTTTTAAAATATCATTTTAAATTTTGTTTTAACTAATGCAGCATTTTACAGGAATTGCTAAAAACATTACCATCCTTTTACTGCCACGTTTGGGGCTATTAACTGATGAGCTACAGTCAGGACAAAATTCTGGTCCCTTGGAGTCAATGGAAATTTTGCCATTACCTTTAATGGGGCTAGTATCTCACCTGAGTAGTTTTGACAGGATTAAAATTTTTGAAAGGAGAATATAGTTAAGAAGCTTGCTCGCATTTTCCCCTTTTCCCCACCAGAGAATATCTGCTTCCTGAAACAGAGAGGTATTTAATGAGGAGCTTCTCGGCTTTTTACAGCCTTCTAGCGAGTTGTAGCAAAGTCAGCACTGGAATTCTTTCTGGGCTAGGATCTTCATTGCAATATGACTCAGCATTGAGGACAGCTGGACTTTGGGCAATCCAGGGCTCAGATTGGTGTGCAAAAAATATTTGAAAGGGGAAATATATAAATTAATGTGGCAGTTGGTAAACTACGTGCTGGACTACATCCCTATGCAAAGTAAAATACATCAGTAATTCCCCAGAGAATCAATCATTTTGGAATTAGAGCATGTCAGATGAATCTTGGCATCACATCTAAGAAGGAATATCATTCTATCTTTGGTAGGTGTATTTTCCAAATTCCAATTCCACGCAGTGAGTGAAAATCAGAGCAGGCCATGCACATGTGAACACAAATTTACTATATCCTGGCTCATTTCAGAATCCAGTATAAAATCTTCTTCCTAACCTAAAATCTTTCAAGATGTAATGAACTGGCAGGAGGTGTGACACACTCTTAACAGTAGCACTGTACTGGCATAATCCTACCAAATGTAACACCTTGTAATGGGAAGAGATAGAAGGCCAGATTATCTCACCTACCTTGGTGTAAATCTCAAGAAACTCTAGTGAAGTCAGAGTTAACTCCATATTTACATCACTGTAACTGACACCAGAATCTGGCCTAGACAGCCTGCTTATAACTCAAACTTTCAGGCCTGAAAGAATAGGTATAATAAATCTAATCCAAGCATAACTAGGATCAGAAGTCTGCCTTTGGATGCATACAGAGAAAACCTGTTGACTTCTGAGGGTAGAATATTGCCCTTAGGTGGAGTACTTGTGTCAAAGGACACATGGTCATACTCTTTCTCTCTCCACATGTGCAATAGTTTGATGTTCCTAAAACGGAGAGGTCACTACTGCCTTAGCTGATGCATGTATCATTTTTGTGTCTAAATTCATCCACCGACAAACCATGTCTTATTTGGAGGAGTAGTAAAGGGAGAAGTTGACAGACACACAGAAAAAGAGAGAAATGATGGACAGGGGACGAAACAGCTCTCTTGAATCATTCCATGTTTGTTGTTGTTTTTCCTACAGTCAGAAAACTACGTAGAATACTGATGAGGGAATAACTAGACCTGACTGAGATGATTGTTTTTGGGTTAAACACTTGATTCACATTTTCTCAGATTAGGGCACATGAGATTACCCACCTACCTGCAGCTATTTTGGGGTGTACAGTCTACTGGAAAATAGAAAACACTCCCTTTTCTCAGTGATGGTTACCTATGGCTTCAGTTTCTAGTCACACAGCCTTCCTTTCCAATGACTATCATCTTCTTAGCAAATGATTATAAGTAAGCCAGTGTCGGTCTCTATTGACTATTCATGGAAAGTGGAAAGAATAGCAGTTATCAGAGCATGGTTTTCTGGTTTTCTAACTCACAGCTCGGCCATTCTCCAGTAATTGCCAAAGGCATAAAAGCCTAAAGGCAAATTAAGCAGAAGCCTAGACTGCTGATTCCCCTAGAAGTAATGAACAGTTTTCCTCTTTAAGACTACACAGGTTTACTGGCAGGGGTGGGCACCTTGCAATTGGGTTCAGGCCCAGCTGCTGGAATTAGGCCATCGGCAGCTGCAGTTCAAAAATTCTGAAACCACTTGAGTTTATTGTAGAATTAACAGAGTACAGTTCAGCTCTTTCATTTCAGTTCGATCTCCTTGAAAACTCCGGTATCAGCTGTATTTGAAGAAAATAAGTAGTAAGTATGTGGAAAGTTTTGGACCCAATCCTGCCTCCTTGATTTCAGTAGGGGCACACCTTGAATTTTACATATGCTCTGGAGGGTGTAAGTGGTACATATGCTCTGGAGGGTGTAAGTGGTACTTAGGCCTTGAGCTGACCCATTGCACAGAGGTGTAATTCCCATGATAAGTGACTATTTCAGCTTAGAGAGAACAAAAGGACCGGTCTATATTTCATCCTTTATATATAGTGCAAAAGCCCTGTGTTTCTGGAGCTGTGGGACCAAGGTTTGTAGCCTGGCTCCACAAGTGTATGTGGTTTATTATGGAGAGATGGTGGTCTCTCCCTATTTAAAGTTGCAACCATTGCAAGGCTGGTTCTGCTACCTTCTGTACTTCTCAGTTCTCAGACTTTCACATGTTCAGAGCTAAGTCTCATTGGCAACTCGATTTTCTGTATATTTGGATTAAATTCAGCGAGTAGTATTTGAAATGAAAATACTTTAAAGTGCCTTTGCTAAAATAAGTATTGCAAACCCAGGGCTGGCTCTGGCTTTTTTGGGGGGGGGGTGGGGAGGGAGAGGCAAAGCGGGAAAAAAAACAACCTGCGGCACGGCCGGAGCCAGGATGCAGGGGGACTCCCTGTGCTGCAGACATGCCCCAGTTAGCGGAGGGGAGGGAGAGGGAGTGGGAGTGGAGGGGAGAGTGAGATGAGGGGCGGCCAGGGCTTCAGCAGGGTGCTCGCCACGTCGCTCTGACCACCGCATTGCCTGCTGGGAGGGCTCTGCGCCGCTCCGGTCGGCTGAGAGGGAAGGACGTGGGCTGCTCTGCCGAGTTTTACTTGTTTGGCCTTGGCTGTAAAACCCAGAAATCTGTGTTCCAGTTTTGGGTCTAGTACTGCACTTATTTTGCTATGACTTGTTGGTACCTGAGTGAAGGTAGGCTTTGCATATGCCAGCTAATTTAGCTACGGAATGAACACGTGCATCTTATCAGGTGTGCATTGAATGGAGCATGATTTTGCAAACCCATCATGAGCTTGGCCAATGCCTCTCACTCCTGTTTAATAAAATGTTTACCTACCCATCCTTTTGATTCGAAGTTAAAAACCGTCATACCTTAGCTGGTGTAAACTGACATAGTTCCACTAAAGTTATTGGATTTACACCAGCTGAGGATCTGGCCCAGTGTCAAAAGAAAATACGAAAGATGTAAAACAAACAAGCAAACAAACAAAATTAGAAATTCCAAAAAACAAAATTTGTTTCATAAACCAGTCAAGGACAAGCAACTTATTTACATATCACAATTACAGAAGCAAGGAAAAGCAGCAAAGAGTCCTGTGGCACCTTATAGACTAACAGACGTTTTGGAGCATGAGCTTTCGTGGGTGAATACCCACTTTGTCGGATGCATGCATGTATTCACCCACGAAAGCTCATGCTCCAAAACGTTTGTTAGTCTATAAGGTGCCACAGGACTCTTTGCTGCTTTACAGATCCAGACTAACACAGCTACCCCTCTGATACTAGAAGTAAGGAAGCTGATAGTTAAGGACATTATAAATTTTTACACTGACCACATAATAAACCCAAACATAATACTTATCAGTTATAATACAACCACCTTAAATCAGACCCAAAATAAATACTCATCTTTAAAGAGTAATCTCAAAATATAAGCACAACACGGAAACCTTGTGAAAAACAAATGCTAAAAGTTACATTGCTATATAGGCATTGCTATCACATGTTAATACCCCAAAATGGAAGTCCACATAGATATGTAATTTTTTTATAATGTAATAATGTTTAAGGCCCTTCATTCAGCAAAGCACTTAAGCACGTGAATAATCACATCTGTATTCAGCAAAGTACATAAGCACATGCTTCGCTTTAAGCATGTAAGTAACCCTACTGATTTCAATTGGGACTACCCCTATGTGCTTAATGTTTGAAAGACTGGTCCTGCACGGTACACCGGACCCCCACTAGAGTGTGGTGTTTTGGATCCATGTGTGGTCCTGCGTTAACACGGGGACCGCGTTACCCAGGATTCCAATGAAGGTAATTAAATTTGGATCCATGCACAATCCCATGCTATAACCAAATTCGCGCTACAAAGACGCGTGTTCTAGTGAGGGTCTGCTGTACCGAGTACTCTGCCTCCAAATCAGAAAACACTTAAACACATGTTTAACTTCAAGCACATAAGCAGTACCAATAAGTCCTCTAGTCAACTGGACAACTTGTATGCCTAAAGTTAAACATATGTAAAGTCCTGGCAGATTGTGGCCATATACTTTTCCTATTACGCTGCTTATTATTCTTCTTTTCGTCATTTAATATTTATACTACCCTTCAGAAGCCCCATTAGAAAATGGGCCAGGTGCTGTACAAATACATAAAGATACGGTCTTTCTCCCAGAGAACTAATAATCCTTATAACACTATTCTCCAGAGACAGCATGTAATTATTTTACCAAAAAATCCTATTTTCAATTGATAAATATATTAACTGAGATTTCCCATTTAACATAACTGAGTTAATATAACAAAAATCATGAAGGCAAATTTACATTAGGACATGGTAATGGAATCAATTTAGCACTCTGCCTACATATATAAAAAGGCTTTAAAATCATAACTATAATTTTAGCTATAATATACATTACAACTTTATGTTGGATAGATGAACAATATCATTAACTAATGAAATAAGTTAAATAACAAACTAGGATTCCTGGCTTCTCCATGGCACATCAGATTCATTTCTAATCCTCGCACATTGCAAAACACCAGTCTTTCCAATCACCTCCTTCTGATTACCATCTTGCCTTTCCCCCTTTGGTTTGGAGCCAGTTCTTCTACACAGTTGTCATAAACAGATAGCTAAGGGTTAATGTCTCTTTCACCTGAAGCACCTGACCAGAGGACCAATCAGGAAACCGGATTTTTTCAACTCTGGGTGGAGGGAAGTTTGTGTCTGAGTCTTTGTTTTTCTGTCTGCCTGCTTTCTCTGAGCTTTGGAGAAGTAGTTTCTACTTTCTAGTCTTCTGTTTCTAAGTGTAAGGACAAAGAGATCAGATAGTAAGTTATATGGTTTCTTTTCTTTGGTATTTGCATGAATATAAGTGCTGGAGTGCTTTAATTTGTATTCTTTTTGAATAAGGCTGTTTATTCAATATTCTTTTAAGCAATTGACCCTGTATTGTATCATCTTAATACAGAGAGACCATTTGTATGTATTTTTCTTTCTTTTTATATAAAGCTTTCTTTTAAGACCTGTTGGAGTTTTTCTTTACTTCAGGGAAATTGAGTCTGTACTCACCAGGGAATTGGTGGGAGGAAGAAATCAGGGGAGATCTGTGTGTTGGATTTGCTAGCCTGATTTTGCATTCCCTCTGGGGGAATAGGAAAGTACTTTTTGTTTCCAGGATTGGGAACAGAGAGGGGGAGTCACTCTGTTTGGATTCACAGAGCTTGTGTCTGTGTATCTCTCCAGGAGCACCTGGAGGGGGGAAGGGAAAAAGGATTATTTCCCTCTGTTTTGAGACTCAAGGGATTTGGGTCTTGGGGTCCCCAGGGAAGGTTTTTCAGGGGGACCAGAGTGCCCCAAAACACTCTAAATTTTTGGGTGGTGGCAGCAGGTACCAGGTCCAAGCTGGTAACTAAGCTTGGAGGTTTTCATGCTAACCCCCATATTTTGGACGCTAAGGTCCAAATCTGGGACTAAGGTTATGACAACAGTCTAGAAAAGTTCTCTCAGGGAGCATGCACTCTGAGCAGCTGTTTCCTGGTTCCTCACCATCTAGTGTCCATCAACTGCATGGACATGTGCACAGTGGAGTGAGATGGCTGTGCAGAAGGAAGGGAACATGCCTTCCAGTTGCTTTCCCCCATTGCAGCTTTTTATTGACCTTTTACATTATCCACAACACATAGAACAGCAGAAAACAAACAGGGTTAGTTTATGAGATGTCACCAGGGACAAAAGATGGGTGACTCACATTTAGCAGCTAAAATAATCATATTCTCATTGACAGGTGGGTGAAATTGCTCCCTCCCCCTTCATTTTAGGTGGTTTATTGTAGCATGTGTTAACCCTTTGTGCTTTACAATCTGTCTTCCTTTGAATTTAGCTGTGACACTCTGGCTATCTTTTCCAGACCTGAAGAAGAGCTCAATGAAGCTCAAAAGCTTGTTTTGCCCATCAGCAAACGTTGGTCCAGTAAAAGATATTGTCTCATCCTCCCTGTCTCTCACATATCCTGGGACCAACACAGCTACAACAACACTGCAAACATATTGTCATAGGATAGTTAAGTGTGTATCTGGTTCTTCATCATAGAATCAGGGATTGCTGCTGTTAGAAGACTTTTGTCTTGTCATCTAGACTGCACACCAGCAAAGCACTTAAGCATGTGTTTGAAGTTAAGCATATGAGCAATTCCCTTAAATTCCATCGAATTCAATGCAATTTAAGCACATGGTTAGAGTTAAGCACATAGTCATGTGCTTTGCTGAATAGGAATGGATTTAATTAAGTGCTCTGCTGAACTGGGGCCATAATTCCTAAGAATTTTCTTCTTCCTGATGCTTGATTTAAGGGCATTTCATACACAGCACTCTAGTATCAGGAAAGGAAATTTACATATAACTCCTTCGAAACTTACTAGACTATTGGGAAAAGAGTTAGAAGATACAGTGGATTTTCAGCAAATATTGAAGTTCCACATCTGAGATTTTAATAACTTGGAGTTTTTGAGCCAGGAAAATGTATGACATTGGGATCTTTTGAAAACTATGAAAATAAAGTCAAGTCTTTTTGTGAATGGCGTGTTTTGGAATTGGCTAACATAACTTGCAAGATACTACAGGAATTAGTGCCTGGTACTCTGACTTTTGTGATTTATACACCTGACTTTGCTGATGATGGGTCAAAGAGTTCAGTCCGTTTTTTTCCATACATTATAAATATAGGAGCTAATCTAACAGAACAAGTCAGTGATACAAGAAGCATCAGTGAGTTGAAAGGAACCATTGGGATTACAATCAAGGAGAAGACAAGAAATGAAAGGCAAATAGAGCCTCTTCTGCATAGTTTAAGCATCCCTAGTCCAAACCTCTGTGGATGCCTCTTCACTATACAAAGCACACACAAAATGAGTTTAAATAACACTGCATTTGTACTTCCCATGTACAAATTAGCAGAATAGATTGCATCTTACTTGTCTTTCTTAGACACAATGCTTTAAAATGAATCAACAAGTCTGGGAAGTACATGTAAGAATCCCTTAAAGCTGCTTTGCACTATAGCCTGGGAACACCAACACAGCTAGTAGATCAGTCAACAACAAATAGTTGCAGGTTATGAAGTATCAGAGGGGTAGCCATGTTAGTCTGGATCTGTAAAAGCAGCAAAGAGTCCTGTGGCACCTTATAGACTAACAGACATATTGGAGCATGAGCTTTCGTGGGTGCATCCGATGAAGTGGGTATTAACCCACGAAAGCTCATGCTCCAATACATGTTAGTCTATAAGGTACCACAGGACTCTCTGTTGCTTTTTCAGGTTATGGAGCATATACACATAGCAGATCTACTAATTAGACAACTGTACATTATACCCCTTTACTCTGTTCAGCTACAGCCTGTTCTTAGCTCGTCAGAGCACATCTCAGAACTGTATAGTTATTTCCAGATGTGTCCAGATACCTAAGCCCCAAAGCTATGTATGTACCAGGAAAAGATAGGCATTCCTCCACCTAAGTTGCCTGTGGGGCCTGATCTAGCAAGTACGCTCAGACCATGCTGTCACGGGGTCCTTGGGCGATGCTCTGGAACTGCTCCCCACAAAGCCAGGCAGGACTTTGGGGAGCCTCCTCTCCCTTGGAGCAGACTGTCTTCAGGGCAAGAAGCTCACAAGGCTTCACCTTCCTGGGTCTGACCTTGGAGAATTCAGCATATGCCCCTCCGTACGCTTCCCACAGCAAGTCTGCCCAGGCAGGGTCCTGGGGAAGCCAGAGGGTCCTGCACGCAACCTCACTTCACAGTCAGATGTGACTGTTAGCCAGCCAGTAAAACAGAAGTTTATTAGATGACAGGAACACAGTCTAAAACAGAGCTTGTAGGTACAGGGAACAGGACCCCTCAGCCCGGTCTATTCTGGGGCCCAGCAAGCCAGACAACCCCGTCTGCCCTCACTTCCCGTCCTCAGCCAGCTCCAACTGACACCCCTCCACCGCCTCCTTTCCGGCCTTTGTCTCTTTTCTGGGCCAGAAGGTCACCTGATCTCTTTGTTCACCTTTAGCTATTCCGTTGCAGGGAGGAAGGGCGCCGACCATTTGTTGCCAGGAGACAGAGTATCAGTGATTTATACACACTGGCCTTTATCCCAACACCTAGAAACTTAAGAAATGCATAGGGGAAATTGAGGCACCCACACAGTATTCAGAGGAAACATTAAGAACAGTCCCACTTTGTCACTCATGCCTTCTGGATTGGGTCACTACAGATAAGTTTACACAAAATGGCTGGGAGGAGGCGGTCGAGAGGGGGTGGAGGAGCTCCCTCAAAACTTTTAGCCCAGTGGTTAGGGTACTCACCTGGGATGTGGGAGACCCCTTATTCAATTCTTCCCTCCACCTGAGGGAGAAAAGGCATTTGAACAGGTGAGTGTCATAACAACTGGGCTATGGTGTATTCTGATGTGTGTGTGGGGCTAACTTAGTCTCTCCTGTTGAAGATGTTCCACTCTGTATAAATAAATTCATTAGAGCAGGGGGACTGGATCCTGGGCCTCCCACATGAGTGCTCTAGCCATCAGGTTACAGAGTCATTCTTATGCTTGCTTATGCTCTCATCCCCACCCTTCCCCTGTTCCAATTTTGAAGCTGTTACACTGTGGATAAATAATGAATGATAATAATAATGAATGTGATTGGGTAACAAAATGGCAGATGAAATTCAGTGTTGATAAATGAAAGTAATGCATATTCAAAAACATAATCCCAACTACACATAAAATGATGGGGTCTAAATTAGCTGTTACCACTCAAAATAGAGGTCTTGGAGTCATTGTGGATAGTTCTCTGAAAATATCAACTGAATGTGCAGCAGAAGTAAAAAAAGTGAACAGAATGCTAGGAATCATTAAGAAGAGGATAGATAAGACAGAAAATATCATATTGCCTCTATATATACCCATGGTACGCCCACATCTTGAATACTGTGTGTAGAGGCGGTTGCCCCATAACAAAAAAGATATATTGGAATTGGGAAAGGTTCAAAAAAGGGCAAAACAAAAATGGGGTATGGAACGGCTTCCATATGAGGAGAGATTAAAAAGACTGGGACTTTTCAGCTTGGAAAACAGATGACGAAGGGGGGATATGATAGAGGTCTATGAAATTATGACAGGTGCGGAGAAAGTAAATAAGGATGTGTTATTTATTCCTTATAATACAAGATCTAGGGGTCAACTCATGAAATTAATAGGCAGCAGGTTTAAAACAAACAAAAAGAAGTATTTCTTCACACAATGCACATTCAACCTGTGGAACTCTTTGTCGGAGTATGTTTTGAAGACCAAGACTATAACAGGGTTCAAAGAAAAACTAGATAAAATCATGGAGGATAGGTCCATCAGTGGCTATTAGTCAGGATGGGTAGGGATGGTCTCCCTAGCCTCTGTTTGCAGAAACTGGGAATGGGCAACAGAGAATGGATCACTTGGTGATTACCAGTTCTGTTCATTTCCTCTGAAGCACCTGGCATTGCTATTTCTTTATTTACCGATGTTTAGTCCTAGTCTCCTCACCAGGAATACATGGTCTAACCCATTTGATGATTAACAGGAGAAATGGCTAGTAATTTAAGTTACAACAGCATTTTCATATCCCAATAAAACCATTACCAATGTGTAAATCTAATCCCTTGTCAGCAATTTAGTTAACTTTCTCTCACTAATCCATGTTGGAATTTTGGAAACGTTTTGCTTAGGTTAGTTTCTTCCTGTTTTTCTTATTTGTCTATGGCAGCTTGCTTGTAGATGTGGAATGGATGCATTGTGGAGTGCTTGCTGTCAAAGTAGAGTAGCAGGGAATGTGTGTGTGTGTGTGTGTGTGTGTGTGTGTGGTACTCACTTCAGAATCTTTTATACACTTTTCATTCCTGTTTTCATGAAATTAGAGGAAAATATACCTCTCTCAGGCTTGTTTAGATTCAACTTAGTTGCAGTCACTCTCATTGACTCCATGCCTTCATGGGTCATCCTTAGGAACCTCTTCATCTCATGAATATGTAGTTTATTAATGAATAAGCAACATTTCTTTCATCACCTTTGTTCTTCTTGTGGCAGGAAAGCTGAATTAGATAGAGTTAAAACTAGCTTTGAAAGTTTTTTTCTTCTTCTTCAGTCTATTCTTGGAAATATTCTTTCAATTTTATTGGAGTTTGACAGGAAATGAAATTCTGTTTTGAAAAAGACCAAGCACTCCTTTTCTTTATTTTATATATAAGTAGTTACATAGTGTATACATATATATATAGTTCTCAAGACAGTTCTTTAAAATTAAATAACTTTTAGAAAGTCTTGTAGCTTAAGTTGTTGACATGACAATACTTGGAACAACAGTTTTTCTTCTCTTCCTGAATTGGGAGAGGGTTTGCTTGCACACTGCCAGTAGTTAATTCCTCATTAATATAAATATTATATATTTAAATGGCTTCATATATTAATAATTACATTAGCAAGGTAATTAGAGTCCATGTTAGGAGATAACGCATTTTACCATCCACATAGAAATGATGTTTAAGTTATATTAGTATATTTGCATGTAGCTAACATATTTGCAAGTATGCATTTCACAAAGGTGTTTGTAGTTTCAACACTGAAGAAATCAACAAAATTTTAAAACATTTCCAACTATACATTCTTCTCGGAGTTTCAAAATCACAAGCAGAGATTTTCCTTTTAAAAAAGGGGGTTGGTATGGCCACTTGACAACCGAAATTTATGGCTCTACATTCCTTTTTACAATTAGACCTCAACCTAAAACATGAATGTTTTACATGGTTTGTCTTCTTGATGTTTGCTTATCCTTGGCAAGGAGCAGAAACCTCCTGGGTACATCTTTGATTAGTCTTAATATTTTGTAACCTAACTAGCTAAATGTATGTATTGTTGAATTTCCAAGCAGACTGGCTATCACATACTTATAAAAATAAGTCATAATAATTGTATTAATATAATTTTTCATCAACATTGAGTTGTCTTCCTAAAGGCCAGTGAGTGAGCATGACTCTGTTGCCTGGTAGTTGGAGCACTCACGAGAGAAGTGGGAGACCCAGAATCCAGTCTCCCTGTTCCAATGAATTTAATTATTTATTCGGAGTGGAACAACTTCAACAGGAAAAACAGAGAGCCTTGACATCAGAACATCCTATAGCCGAATGTCTAGCACATGCATCTTAGAAGTGACAGATCCCTGTTCAAATACTTTCTTCCTCTCGGAGGGGAGATTTGAATTGGGTATCTCCCACATCCCAGTGAGTACCCTAACCACTGGGCTAAAAGTTATGGAGCGCCTCTCCCTCCTGCAAAAATGGTGGGTGCCTACCATCAAGAGAGGGTTGCAGCTGAAAATCCCAAACCATGGGAGGAGCCTCCCTGCAGCCTGGATTTAGGGGCTGAGTTTAGGACACCCCCTTTGCCTTGGCACCTCCCACTGTCTAGTTTAGGCAGGGAGCCTCCTAGCTTGCTGGCTTTTGTGAATTCCATTCTAAGGCTCCTAACTCTCCCCGCTCATTGTATAGGGAGATGAGGTGCTGAACTCAGGCTTTGCGAATCCCAGGGATCTTCTAGGTGCCTGAAAGTTAGGTGTGATGATGCTGAGCATCACCACGCCCTAGTTTCTTTGGGAATCTATCTCCTGTCCACAGATCTGCAACCACCATGGCTTCTTCAGATCCTTTCCACCCCTCACCTTCCAACCAACTCCCCGATCCTCCTTGCTCTTCCCAATGAATTAGTGAATGGGTGATTGCTGTATTCATTGAATTATGCTTTCCAGGTACTTGTGCAGTTTTCATCTCTCCCTCTCCTCTCGTCTGATCCGCTAAGCTTCAAATCATAAATCGGTGTTTAGATTGTTATTTCATTTTCAGCTGTGGGCAGGAGGGCACCTGGGATTCTGGAGCAGCAAGGCTGGGCTTTTTAGGGAAAAATTGACACTGAAAGTCCCATTTTTAGAGAACTCTACAATGACACTGTGGAGTCTGGGACTTGAATTCTATTAGCCCCTCAGCAAACTGAGTACCTCTGTGTTCTGAGGTGAGTCCAATCCATGGGGTAAATTAGTATAGCCTGAGGATGCACCATTTTTACAACTGGTTTTGTGCTACCAGAGTGATGCAAAGAGGCTAGCATGGAACTGACCCACCATCTCAGAAAAAGCCGAGGGAGGCACTGATCATTTACTCCCCTTGCACTGAAGAGGGTCTAGTAATTTGCTGTTGCCTTATATCATCGACAGTGCCAGGGGACAAGTAAGCAGTGTCTCTGAGACACAGTGCCTCCTATGGCTTTTTCTGGGTTGATGCAACTTATGGCCGTGTGCCCTACGGTTCTTAGGATATTATAGCTGAGAATTTAAAACAAACCCTAGATATCAGTGGTACAATATTTGTTTTCCAAATTAACTTCTCAAAAGCTAATATATTACAGTGAAGAGACAAGCTTCCCCTGCGGCTATAAAACTCATTTGCTTTATGACTTTTTAAAATGCATTTATTTATGAGAGTCATCCTGGGAACTGATGCTGCTATCTGTTGTACCAGGTGAGCCTTTTCTGGAACTGGATTTCAGTGTTAGAATTTATAGCTTCTCACCAAGTAATCTGGCAACTGTCAGGCAGATTCTCAATCACTTGCTGTGACTGAACATGATAACCCAGAATACGTGATTCTTAAAAAAATTACATTCAAGAGCTGGGACAGATTGGACCAGCCATTGCTCTGGGCTTGTTGTGACAACATCCCAGATTCCTGGCTCATAACTTAGCTTTAGAGGACAGTGTTCATTAGTGATCAGGTACGGTCTTAGCTGCACTGGTATAGCCAAGGCTCTGCTCATTCTATGTCCCTCTCCTCTCACTCCCTGTCCACCTCCTGCCCTACCTACTTACTCCTACATGCCTGAACCCAAGATCTGAGCTGTCCACACAAGAGTCTTGCTCCTCTTTGCATCTCTGCGTGGGCCTATAGTGCAAGTTACAATCTAAACCACTGATAGAAGGGTCAAAAATAGAGGCCACTTGAGTCTTTCAGCCTACCCATGGCATCACTTCCATTAATGGTATCTCTGTCTTGCTATCTTGTAAATCTATTCTGCTATTCAGTTGCTACAACTACTAAGAATTTCTTCTTTCTATCTAGCCTAATTTGTCCCTTCCTCCCTGTTAGGCCATTGCACTTTGTCTAACCAGCCCCTGGGTCTAAGAATGTTGATTTACAGTATTTGTATTCATTTACTCAAGGGACAGTCATAGTGCCAAAAGAAAAAAGGCATTAGCGTATTACTACTTGGGATGAGTGAACAGGTAATGAGGTAATACCTGGCCCAAATCTTCACTCCAAACATACACTAAACCATTATGGTGGGGTACAAAGTATACCATTTTTAATATTCACATGTATCTTCACAACTGGTTCTGAACATAACTGGAAGTATCAAAACACTCAGCCCAGGGCTGCTGTCGTACTCTTTTCCGAACTGAAATCAGGAAGTATCTTGCAAGATTTTCTGCCCCCATTTGCAGACTCAAGGGGTAGCTAGATAGTTTGGATAGGTTCAAATTAGCATCTAAATGTCTGTATGCATAACTCTTTTAAATTAATCTTTCCCTAATTATTTCACCCGTTAGTACATCAGGCTCATTTCAAGAGTCAGTGCTGCCTCCTACTGTCATTTAAAACAATAGTCAATGACAGAGTATGCTGTGAAAAAGTACTTAAAAATAATTATTATTGGACTGATTATTGGATCAGTGCAGCTGGGGTCTAATGTATCAAGCAACAGGCTAAGAGTCAGATGACCTAGCTTCTATTCATGGCTTTGCCACTAACTCGATGACCTTGGGCAAGTTACCTTGACTTCGCTGTGACTTGGTTCCCATATCTGCAAAATGGATGATTTACACAGGCAGATAAGTATGGTTAAGATCTACAGGTGAGTTGAGCTATGTAAATGCAAAGTATCAGCATTATTATTATTAGTGGTCTATAAGCATTGCGAAGGGATGTGCTGGGCACGTCAAAACATTCAGAAAAATAAATATTGGCTAATTTTGCCTATGTTTATTTATATAGCACTGAGACTGTGGTGAAGATCAAAATATAGCAGAGATCATTTTAGCTTGTAATTCCCAGTCGACTATTAAAAAAATCATATTACCTCTCTTCTACTTCTCCTTCCTTGCTCCAAGAGGTGTTGTGTATAATGCACTGCAGGTGTATGGCAGAAGTAAATTACTACCCCCAGCATGCTGACTCAGCTGACCTTCTCGACACATTGTGGGGCGGAGTCAAGACTCCACCCATTCCCATCCATGCCCTAATCACCCAACGGGAGGCAGGGGCTGTGGAAATAAGCAGGTTCACAAAGCCCCTCACTTCCTCATCCCTGCACTCAAATGCAGGCATGCAGCTCCCCTCTCAATCTAGCTCTGCAAGCATTCCCAGGATGACACTCTAGCACAGGGGTCGGCAACCTTTCAGAAGTGGTGTGCCAAGTCTTCATTTATTCACTCTAATTTAAGGTTTCGCTTGCCAGTAATACATTTTAACGTTTTTAGAAGGTCCCTTTCTATAAATCTATAATATATAACTAAACTGTTGTTGTATGTAAAGTAAATAAGATTTTTAAAATGTTTAAGAAGCTTCATTTAAAATTAAATTAAAATACAGAGTCTCCCGGACCGGTGGGCAGGACCCGGGCAGTGTGGGTGCCACTGAAAATCAGCTCGTGTGCCGCCTTCGGCACACGTGCCATAGGTTACCTACTCCAGCTCTAGCATTTAACACAAAGGGATTTACAGTATTTTAAAAACATGAGATGGTTTTAGAGACACAGTAACACATTACAAGAGAGGCAAACTTTAGGAAACAGGCCACTCAATGCTCAGTAACATTCTGCCCTGTGCACAGCGTAATCTCAGTTTTTATCCTGAACTGTGAAACAAAAAACCCAAGGCTGGTGCAAGGATGTTTTGCGCCCTAGGTGAAACTTCCACCTTGACCCTCCCCCCCACCACCACACACACACATCAGTTCATTGAGGAGCAAATCCCAATGAGCCTTTATAGACCCCAAGGGCCTGCTGTGCCCAGGGACTGCTTCCCAGACCAGGTTCCCCACTCCTCGCCCCCTGAACTCACCTGGAGGATGCACAGCCCCCCGTGATCTCTCCCCACCCCACCCTGGTAGCCCCCGCCTCGAGTCCACTCACTGGCTTTGCCGGGCTTGGGCCACTGCAGCAGCTCGGCAGGGAGGAGCCCCCTTATGGAGGCACAGGAGAGCCAGAGCGACCCACTTGCGGGGGCAGTAAGCCCCAGCCATGGAGGAGATGGCGCGGTGCAGGAGGGCAGCAGCTGTGCCCTCCGCCCCTCCTGCCCAGGCTGCGGCCCAGTGCCCCCACTTCTGGGGGCTCCTGCAGCAGATGCATGCGGGCAGAGGCCCCGATGCGCCCTCCCCCGGCTTCCCCCTCTCCATGCTCGGGCTCTGCGGCTCCCGGGCATGTGAGCCACTGCCACCGCTGCCCCTCCTGGAGCAGGCTCAGGGCCCCATGCCCCGGCGGCGGCTCATATGCCTGGGAGCCGCAGATCCCGAGCGTGGCGAGTGGGGAGCTGGGGGGCACATGGGGGCCAGCGCCCACATGCATCTGCTGCAGCCTGCAGGAGCCCCTGGGGGGATGCCAGGCTGCAGCCTGGGCAAGAGGGGCAGGGGGGCGGGCGCAGCTGCTCCCCGCTAGCAGCGCCACCACCTTTGCAGGGCTCCTGCCCCCCTGCGCTATGCCAGCTCCTCCATGGCTGGGGATCTTCGCCCCCACAAGCCGACGCTCCGGCTCTCCGGTGCCTTTGGAAGGCGGCTCCTCCCTGCTGATTAAGGGCACCACTTTTTGGCACCCCCAGGGCTGTCCTTAGGATTTATGGAGCCCTATGCAGTATTATTAAACTGGTGACCCTATGCCCGACAGCAGCCTGAGCTTGCAGCCCAGCGGGGGAGGGTGGGGGGTGCAGAGGGACAAGGCAGAAAGAATAACAAGACGCCCAGCCCACTTCACGGTGGCAGAGTCACGGTTCCCCGCAGAGATCCCTGTACCCTCTCCCTCACGCAGAATGGATGTGCAGAAGGTACCTAATTAAAAGCACTAAACTTGGGAATAAAAATGTCAGTCACAGGTTTTTTGATATGCCTGGAAGTTTGTCAGACATTTATTTGCAAAAACTTTGTAGTAAGGGCAAGTCAGCTGTCTTGCTGAATACAACATTAAATATTATGGAATACATGATGAAGCTCTTCTCTGTTCTACATTTTCTTAATCAGTATTTCTAAGTTGATTTTTTATTTTAAATGTACTTTAAAGTAATCATTCCAGATTCCTACATATTTAACTCACTGAAACAGACAATTTTAAATTAATCAGTCACAGAGGTTTAGTGTGTTCATAACAATGTTCATTGCTTTTAGAAAAAGGAAACACTAATTTACTGTGTGTGATCTCCATAACAATACACATGTTTATGAAATTCCACCAACTTTAAAAAATATGTTTCCAAAGATTTTAGGCATAACAAAGGATATATATCTTACTAAGGTCCTGATTTTGCTGGAGGGTTCTCTTAAAACTAGTTCATCAGATAGTCAGAAGTAAAGAAAGGGAAACTCTTTGTCCAGCTATCTGGAAGCAAAGGGCTGTTGTCCCTTTAAGGACTCTCTTCAGTGGGGGAGGGGAGATTGGATGAAGGGAGAAATGGATGGACAGAAAGGACAGGAAGACTTTGGAAGTAAGTTTTTTTTACTATAAAAACAGGAGTACTTGTGGCACCTTAGAGACTAACAAATTTATTTCAGCACAAGCTTTCGTGGGCTACAGCTCACTTCTTCGGATGCGTAGAATGGAACACACAGACAGGAGATATTTATACATACAGAGAACATGCAAAGGTGGAAGTACGCATTCCAACTTTCATGGGCTACAGCTCACTTCTTCGGAAGAGTCCAATCAACTGAGATGAGCTATCAGCAGCAAAAGCCTTTGAAGTGATAATTGAGATGACCCATAGAAAGTGTGAGGAGAACTTAACATAGGGAATGGCTGGATCATTACACTAATTGAATCTATTTCCCTATGTTAAGTTCTCCTCACACCTTCTATGGATCATCTTAATTATCACTTCAAATTTTTTTTTCTCCTGCTGCTGATAGCTCATCTCAATTGATTGGACTCTTCGGAAGAAGTGAGCTGTAGCCCAGGAAAGCTCATGCTGAAATAAATGTGTTAGTTGCTAAAGTGCCACAAGTACTCCTGTTCTTTTTGCAGATACAGACTAACACGGCTGCTGCTCTGAAACTTTTTTTTACTATAGTAATTAAAATGTGTATTTTAGATCAGGGTAGTCTTTTGAAGAATGTATTTAAAAAAACATATGTCTGAAGATCCAAGCATTTAAGGCTAAAGAAAATTGTGCATCTAAAATCTATGCAAGGATTTTTTAGAGATGTGATTTTATAATCTTCACCAACTCACTAATGAAATATTTTTAAAGCAAATTTTAAACTAAGGTCCTGTAGAGTAACATGTTCTGAGTAAATATGGCAGTGATGCACAACTGTTTTTATCAGTACATTCAGAAACTGACAGTAGATACCTGGGGGTTGGCAAATGTCTGTTAAATGGCTTCATTACCCCTTGAATGGCTCTTCAACAGTTTCAGTGTTGTGCTGACAGGCCTGGCAGGCTGGAGACTTTTTCTCTTTTAACTACTAGACTCCCTTTCCAGGAAGACTAGGAGCCTGGAAGAAGGGTCAGAACAGGGATAGGAAAAGCAGATGAGTGGACACTAAGAGCCAGTGGTGCCCCAAATTTTCAGGTGTCCTACCCAGCTGCCTGTGCCTAAGGACAGCCCTGGGTGCCCCCAACCACTTGGCGCCCTAGGCAACTGCCTAGTTTGCCTAGTGGTTGCATTGGCCCTGAAAAAACCCTCCACTGATGCAACAAAGCTGGCAGGAAATTCAAACAGCTCCATGCAGAGGAGATGATAAAAAGGCACTAGAATGAAAATTAAGCAATTGGTATTTGTATTGCAGCACCTGGATTTCTTGGTGCCAAACAGAGTGGTGTGAATCTTGTATGAATTCACCTGGATTGGGGCCAACATCTCCTTTTGTGTTGATGTGTAATGCAATGGTGAGTGTGTTACAGGTCCCCCTCCATGCCAATCCATGAAATATATGAGTTGTTACAGCCCACAGACATGGCTCGTGGTTTTAGCTCTGAGGGGCCCCAGCTCAATCGTTGGTATGTCAGCCAAGAGAGTAGCAGTCACCACGGCTGGCTCCAGCTTTTTTGCCACACCAAGTGGCGAAGGGGGACAAAAAAAAAGATAAAGCTGTGATCGGCGGCATTTCAGCGGCAGCTATACCGCACCACTTCATTCTTTGGTGGCAATTCAGCGGCGGGTCCTTCACTCCCAGAGGGACTGAGGGACCCACTCCGAAGACCCGGACTTGCCACCCCTTTCCATTGGCCACCCCAAGTACCTGCTTCCTTTGCTGGTGCCTGGAGCTGGCCCTGGCGGTCACATATACCTTCTCCAATTTTTTATTTGAAATTCCAGGTTTAACTTGGCAGAGAAATATAAAGGCAAAGCCCAGTTAAATCATCAGGGACTCGATTCTGCCAATTCTTACAGATTAAGCTGCTGCTCCTTGGTCCCAAGGCTAATTTTGCTTCATAACAGTGTGGCAATAAGGGTTTCACATGGTTTCAATATAAAAATAAATAATCAGTCAGGTCAGTTTCCCTCTGAACTCAGGTCAGGTTCCTTGGAATGGTTCATGAACATTTAGATCAGGGGTTCTCTAACTGGAGGCAAAGACCCCTCAGTGAATTGTGAGGTTATTACATGGCGGCTGTCAGCCTCCACCCCAAACTCTGCTTTTCCTCCAGCATTTATAATGGTGTTAAATATACAAAAATGTGGTTTTTATTTATGAGGTCACACTCAGAGGCTTGCTATGTGAAAGGGGTCACCATTACCAAAGTTGAGAACCACTGATTTAGATGATCTCTTGCAAATTTCACATGGATTTTTAGTATCACATAGGCTACTTTCAGATCCCTCATTTACACAGAGTAGCATCTTCCTCCACAACTGGTTCCACGTACCTCAGTGGGACTCGCTGCTGATTAGAGAACCACTCAATAAGGGTATCTGAATTTGGCCCATAATTATCATTTCACTCAGCTTTAGTGGTAATCATCAGTGCATTTTTTGCACTCATTGCTTAGTATATCATGGGCTCATGGTTTATAAGCAAGAAATACAGTTGGCAAGCCAGTCTGCTTCAATTATTTACACAAGAAAATCCAGAATAATGAAACTACATTATCAGATAAATGGCCAGCAATTCAAGATAACTAGCATTGAAACATGCTCAGTTGCAAGTATAAAAATGTGTCTTGTCCCTTCCAATTTGCTCTCGTAGATCTGGATGCTCAGATCTGGATGATGACTGACAATTGCTGCCATATTTGGTGATGGAAGGGGCAGCCTGTTTTCACACTCCCACAAGGGCTGACTGCTAGTGACCTAATGCTCCCCATATCCTTCTCCCCATTTGCCTTTCCTCCTCTCTCTCTTTTTCAGCCATCCTTTACAATCAAAACACACATATGTGTATGAATATTTATATCTATCTATCTATCTAGATATCTGGGTAGGGAAGTAACAGCATTCTGCATGCACCCCTGCTTCTATGTTCCCATTAGCAAAGAGGGCAGCAGCAAAGTATGCAACTGCAGAGAAGTTGTTCCATGAGTGGAATGCAGCAACCATAATATGTATAGTTAAATTCTCGTTATGTTACTTGGTTAGATCTGGTTGGAAATTTTCTGATGAAACGTGTTTTTATCAGAACATGTAGATTTGTCACAGCTGAAACTGTTTGTGGAAAAGGGGCAGATTTAAAAATAGCTCTGATTTGAAAAATAGTTTTGAAATTGTCTAAAAGTCCCATTTTGACATTTTCAGAAATGAAGCCTTTTGCATTCCAGTTTGAAATTACTTTGTGTTTTGACATTTTAATTTATAAAATAAAAAGTATAATTTTTAATGGATGCTATAAAAAGTTTAAACATTTTAAGAGTTGAAATCAAAACAAAATATTCATTCCTAAATTCTCCAAATAAAATATTTTTATTATAATTATTATTGGTTCAAGGAGGTTTGTATGTTTTTTGGGTTTTTTGGTTGTTTTTTTTTGAGATTTTAATTTTTCATCCAAATTTGGGACAGGAAAAAATATTGAAAACTATTTCCCACCCAGCTCTAGAGAAGTGAATGATATAACCCTTTGTCC
Source organism: Gopherus flavomarginatus (assembly GCF_025201925.1). Lineage (NCBI taxonomy): Eukaryota > Metazoa > Chordata > Testudines > Testudinidae > Gopherus > Gopherus flavomarginatus. The sequence continues at coordinate 40,389,376 of NC_066622.1, forward strand.
CTCACAAGTAAAGGTCAGATTTTCTGCACACCATGAACCATTCATCTAGCACAGTAATCTTTTCATTCCTTTCTGTGGCATTTCCTGAAGCATTAATAAAAAAACTATCATCAAATTTGTAAGTACCTATTCATCTCCTGTGTTTCTCGTCTGTTCTTTAACACCTATATGCTGGCTGACAGGCTGCACCCCCTATTCTTACTCCCCTTATTCTCAATGTGCTCAAGAGTTTCCAACTTTTTTAACTTCCTCACCTCACCTGACATTACTTTGTATCCACTCTGACTGGTTTTGGAAGTAAGTTTCATTTTATCTTTTCCCTTGATAAATCCAGGTCCAAGAGAGTTTCTATTTTCAGAGAAACTGAAAAGCTGGACTCTTGACAGTGACATCAATTCTTTATATCTCCCTGACAGTGCTGTTTATCTATGCACAAAATGGCATTTTTTGCTGATCTCTCATTTTTTTCAGGTACAACTATTGCAATCATTTTGAAAAATCTCTCACTGTTACTGCAATATAATGACATAATTCAGGTTTCATGTCTCCCTCTAGTGTCTGGTCTCATTGACTACACAGCCTATTACTACCCCCAACTGTTGAAGCTTCTCGTTAGCTCAGATAATAGATGCCTGTGGTTTTGTTGCTGCAGCTTTAGGGTTCAGTCCTCACTTTCAACTGTAGGATCTACACTTTGTGTGAATGAGGCCATGGTTCATTACATTATGTTTTGCATGAAGAAAAATCAGATTTGTACATTGGAAGAAAAATCAATGTCAATCATTCATGCAAATGTATACAACAGTAATAATAAGTTAGCTTTATAGAGTGCCTTTATCCTGTAAACTCTCAAATATACTTAAAAATTCTTTACAGTTGGATGTAATAATTAGTATCATACACCAATTCTAAACTATAATAAACATGTACATTAAAACACAAGGGTATTTAATTTGCAAAAGAATTCTACTTCAGCACTAACTGGGTATTGGAGGGACTATAAATCTGCTCACAGGCCTGCTGTGGGGGCTTCTTCCTTAGCGCAGCTGGGAACAATCTGCCCCAGGTCTATTTGTTATATGGCCTGTCCTTTGAGCATGAAAGTTCTGCAGCACTCACTTCACAGTTTGTTCTGTTGTGTAATTTAAAGTACAACTAATTTGTAATACTAGGGATAAAACACAGGAGAATGAATGGTTTTGCATTACCCAGATTAAGCACAAATGTAGTGTAGCACACACCGCACCATAAACTTCGTAACAGATTAGTCAGTTCTTATCTCACAGTAAAAGTCTGACATCAGTGGAGAGGCATATGTGTAACTGAGAGCAGAATTTGGTCCAATAACATCAATTCTTTTGTAATTTGTATTTTTAAAAGAGCAGTTCCATGTAAAGTAGTATTGAGCAGTCTATACATTTGCATCAGCATTTTCTTCTACACACAAATGAGGGGCGGGGGAAGAGATTTAGTTTACAAGTTAACATGAAGCAATATTGTTTTGCACAGGCATTGAAGCGATGGCCCCAGGATGTTAGAGAGACAGGGTGGGTAAGGTAATAGATTTTATTGGAAGCTCAAAAGCTTGTCCCTTTCACCAACAGAAGTTACTCCAATAAAAGATATTACTTCACTCACCTTGTCTCTCACGAACAAGTGTTGTTTGTTTGGACAAATATAAGTGTTTTCATGGGCAAATTTGGAGATACCTATAGCGGAGGCCCCTCTGAATCTCTTACTGCTTGTGTCCTTGCACAAGTTTCCAACATATCTATTCTCCGTCCTAGAATTTACCATGTCTCAACATTTGCTCAGATGTAAAATATGCTGCCAGAGCAGCCCTGCCCTAGGATGCTCTCTTCCTGAGCCAGCATGCAATTCAACAGATGTGCTTGCCTCATTCCCCTTCTGCTGGCCCAGGAAAGGAACCGTCTCTCAGTGTTTGACACAAAGCCTGCCTCCAGGCATAATTTGTTCATCTACACCAGTCCAGTAGTTTCCCCCAAACCCTCAGAATAAAATTATTCTTGACACAGCCACAGTAAACATTTAAAGGTACAATAGGTTTTTCCCATTCCCATCTCCAGGGACATCACCCCCAGCTAACTCATCCTGGAGCCAACAGCAGCACTGTGTTGTCAGGTTCTTTGGCTCCTGATCCAGGACCTCACTCTCTAGGACTCCCTGCCTGACAGTCTTCTTACAGCCCTTTACTGGAGTCTTTGGCCTGAGGGCTCCTCCCCTACCCCTTTCATTTCTCTAGGTCCCTGCCTGGGAATTCTACCCCTGCTGAGGGGGATTCGCCCTCCACAACAACCCTCTTGCTTCTAGGCAACTTGACCTGCCAAAGCCAGACCATCCTTTTTTCCAAAGGGCCCCTGCCTGAAATTCCCACTTGTCAGGGGTCCCTAGCTTTGGTCAGCTCTGACCAACAGCTTTCCTCCAAGCACCTCTTGGGTGGTGCGCAGTTACTGCTTTCCTTCCAAACTCAGCTCTCTCCTCAGCAACTCCTGCCAGCTCTTCCTTGCTGCTTTCCTGCCTCTCTCCAAGTCATCCCAGGCACTACTCTCCAAGTATCAGGTAACTTTCACCTACCCATCTCTTGCTTCTCACAGGCTTTGACTCACCCAGTCACCTCCTCTCTGTGGCCCAGGTGCCATCTCTTAAGCCCAACTGGGAGTCAACTGACCAGCCATAGGTACACTGGCCTCGTCCCTCTTAAAGAACCAGCGTCACCCTGTGACCACTCCCAGTGAGGCAAAGAATACAAGAAATACAAGAAATTGTCAAATAGAGTAGAACCTCAGAGTTATGAACACCAGAGTTACAAACTGATCGGTCAACCATCCACCTCATCAGGAACTGGAAGTACACAATCAGGCAGCAGCAGAGACAAAAGAAAAAAGAAACAGCAACTATGGTACAGTACTGTGTTAACTACTAAAAAAATAAAGGGAAAGTTTTAAAAAAAGATTTGCCAAGATAAGAAAACTTTCTGTGCTTGTTTAATACAAGAACCAGGGGTCTAATACAAGAACTAGGGGTCACCAAATGAAATTAATAGGCAGCAGGTTTAAAACAAATAAAAGGAAGTTCTTCTTCACACAGCACACAGTCAACTTGTGGAACTCCTTACCTGAGGAGGTTGTGAAGGCTAGGACTATAACAGCGTTTAAAAGAGAACTGGATAAATTTATGGAGGTTAAGTCCATTAATGGCTATTAACCAGGATGGGTAAGGAATGGTGCCCCTAGACTCTGTTTGTCAGAGGGTGGAGATGGATGGCAGGAGAGAGATCACTTGATCATTACCTGTTAGGTTCACTCCCTCTGGGGCAGCTGGCATTGGCCACTGTCAGCAGACAGGATTCTATGCTAGATGGACTTTTGGTCTGACCCAGTATGGCAGTTCTTATGTTCTTATGTTATGTTCTTATGTTCATTTAAATTAAGACTGTTAAAATCAGCATTTTTCTTCCGCATAGTGAAAATTCAAAGCTGTATTTAGTTAATGTCAGTTGTGAACTTTTGAAAGAACAACTGTAATGTTTGGTTCAGAGTTACAAACATTTCAGAGTTATGAACAACCTCCATTCCCAATGTGTTGGTAATTCTGAGGTTCTACTGTAAGCAAAACATACATATTTAGTGGGAAATCTGATCCAATACGGCAGCAGGAGTATAAATGAGAGCAGAATATTGTCCTCTTCTCTTCACTACATTTTCCATTTAAATCTTTGAAAAATTGGCTGCATAAACTTATGCAATCAGCATCAATGCAGTAAATCAGCAAAGGTAGCTGACTCTGGCAGTGTTAGAAGGCTCATACATTTTCAAGTGGGTGACCTCTTTTCAAACTATGATTCCAAGAAGTTATGTCCACCCTTTTCTTCAGAACTAAGGATCTTTTCTTATCACTTCAAAGGATGTGTTCAGTAAAAGATTGATCAATTTCTTCTTTATTGTGCAAGTTTCTATCTTTTAATATCCTGGATGATTAAGCACTGCAGCAACTGGATATTTTGGAGAGGATCTCCCCTTTAAAAACTTAATTTTAAAGCACAGAGGATTTTGAGTCCTTCCCATCAGTACTTTCTCTTTGTGGAACATTCCAATCAATTGTCCTTCACTTGTCAAGTTAGGATCCACTCATGCCCCATTGCTAACCCCAGTGGCATATGGTGAGGCCTCAGAGACAGGAAATGTGTAGGCACAGAGGTGCCATCATCAAAAGCATCAGCATGGTAAATACATACAAATGCAGTTTTACAGTCTACTGCCCATGAATCCAAACAGTTGCCATACAAATAGAGACTCTTTTTCTTTCTGGTAAACATTATATAAAATGTTACCTTTCTTACACTGTTTCTTGCTAAAACCAAACAGAGCCATTCCTATAGTCATCTGGAAATACATATTAAAATGTAACATCATTCATTTACTCCCACCTTTAAAGCTAGAGGAGAATTCTGTTATTTGCTTCTATCATTAAAACATATCTCACATTCAGCCTCAAGATGGCAATGCAATTGTAATTGTTGCTTGCTTCCAGTGCTGAGCCTTGAATCTCATCAGGTATTTTTTGCACTGCTAGAGATAAATATCAGGAATGGTGTTATTGCTGTAGATATTATAGCTAAAAATGTGGAAGCATTTAAAAATCTGGAAGGTAACAGCTAAAAGAAGGTAGATAAATACTAAACTATCCTCCCAGTTTGTACAGTACATGCTTTATTCCAATAGCATAATAGCGCTGTACATCTACACAAGATCCTAAAACTTGTCATATACCCTCACTATAACAAGTATAATTAGATAACAAGCACTAACAACTTCGCTGCATCATCTTTTCTTTAAGTATTGCTTGTGCAGAAGTTTTTAGCTATATGGACACTTAAAGAAGTAATGATATTTTTTTTTTGATAGAGGGAGAGGACAAAGGTTTGTTTATCAGGATAATAAGATAACCTGAAACTCAAAAACTATTGGACCAATTTCCTAATGAAGCACTGGAGTTTTAAAGCAAAAACATCATGCTTATCTTTCACATATATTTATGCCAAATTTGCTGCCACTTTAACATTTGCTTTGCCTGAAGAGTAAGGTATTATTCTTATTTATGACTGTTCACTGAGCACCAGAACGTATACCTAAAGAAAGACATGGTCCCAACTCTGAACAGTAGGGACATGGGCGACAAATGGCACAAACATGAGATCGTGAGTTATCTTTGTACTACATCACACATCTGGTTGCAGGTTTTGTGTGCACGTGCATGTTATGGTTACTTTGGTATTAATTGGTGTGAACTCATCTCTTGGTGGTTACATGTTATATACCACATGTTTGTGTGTGCCCATTTGAATATACGTGTACATATATAGATATATACAGTAGAACCTCAGAGTTACGAACAACAGAATTACAAACTGACCAATCAACCACACACCTCATTTGGAACCAGAAGTATACAAACAGGCAGCAGATACCAAAGAAAAGGCAAATACTGTATAGTACATTACTGTGTTAAACAAACTACTACTAAAAATATAAGGAGAAAGTTTAAAAAAGATTTAGCAAGATAAGGAAACTGCTTCTGTGAATGTTTCATTTCAATTAAGACGATTAAAAGCACCATTTTTCTTCTGCATAGTAAAGTCTGAAAGCTGCATTCAGTGAATGTTCAGTTGTAAACTTTTGAAAGAACCACCATAACGTTCTGCTCAGAGTTACGAACAACCTCCATTTCTGGGGTTCATAACTCTCAGGTTCTGCTGTATTAACTTACATATACATACACACATGTTGTGAATAATATTTTTAACTTGTGAATATATTTTTACCCATTCCCTCCAACCCACCCAAATATTTATTGTGATTTTTTTTTTTAATTTCCGGACTATGTGAATTTCTCCTTCTCTTTCCTTCCTGTCACTGCCTCCCTCCATACTCTGGACTTTTCTATCAATCTCACCTTCTAATATCACCAAGTACAGTCCTTCTGGGTCAGCCCCACCACTAGGCTCCCAGACAGTTTATAACAAATAACCCACTTGCTATTCACTGTCATCATACCATCCATCAGTTTTACCTGTCTGCTTTGCATTCCTATGTCTTCCTTGTTCATTCTGCCACTTTGATGCTCTGCTCTTCAGAACGTCTATGGAGCACAGCAGCAGTGGGGCAGAAAGAAATACCAGTGGAAGTCAACTGGGGGCATTGGGAGCTATTGGCCCCCTTCTCCTCGCCATATGGCCCCCTCCTATCAAACATTAGAATGAGCTGATGGCCGTTCATTCTACAAACACCTCTGTTTTATTGCAAGATCTGTAACTTCCCACCACTCAAGAAGCATCAGATGAATTTTAAAACTCATTCTAGCTGCACTGGGACAGTTCAGGTGCTGTAGATGTATCTAAGCTGACCCCTGTTCTCTTCCTAAATACTTTGCCCTGCCATTCATTTATTTTCCTATGCATGACATTTACATGTATTTAACGGCGAGAGAGATTACGAACTGCATTCCCTCCTCATGGACAAGTACAGTAATGCACAATAGACACCCAAATCAAGGGTTAATTAAATTTGTTTAGCATTGTAGGACACATTTATTGTTCAGAGACAGTTATGTGACTCTAGATATGCTGACATATTCCGCCCTAAAGATACTGTTCTCAGCTAATTTCTATAATGAATATTTTCATTAAAAATAATAATAGCAATTAGAATGAATAAAACAGCAGGTGGACAGCCAGTAATTAACATACAAGCATACAGTAAACAAGTGGTGTTTGTTTTTCTCTGCCTCTCTTATTTTAGGAATCATCAGCTTTAGTGCTAATGTAAATTGCTAGTGTTAAGATGTGTGTCATAAGATAAAGGACCAAATGGAGCCAGGAAATTGTGAGTTCTAATCCCAGCACTGACACTAACACCCTCCATGGCCTAATTTTTCAAAAAGTGGCTAGTGATTTTCAGTGGCCAAGCTGAGATTATTTAAAGGGCCCTGATTCTCAGAGGGTAGGTGTTGAGCTTCAGACTTCAGGGGGACTACTCTTATGCTTAAAGTTAAGAGCATAAGAGTCAGAGTGCTCAGTATCATGTTGGCCTGCACCCTAGACCCTCAGCTAGAACTTCTCCTTGCAATTCTTGTCCATAGCAGATACAGAATCAGAACTCATGCGGATGGTCACCAATATACATTTTGTTACTGATGCCTTTATATATAGGAGATACAGAGTTTTTAAAAAAGTTTTAGACTCTGATCTACTGCTTCTCAAAACAAAGGTTTCACTGAAGTACCAATTCTTGTTCAATATAGCAGGACCGCCACTTTCATTTAATCACACATACCCTGCCCATGAAGCACATCCTATTATATAACTGAAAGAAAAATGAATGGGAAGAGTATCATTCTGTGCCTATTAAGGCATTCAGCCTATCATTATTGTCAGTGATCGCTGTCCAAATATAACAGTGCACATTCGGCAACTTAATGGCTCTTGGGATCTGTAATGGACTGCAAAAATTTTGGCCAGGGTTTCCACTACTAGAAGTAGTAACCAAAGTTGTCTGATTCTGGTGAAATGAGCTGGTGGTCTCAGTTCAGTTCCCAGTGTCCGTGTGTATAGCCTCTACCACAGTTGTCACCTTTTCTGGCAGATTCAGCAGAGAGTTTTTGGACCTAATCAATAACACAGACCAAACTACCCTTTCTTTCCCAAAAGCAACCCCTCCAACACAAGAATTAAGGGCCTGTCTACAGTTAAAATGTTATAGTGGCACAGCTGCACCACTATAGTGCTTCAGCGTAGACACTAACTACACTGACAGGAGGGGATCCTACCATTGGCAAAAGTAATCCACCTCCTGAGAGGCAGCAGCTAGGTTGACAGAAGAATTCTTCTGTCAACCTAGTGCTATCTACATGGGGATTTAGGCTGACCTAACTACGCTGCTCAGGGTGTAGATTTTTCATACCCTTGACCACTGTAGTTCAACCAACCTAAATTTTTTAGTATAGGCCAGGTCTCAGACATATTAGCAGGAGAGTGTGAAGCAGTTTGTACTCCTGCTACCTAGGCTGTTAATAGAGAACTGACACCCTCAGGTCTTTCACTGCAGCCCTTCGCAATGGCACTCAAAAGTCATCTTACCGGTGTTTATCTAATCAGAAGCTGAAGCTATTCGAAACTGGAGCTAGAGACCTCCTCTCCCACACCCTTACTACAGCCATTTAGATCAAGCCCCAGCACTATTCCATGGGACAGAGAACCCATATTTTGGATCTGTTACAAGCTCTGCTGTTTACATCCACTTCTCTCTTTCTAAAGAAACACCTGAGCAACTGGACAACAAAGCCAAGGAATGCTCAGGTACAACTGATAATTAAATGCCCACAAATTTCATTAATGCATAGTTAACATTGCCCCGTGGTGGCTAGTGGCCTTCTGGGATGTGGAGAGTAGCTAAACTTACTTCAAAAAACAGGAAATATAGAGTTAAGCTACATGCCACCCACCCCACAACGCAACACAGCAATAGCCACTGGGAATGGTTCAGTAAGGGGGAGGGGATGCCATAATAAGTAGACAGGAGGAAGTTCAGGAAGTATGTGCTGTTGCTTGAGTCGTGCATCACAGATTTGAATTCCATCATTTATCTGCATGCACTCCAGCTGTGCTCACTGTCTTAGGTGCAGCTGTACTGAATTCAGAGCCGGCTCTAGGCACCAGCAAACCAAGCGCGTGCTTGGGGAGGCACAATTTCAGGGGCGGCATTCTGGACACTTTGTGCTCCCAGAGGTTGTTTTTTTTTTGGTGGTGGTGGCGGTTTTGCTTCGGCAGTTGTGCTCCCAGAGGCTTTTTTTGCTTGTGGAGGCAAAAAACCTAGAGCCAGCCCTGACTGAATGGTGGAGGGATCAGATGGAGCAGCTTGGCAGAGTAGTGACTGTAATCCGAGGCAAGATGCATTTGTACCTTGGGGGATCAAGTGTGTGTCATTTCAGCACTGGGTCTTATAGGGCATCTCCACAGAGGTGTAGATAAGTGTTCTCTCACCATGGGGATTGTCAGCCATCAGGTGGTTTATAGGATAGTGGTCTCCACGGCTTAGTGAAGGCAATGTCTCAAAGGGCATCTGTAAGGGTAGAATGCTAGTGTGTGTATAACTGGCAGACTGGGGATTGTTCAAAGAGGACAGAGTTAAGGTTGCAATGTGGGGGTGGCTTGTACCTTAACACGTGATTCCTGGTTTTCAGCAATGTATATTTAGCCACTCTACATCCTGGAAGACCACTAGCCACCAATGGGCAACCTTTACTCTGTGTAAATTACGTTTCTGAACACTTAATTTCCTTGCTATTTTAAAAAGAATTCTCAGCATCCCCATTTTTCACAGCCCAACTCTCCCTTGGCAGCAGTTCAGCTAGCTACAAAATGCACTGGCTGCATGTTATCCTGCCCTTTCATCATCTCCCATCTGTCTGTCTGTGCAGCACATCCTGCTTCTCCCTCTCCAATCATCCTCTGCACAGTCAGGGATCAGCATGAGACCTGCAGGTAGAGGAGCGGGGTAAAGGATGCAGGAACAGTGCAGGAATTAGCATGGAGACAGTGAGGACATTTTGTGAAGTGGGAGACAGATGTGGGAGGAGGCATGAGAGGAAGGATGGCTCAGTGGTTAGCGCCTGGGACTTGGGAGATCTGGATTCAATTCCCTGCTCCATGACTAACTTCCTGTGTGACCTTGGGCAAGTCACTTAGCCCTTCTTGCCCCAGTTTCCCATCTGTAAAATGGGAATGGACTGTCCTAATTTCCTAGCACAGACCAGGCCTCAGAGAGATGTAAAGTGGTCCAATCATTTGTTTCAATGAGATGTTCTCAGCTAAATGAGAACATCCCATGGAAATGAATGCTGCCTGAAGCAATACCTCTGAGAGGTGTGACCTGCTCCATTCATCTCAGTGGATATTCTCATCCTTCCCTTCCCAGTGCCCTGTGATATATGTCAGACATGCCCATTCTCAGCTCCTCAGCACAGTGTTCTTGGTGTATGCACCGAGCATCCCTGTTCTCAGCTCCCCATCCAGATTGGCAGGACTCCCCAGATCACACAGGAGTCAGGAAGAGGGACTTAGACTACACTCCTCCAAGGGTCAGCCCCTTCCTGCAAGATCCCATCTCACATGGAGAGAGAGAGGGGCTCAGACCACCCCTCCAAGAGAAGCAGGGCCCCCCAGATCTTGGCACACACTCAGAGGTCAGGGAGAAGGGCTTATCAGACCCCCCAATATCCCAGCACAAATGTAGGAGGGGATAATGTGGGGCTGACAGGCCCTTGTGTTCCCCAACTCAGCCAGCCATTCACCCCATATTCCCCTGCCCAGTATCTCACCCCTCCTCCCTCTCCGTAATCTCCCCTTGCCACAGTGGCAAACCTCTTCTTCCATTTCTCCTACTTCTCCACCCCCTAATCCTCCCTCCCTTCTCTGCACTTTCATACTCTCAGGCCTATACTCCTGGTCAGGGCCAGCTCCAGGCACCAGCGCAGGTGCTTGGGGCGGCCAACAGAAAGGGGCGGCATGTCTGGGTCTTCGGTGGCAATTTGGCAGTGGATCCCTCAGTCCCTCTCGGAGGAAAGGACCGGCCGCTGAATTGCCGCCCAAGAATGAAGCGGTGCGGTAGAGCTGCCGCCAAAGTGCCGCTGATAGCAGCTTTTTTTTTTTTTTTTTTTTTTTTGCTGTTTGGGGCAGCAAAAAAGCTGGAGCCGGCCTGCTCCTGGCACTGCTCCCACCTACCCCCCACCTGGCCCCTCACTGCTCCCATCCCCACATGTTCCCTAGCTCTGCACCAAAGAAGTTATAAGAATCGTAAAAAGTTCTGAGCCCCTCACGCTTGGGGGCTGCCTATCAGTAATGCTTTGCCTATATGCACAGTCAGGTCCATTGTTCAGGAAACAAAATTACATTATTCTAATTTTTTCATCTTCCCTCTAGTTAATCAATGCTAGTTGATTAATCCAAATTTTGCGCTTGTCTTTACTGAATTTCATCTTTTAGACCAATTCTTCAGTTCATCAAGATCATTCTGAATTCTAATCCTATCCTCCAAAGGGTTTGCAACTCCTGCCAGCTTCATGTCCTCTGCAAATTTTACAAGCATACCCTCCGCTCTTTCATCCAAGAAATTGATGAGGTCAATGTAGAGTGACTGAGATCAGTTGGGGGACAATCAGAGCCAGAGTTTGAGTCCCAGGTGCACACACAGAAAAACTGATTTGATAAAATGCTGGATTCTTTTCATGGGATAGTATCCCAGGAACTCCTTGCGCAAATGACCTCAAATTGGACCCACAAACAATACCCAGCACCTTGGTGAGGCAAATTGGAATGAGGAAATTTCAGGACAATCCAAATAAGTATTTAGAACATTTAGAGTCATCCTTTAAACTGAAAGTGCATCTGAACTTTAACTAAAGCAGAGCTGACACTCTGCTATGACAATATAAAAGTGATTGTTATAAGCTTTACAGATAGAAGGAACAAAAGCTGGCATTTTCAGAGCTTGAGGACCCAGCCATACTGAAAAGATAGAATATAAAAATGAGGCAGAGAACTCAGCACTTGAAAGCTCAGAGGAACTGAAAAGACAGATGAATAGCTGCTTAGAAAGCTATAACAAACCATGGAATGCAAATCACACAAAGACAAAAGATGCAAAAACTTCAAACTAAACTGTGCCTTGAAGAGAAACTTAATTTATTTAATCCACTATAAACATACTCCGCATTGTGGTTCAAATACTGCTCTTCTAACACAGAAACACAGTAGTCTCCCTGGAACAGTATTTAAACAGACCTCCAGCTGAAGAAGAAAACAACCTTTTCGAGCACACATGAAATTGTGTGCACATACTTGGAAATTGTGAGTAAATCCAAATAAACAAGAGTAAAGACAAAAACTGGAAGCATGAATGTGAAGTTTAGTCCCATCGATTTCCTCTTGCTCCTTTGGAAAAGATTCCATATTTATCTAGTTTATGGCACTTAGTTTCACAATGCAAGAATTTCATATGTTGCAAACATTCAATATTTATACATTCACATTAATACACATAGTGTCAGCATCTCTCCTATTCTTTGACTACTAAAAAGACGGCAACAAAGCAGCACTTCCAAACCAGATGACACTCCAAATTCCATTTTAAACACTCCATCCCAGAACTGAACGGAGGACAATAATTCCATCCCATGACAACTTTCAAGGTTTCTGTTTTCGTTCCACATTAGAAAGGAAACAAAGCCTGTCAAATGCTTTTGTGAAATGGAATTATGACAAAACATCTGGTTTTGGCTTGAAAGTTGGGCTTTCCCTTTGGGTCCCTTTCTTGGGAAGTGGCCAGAGAATTCAATGAGGACCCCAGAAACCTTCTCCATCCCAGTCAATATTTCTCTGGGAAATATTCTGGCTTTGACAAAATTGCATGTTTCATCAAAAAACTATGTTGTCAAAAACATCCAACCCGCTCCACTCCATTAAACCATCTTGCCATATTTCTCATTAGATCTCAGTCTCAACTTCATCCCTTTCTCCTAATCTATAAGAAGGGGTGGGGGCTGCATTTTTTAAATAATGCAGGATGAAGCATAGATATAAATTGATTGCAATCACTTTGCAATGGGGGGAAAGTTCACCTGTGAAAGTGTAACACTGAATACTCCCCTCCCAAGACATTCTAAACTTAGCCTAGATACAACAGCAGAGTGAGAGGCAGACTACTGGCCCACACGTGTCTTTTAAGAAGGTTCCCTGTGTTTCAAAGGCTGCCTAAGAACCATAACACGATGTGTGCCCGGCAATCACCATGGCAACAGTGAATTTCTTTACAAATGGAAATGGTATAGCAAATAGGCATGTAAAAAACCCTTATAAACTGACAAACAAGCTACTGCTGCCCTGGGTTAAATGTCTTTCTATTAATTTTTTCCATGAATAAACAAGGGATGGGGGACATGTGTTCACAGTGGCATGTGAGAAATCCACGTACATGCACAAATCCTGTTAACAGGCCTCCCATGCACCCCTTGGAAAACAAAAGCAGCAATGTTTAAGCAGCATGCCTGCCCCCCTCCCTCTTCATTAGATTTGTGCAGCCCTGGAGATTGGTAACTCTGGCTCCCTTAGAAATTCGACACTGGGGGAAAGTCATTGTGATGTATTGCAGGAGAAGAATGCAAAATGTGCACTCATTATTAAGACTCTCTGAGTAACACCAGTTGTCAAAAATATGCAGGAAGGCAGAACAATCCTAATCAAAGCTGGACAAAGCAAACTTTTCAAGTTCTCAGATAAACATTTGACAGTCAGAGTTGTGAACTGACTTTCAATTGAGCAAGCTTACTAAAGTCATTGCAGTATATATGGGTCTATTACATGTGGCAGAGAACAACTAAAAGAACAAGGAGACCAGAACTTCATGGAATCCTAATAGCTTTCGCAGTTAGTCCACCCTACTTCATCAGACAAATAGGGGTGGCAGATTTTATTGCTCTCCCTTCACCTCCCAATCACTTGTGTTTATTATAGCAACAAGTATCTACATTTCAGTAACAAGAAGCTCAAAATCAGCAACTTGATCTATATTTCCAAATGTCTTTAAACGTGACTGTCCCCTTCCAGTTAGTTATTACCTAGCCATACTATCTCATTAGGATGATCTTTACATGATTCAATAGCTTCAGAAGCTACAGGGAAGTAACTTGAAGGCTCACTGTGTTGTCATGTCAAAACATACTTTTGCGGAAAATGTTTTACAGTTCACCGGACAGAGGGGAGTACTTCAAAAAACGAATGTTGACAAATAGTCCCAAACCTCTTTTTCAACTCCATTACATCTTTGGGTCCATCTAATGTCATAACTTCCTCCAGGAGTAACATCATATAATGTTTATTATGCTGTCAACCCTGGTAAGTGAAGTGCTGTCTGCAACCCGTCAGCTATGTAGAGTTGTGTCATTTTCTCTCTTAGATACCAGGCAAATGACATTCATAATTTTTACGTTCCGCTAATCTGTCATCAAGGTCTCAGTTTAACCCAGCATTTATATGATGATCTCTTCTATAGAAGTGACTAAAATGGCACATTCTCTCTTTTTAAGAATTTATTGCTCCTTTAAAATGTTTAGATATTTTTCATTCTTCTATGCTGTTTTATTTGCAAAAGATACTGAATATGTCAATTTTTTTTTTTAAGGAGAAGCAGATTATCTGAACCATTTCACCGAGATTTATTATTTGGAATACACTCTAAGGGTGCACAATGTCAAAAATGCTCAGTCTTTGTCAAACTCTGCTCCCATTGAAATCAATGGTAAACTCCCATGGATTTCAATGGGGGCAGAATTAGGCCAGTGCTGAACACTTTTGAAAATCCAGCTGTCACATGCTAAGGTGTCTCTAAAATATATATAAACAAACAACCCCTCCCCCCCACACACAACTACAGTATACTACAACTACTATGAATGATTATTTTTAATGCCTTTAAGGAATTTCAAATTGAAACACATCTATATACAATCTGCTACATTTTTGTGTATTCCAACTTTGAATGTAATGAAAAATTGGAAGCACTAAAGATTTCCACCTCAGAGAAACAATGAACACAGAGGAAGTTTTGAAAATTAGTTATTTGGTCCTACCTGTGGGTCAGACAATCGGGATAGGTCAGGATACAAGTAGAATTTTATTCCTTCAGAAGCGCCTGGTAATGTTACTCCTCGAACCAGAAGAATCAGTAGCATGACATACGGGAATGTAGCTGTTACATATACCACCTAGCAAGAAGAAGTAAAACATCAGAAAATGTTTTTTTTCCCAACAAAAACAACAAGAAGATGGTGTTTCTCTGGTAGTAATCCAGATATAAATACACACACAATCTTACGCACCTGCTGAATGCTACTTTGAGACCTAATATCCATGCTGGTCTTCTGCTGAGGGATGAATTTCATCCCCAAGCATATTCCTTCTTAAAGAACTTAGGCCTGCTAGGAAAATGGGCAAACACTTAATCACAAATAGAGCTGAGTGAATAATGGATTTTTCAGTTCACTAGCAATTCAGGGGGTAGAAAAAAATTCATTTGGAGTCAAACAGACTTTTTTGTTTTTGTTTTTGTTTTTTAAAATTTTGGGGAACTAAAGAGTTGAAAAAATTATTTCAGGTCAAACAAAATGTTCTGTTTCAATTTTGACCATTTTAAAACTATTGATTTTTTAAAAATACTATTAAATGACATTTTGAAACAGAAAGTCAATTTTTGCATTGACTTTAGTGAAATGAAACATTTCAATTTTTTATACTTTTTTAGTGTTTTTGTTTGTTTGTTTTACTGAAATATTTTGGTGAATTTGCAAACTGTTGCTGAATCTGTCTTTTTTGAGGGAAAAAAAAGGTCAAAAAATTTCACCCAACTCTAATCACAAACTTATTGGGACATTCTCTCCAAGTAAGTTACTATGGCTCACTGCATATCAGTTAAACCATATATGGTTCAGTAGAGAAATTAATTGACTTGCCAGAAAATAATGTGCAATATCACATATTAACTATGCAGCAACCTATATTGGAAACAATGGTACTCTTATTACTGGTACTGAATATGTTTAGAAAAATCAGAACAATAGAAAGTATAACCAAGGGAAGAAAATGTAGATTTCCCCCCCCCCCCACCTCTCCATTCAAGAGTCTTATACAGTCTGGTTTTTTTGCAATCAATTATTGAACACAGATTATTAGAAATCACACACCATACAAGTAGTTGATTAGTAGGTAAAATGGGCATAACATTTTCCTATGAACTATCAAGTCTCTAAAACCTACTTCTTCAAACAAACACCCTGTGGTAGTAATGTGCCTGCCCCATAGCAACCCTCCCTCACCAGGCCAACTGGGGTTCTCCAGGCATTCTCTGCCTCAGTTTCCTTCCCAAAGGTGCATATCCTCAGCTCTCCACTCACAGGTCTGTGTGAGAGATGTGGCTCGCCCTCTGGCCAAGTTACAAATAAAACTTGTATTTTTGTTTTATTCCATTTAGATGATAAGATCTTTGGGCATGGAAAGTATCCTGTGTCTGTAAAGTACTATGTACATTTGTAGCTCAACACACGTTTTATAACACAATATCATGCCAAGCTTTTGCTTTGAGATTTGAAGAATTCTGTGTAATCCTCCTACAAAAGGTAAAGTTAAGAACGAGTTTATAAATTAAGGTGTCAGGACACAGAAATACCTCCAGTCCTGAGCTCTAAGGCGATGCAATAGGCTATACAATGAGACGAGCTCAGCATCACTCTCTGTGATGTGCATGGGGTAGCCCCAGCACCATCATAGAAATGTAGACATATATGGCTGGAAGGGTGTCATAAACAGATAGCTAAGGGTTAATGTCTCTTTCACCTGAAGCACCTGACCAGAGGACCAATCAGGAAACCGGATTTTTTCAGCTTTGGGTGGAGGGAATTTTGTGTCTAAGGTCTTTGTTGTCTGTCTGCCTGCTTTCTCTGAGCTTTGGAGAAGTAGTTTCTACTTTCTAGTCTTCTGTTTCTAAGTGTAAGAACAAAGAGATCAGATAGTAAGTTATATGGTTTCTTTTCTTTGGTATTTGCATGATTATAAGTGCTGGAGTGCTTTGATTTGTATTCTTTTTGAATAAGGCTGTTTATTCAATATTCTTTTAAGCAATTGACCCTGTATTTCGTCACCTTAATACAGAGAGACCACTTGTATGTATTTTTTCTTTCTTTTTTATATAAAGCTTTCTTTTAAGACCTGTTGGAGTTTTCTTTACTTCAGGGAAATTGAGTCTGTACTCACCAGGGAATTGGTGGGAGGAAGAAATCAGGGGGAGATCTGTGTGTGTGTTGAATTTGCTAGCCTGATTTTGCATTTCCTCTGGGTGAAGAGGAAAGTGCTTTTTGTTTCCAGGACTGGGAACGGAGAGGGGGAGTCACTCTGTTTGGATTCACAGAGCTTGTGTCTGTGTATCTCTCCAGGAGCACCTGGAGGGGGGAAGGGAAAAAGGATTATTTCCCTTTGTTGTGAGACTCAAGGGATTTGGGTCTTGGGGTCCCCAGGGAAGGCTTTTCAGGGGGACTAGAGTGCCCCAAAACACTCTAATTTTTTGGGTGGTGGCAGCAAGTACCAGGTCCAAGCTGGTAGCTAAGCTTGGAGGTTTTCATGCTAACCCCCATATTTTGGACGCTAAGGTCCAAATCTGGGACTAAGGTTATGATAAAGGGACCTTGAGAAGTCATCGATTCCAGCCCCCTGAGCTGAAGCAGGACCAAGTAAACCTAGATCATCCCTGACAGGTGTTTGTCCAATCTGTTTTTAAAAACCTCCAATGACCGGAGATTCCACAACCTTACTGAGAAGCCTGTCCCAGAGCTTAACTATCTTTAGTTAGAAAATTTTTCCTAATATCTAACCTAAATCTCCCTTGCTGCAGATTAAACCCATTACTTCTTATCTCACCTTCAGCACACATGGAGAACAAGGGATCCCTGTCCTCTTTATAACAGCCCTTAACATATTTGCAGATTATCTAACCTTTTATTATTTTTGTTGCTCTCTTTTGGACTCTCTCGAATTTATCCACCTCTTTCCTAAAGTCTGGCCTCCTTAACTGGACACAGTCCTCCAGCTGAGGCCATCTTCCTGCCTTCTCATTCATCTTCCTTTAGACTCCTCTCCATGGCTCCAGGGCTGCACTGAGACACAGGATGGAGGCTGAGCAAGCCAAAGAGAAGGAATGGGAAGAGCAGCATTGGGCACACATGTTGCCTGTCTCTAGTCCCATGGATAGCTGTATTATCTTCTCCATTGAGTCACCCTTAGAGGTCTTGGGGTTGAAGGTTGCAGGGTGTCCAACAGAGCCACACTGCCAGATGGGAGAAGGCAACAAGGGCCAGAGCCTGTGTGGAGGCACAGGGCCTCTGCTTGAATAGTCTAGGCCTCCTGAGGTTTGCCTAGGATCTATCAGGTTTGAGAGAGAGAACTGCAGCCTTTTCAGTGGGAATTTGGGGGTGGGTTCTCCAAGAGGGGATGATTCCCTCTGTAGGAAGGGATGATCTGGGCCAACGATAGCTGTTTAATTGTTTAATCAGGATGTCAGGGTAATAAATTCCTCTCAAACAGGCATGGCCCAAGGTCTGATCAAAGGACTAGGAGACAGGGAATCCTGAGTTCTAATCTCAGCATTGACACTAACTCACTCTGTGGCAGTAAATCACTTAGGCATAAATTTTGAGACGTAACTAGTGATTTTTTTGTCTCAGTCTCAGGGTGCTCATACTGAGACAGAATGAGCCTAGTTTTCAGAAAGTGCTGAGCATCCAACCCCTAAAAATCAGTCCGCTTCTTTGTGTCTTAGATTGGGCACCCAAAAATGGAGTTACTTAAAATCACTAATCCCATTTGAAAATGTAGGCCATGTCTTCTGCCTCGGTTTCCTCTCTGTAAAATGGAGAAGACACTAATACCCCCCGGCCTTTCAGAGGACTGCGTAGATTAATTAAGGATTCAGTAAAAATGGAAAGCCTTGTTCATGTGCTAAGTACAGTTACTGTTCACTATTGCTGGAGAAGCCATCTCCTAGGACCAAGTGAGTCAAGGCTCACTAACCCAGTGCTTCAAAGAGACAAAATTCCATACAGCTGTTTTTTCATAATGAGGCTGACCAATAAAAAAAAGTGAATAAAAGGAAATAAGGATGAAATGCAATGAATGAGACTGATCCTGCAGTTCTCTCCTGGCTTCAGTGACAGCTCAGTGAATGTAGAGGCTACAGGATCTAGTCCAACAAGGTTTCTGTGCTTTTTTGTTCATTCATTTCTGCAATTTCAGTCTCTGTGCATTGCAATCTCTTCCCTCCCCTCCCCTAAAATTAATGGTGGCTGCTGTTAATACCAATAGTCACTTAATCAGGTCAAATGGCTGACGCTGGGGTCACCGTACCTGAATTGAAAGAGTAACATTTTCTTGGATCCTGCTTCATTATGTCATATTACTTCACAATCTGTCATCTCATGCAGCCTGCCATTGCACCATGTCATTTTACATCAGCATGCAGACTGCCCTTTCAGACACAGAGATATTCTTCCCAGGGTGCACCAGCCAAATTTTGCTATACACACAGTTTTCTGCCGAGGGTGCAATTACAGCTCCTATAAGCCTGAGCTGCAAGGAGGAGGAGGAACCTTAGAAATTCATACTTCCACAGGCAAGGGAGAAGAGAAGAGAAGATCAGCCAAGAATACCTCTGCATAACAGCAGTGCAGTTATCACTCCCCCATACAGCCATCCTGGCATGGAAAGTAAAACCCCAGAGAATTGCCTTGCCCTGCCCAGAAATGCCCTGCTGGGGCCTCTGGTATTGCTGAAGGTATTGGAAACCTCACCCCTAGCTCCTCGATTTTCAGTGTGTAAGAGCCAAAATATGGCTGGTACCTGTGCAGCAGCATTAAGGGAGGGAGAGAGGGCTCTCTGACATCTCTCCTCCCTCTACCACTGCCTTGCAGAGAGAGAGGTACCATAGCACATCATTTCCACCACACGCCTATGAATCCAATCCACGGGTAAAAGGATAGGCTGATAAGATAGAGGCCTGTGGACCGGTGGGAAGGATCTGGTGTGTTTACAGGCTGTGGCAGCCCTTTGGGACAGTTGGCATTGCTATTAAATTAAAAACAAAGGCGACTTCGGCACTCATAAAGCGACGGAGCTGCTGGAGTTCCATGCTCTTCTTGAGCTGAAATGGCCAGTGAAAGATGCTGGATTTGTGATGTGCTGAAATGGGGGCTGGGATAGGAACCCCACAAACTTAGTTCCACTATAAGCTGTCGTCAGATTATCAGCTTGCATCTCCAGGCCTGCTGAGCATCCGGATTCCTTGGGGTTCCTGTTTTGGAATCCTCATTATGTTTGTGTTTATCATGCTGTACAGCATGCAGGGAAGTGAAGGGGGTGGCTTTAGAAATCAAAGTGCTGTTATTATCACCACATCTGTAGGCATTAAAAGTTTGCCTGAAATTGTTTTCTTTTCTTTCAACACATCAATCCTCTCTGAATATAAATGTGAACACAACTGTTTCTAATTACATTGAACTCTGTTTTAATTGACTTTAATTGCTTCATGTATTAATTAGCATGCCAATGCCCAGAATGCTTTTTCCAGCTCTCAGCGATGTCGGAGCCAGGCAGGTGTCTGAGCACTTGAGAACAAAATAAAAGTTTCTTACACACCTGTGTCAGCACCAAGTTATTTTATTACAATATGACAAAGGGCCAGAGTAACAAAGGTATTGAAGTACCCAAAGATGCAGTTAGGCACCTACTGGGATTTTTAGAAGCTCTTATGCAGGTGGAGCACCTTATTCCCATAGAAAGTCAATGAGACTCAGGCTGTGTCTACACAGCTCTGCAGTTCAGACTACAGTGTGTGTGTGTGTGTGTGTGTGTGTGTGTGTGAACTGCTCGTTGTAACTTCCCACGTGTAGGGTTGGATTTACACCTGCTGCGCCCCTAGGCACAGCACTTTCAGCACTCGTCCGTCCACAGCTGACCTTCCTGTTTTCTGTAAAAAATTAAACTTTTAACTCACTTTTAAATTTTAGGTACCCCTAGGCACGTGCCTACTGTGCCTAATTGGAAATCTGGCCCTGCCTGTGTGGGCACTACTGGACTGTTAACTCTGGACTAGCTACCTTGTTGCACCAGTAGTGTCCACATGGGGCATGCGCTGCAATTCACATCATGTAGACAAGCCTTTAGGCTCTTAAGTGACTATATCTCATTTGAAAATGGGTCTTGGGCTCCTAAATCGCATAGGGCTAGATTTTCAAAGGTATTTAGGCTTAATTTCAAAGGTATAATGACTTAAATGGTAGGTAGATACACAGCGCCACATTTTTAAAGGTATGTTGGTGTCTACTGGAATTTTCAAAAGCACATCCATTGAACTCAATGCCTTCTAAGCATGTATGAGCTTTTGAAAATCCCACAAGGCACCTATCTGCCTCTTTGAGTGCCTAAATACATTTGAAAATCTAGTCCTCAGTTACTCTAAAATTTTTACCCTAAGTGAAAAGCTAGTCTTTGGGATGGCCAGAACAACAACCACCGCACACAGATTGTGATGCAGCAGGCTCAACTTGTGAGAGATGGCAATAGGTAAAACTAACCCCAGGAAGAAACATGGATTACATCATTAACTTGTTGAGAAAGAGGAAGAAGCACTTAGTACAATGAATTTAGCCACACAGCCAGAAAAGTTAAAAATAGACTGCTCATGTCAGCTTGATGTTCACAGGCTACATCACAGCAATTTTTATCAGGATGAATCTTAAATAGGGAACTGGCTGCAGTGAACTTTAATCCTTTGCTTCGCTCTTGCTGTGACCACAGCTGAACTGCCCTTTGGCGGGGAAGGAAGAATTTTTTCATACACTGGTGAGTTTCATTACCTCCTGTCACCACAAGATAATACAATTACGTTGCTATGATGTCAATGACATTACAACTTCAGATGGTTCCAATTGCTTCCTGTGTAAATACTTACTGGCCATCACCACAGGTTGGATGGTACAGAACACAAAACAATATGCTAGATCATGGGAAATAAGATTGTCTGAACTGCATTCTGTGTTTTATTTATACTGTAACACAAGGTTTTACACAAAATGAAAGTGTTCAAGTTCACTTAGGTCCAGATTTTTAAACCTATTTAGGTGTTGCTGCCCACAGCACTGCAATACCTAACTGATTTAGGTGCCTACATCTCATTGTCAGGGCAAGCACCCCCATTAATAGGCCTGAACCCTGCTTTTGAGAGATGCAGCTTACGGTAGTGGTTCAGTCTCCCTGTCTACTGTGTCCTTCACCTCTCCTGAGAATGCCAAAAAGGGATGCCAGTTAGTGCTCTTTGTGGTGTAGTGTAGACACCTCTCCTCTTATCCTGGATTGAGACTACTAACGTATTTCACATCGACTACTGAACAGACGGCAACTGGTGACGACCTTCAGCACTTGTCTACACAGGGGAACGGACCAGCAGAACTACAGTGGTACAATTATACCCCTAGAATTACACCCAGCAGAAGTCCCTGTGTGGAAATACTATTCCAGAATGAAAGTGATTTTTGATTATGTTGCACAAAAATAGTCACTTTTATTCTAGAATAGTGAGTCCATACAAGGAGTTATACCAGCATAACTCTAGGGGTATAAAGAATGAGGAGTACTTGTGGCACCTTAGAGACTAACAAATTTAATTAAGCATAAGCTTCCGTGGGCTAAAACCCACTTCACTGGATATATGCAGTGGAAAATAAAGTAGGAATACATATATACTCACACAGAGAACATGAAAAAATGGATGTTGCCATACCAACTATAATGAGAGTAATCAATTAAGATGGGCTATGGTCAGCAGGAGAAAAACAATGTTGTAGTGATAATCAGGATGGCCAGTTTCCAACAATTGACAAGAAGGTGTGAGTAACAGTAGGGGGAATAGTTCTACTTTGTGTAATGACCCATCCACTCCCAATCTTTATTTAAGCCTAATTTAATGGTGTCTAGTTTGCAAATTAATTCCAATTCATCTGGTCAATTTCCCCACATGGACAAGCCCTAAGGCACTACCAGTCTGGGCTAGATTTAGACTAACAACCTACAAGAGAAAGGTCCAGATCCCATTATCAACTCTTGCACCATCCTGCCCGCCTCTCACTATTTTATTTTATAAAATCAAACTCCCTTCCAAACCACTTACTGTTGCAGATAATCATACCATTCTGTGACATTGTATAAGGGTTTCCCTTTCCAATATCAACGTGTGCAGCAAAATTGCCAGTTTTGAATGACATTTGAAAGGTTTTTTTGGTTTTTTTTTTTTTTTTGCTTATTGGGAAATGACGCATAACAATGGAGAGAACCAGCCAAACATCTAACCTCACTATTTGTGTTCTCTGTGTTGCAGTTTTGTTCACCATCGTCTGCTTTTATCCTGGTATGTTTATCCACAGAGAGCAATCTGCTCCAGAATTGTGTTGCGAACCATTCTTAACCAGACTGATTACAAATGTAGATTTTTTTTCTTCTTAAACTCTGATGAGTCATACGTGATTGCAAACTCCTCTTGGAGTAGAAAACAGTACAAACAGGGCCATCCTTAGGCATAGGCAGAATAGGCAGCCGCGTAGGGCCTCACTCTGCCTGGGGGCACCATTCTGCAGGCAGCCCAGACAGTGTAGAAGCAGGCTGCTGGGTCCTAGAGAGAGCCGAATGCAGCACAGTCTGAGGAATGGGATTGGCTGCTGGGGTCTCTGGGAAGGGGAGGGGGTAGGGGTTGGGAAAGGAGCTCACCTGTGAGTGTGACTCTTTCCCCCCCGGCTGAGGTGAGGTGAGGCAGGCTCTGTGGCTCTGGATCCAGTATCCTTTGTTGTCCCCCATAACATCCATTCTTCTCCTCCCCCCCGCCCCACGGAGCACCCCCTCCTTTCTCCCTCCTCCCCAGGGGCACCCCTCTCTCTCTCCTCCCTCCCCTCCGTCAGGGCTGGGTTGGGTGAGGTGCTGGGCGATAGGTGGCGGGAGGCTGGCTGGCTACCTGCTGAGGAATGAAAGTGAAAGTAACTCACTTCCTTGGCAGGCAGCCAGGATTGGAATGTCACACAGGGCTTGGCTGGGGTTAGCCAGATGTGTGAAAAATCAGGATAGGGGATTGGGGTACAGTGATCAGATATCCCTATTTTATAGGGACAGTCCCAATTTTGGGGTCTTTTTCTTATATAGGCTCCTTTTACACCCCCATCAGGCTGGTGGTGGTGCCCATTGGCATGTGATTGGACCTGAGGGTTTGCTGCTGCTGTTGCCACTCTGCACCCCAAGAGGTGGATTTTGGGGTCCTGCAGTTTTCCACTTATCTCCTCCTCTACTGCAGCTGTTGGACCAGCAGGCTGGGAGGCGAGCCAAGCATGAAAGCAGTACTGTGTTGCCATTTAGATTGTCATTTAACAACTTTGTTTGCCAAAAATTCTTGCTAACAATCCTGAATCCAATTTCAATATTTAAAAAAAAAAAATCAATATCTTAGCCAAAAACAGAAAATTAAGTTGTTGACAATTATTAGTGACAGGTTTGGTTTAAGGCAGGGAGTGGGCCAGTTTTCATCAGAGAAACAAAAAATGTTGACTGACTTTCCTATAGCCTGTTACTCCTGATAAGAGCCCTCCAACAACTGTAATATGCTCATCTCCTTACTAGTATATAAAGCAGGGGTTGGCAACCTACGGCACACGTGTCAAAGGTGGCAGGTGAGCTGATTTTTGATGGTATGCAGCAGCAGGCTGAGCGGCTCAGCCCATCACTGCTCTGGGGTTCGGGCTGCTGCCCTTTTGCCAGCTGGGATACCAGCCATCGGCCCCACTCAGCACCTGCTGCTGGCCTGGGGACCCCCAAGGAACCCTAGGCTGGCAGTGGGCTGAGCAGGCCAGCTGAACTACTCAACCTGCTGTCAGCCTGGGGTTCCATTCACTCAGCCGGCAGTGGGCTGAGTGGGCTGGTGGCAGGCTGAGCAGGGCCGGTGGGGGATTGAGTGGCTCAGTCTGCTGCCAGTCTGGGGTGCCAGCAGCACTCAGCCTACTGCTACTCCGGGGTTCCGGCTGCCGTCCCCTTGCCAGTGAGGAGTTCAGCCGCCAGCCCCACTCTGCCTCCTGCCAGCCTGGGTGAGCAGAATCCCAGGCTGGTAGCGGGGCTGAGGGGGGGTTGGCGGCCGGCATCCTGGCTGGCAGGAGTTGGTGGTCAGAACGCCAGACCAGCAGCGGGCTGAGCAGGACCGGTGGCCAAGACCTCAGATAATAACAATAGTTTATTTATATAATATAGACATAGAGAGAAACCTTCTACAAACATTAAAATGTATTACTGGCACGAGAAACCTTAAATTACAGTGAACTTGGCACACCACTTCTGAAAGGTTGCTGACCCCTGGTATAGAGTGACCATATGTTGTACTAAGATTCTCCTGCTTTTTTTTTTCCCTGTGAGTCAGTATAACTTTTGCCAGCCCAGAAGTTGGGCAGCCAATGTTTTACGTTTTCACAATGTTTTCTCCAACTTTCATAAAGTAAATACATAGTTAATATGAGTTAAAAAGGCCAGGGACACTTCTTTGTGAAGAATCTGTACAGCAGATCATGCCCACAGACGATCCAGAAAAGAAATTTAAGGTTGAATTCTTTAATGTTGTGATGGATCAAGCAGTAACTGCTGTTGATGAAAGGTTTAATACCTTGCAAGTACACCATGAACAGTTTGGATTTTTCTATGTCATAACTAAATTCAACGAAATAGGAAAACAAGAGCAACTAATGACAAAGTGCAAGAACCTAAAGAGCCTCCTGAAGCACGGTGATAGTTTTGATTTAAATAGACTTGAACTGTACAAAGAATTGAATACACTGTCATCAATGTTGCCACATGCAAAATCGGTGATGGACATTGTACAGTTTATTCATACCCGCAAACTTGTTGACATATATCCTAACGTGTACATTGCCACTCGTATTCTACTGACAATTCCTGTAACAGTAGCATCAGGAGAACGGAGTTTCTCAAAACTAAAGCTCATTAAAAACTATCTCCGCTCTACAATGAGTCAGGAACACTTAACTGGTCTTGCTATTCTTGCAATCGAACAAGACATGACTTTGTCTTTGTCATACGATGACATTATTACTGATTTTGCAGCCAAAAAAGCCAGAAAGATTGCTTTTAATTAAAAACAAATCTTTGTTTCAATACCTCTTCATATAAATTTCCAATAAAATTTTGATAAATTAAAAAATATATATTATTTGCATCATTCTGTCAAATCAGAATTTTTTCTATAGTGCTGCTTCTTTAGTGCTAGTCCATCAGCATTACAGTGTGCTTAATTAAGTTAAACTGGTTTTAATAACATGATTGTGGCAAGTTTTCCAATACTGTAAGCTTATGTTTGTGTTGCTAAGAGCAGATCAGGCACAGGGGCACCAGTTTAATAATCTCGCCTAGGGCACCATAAATCCTAAGGCCGGCCCTGAGTACAAATACCAAGCAGGTAAGAAAAGTGACAGTAATGGGCTCGGAGAGAGGAAGAGGATGCATCAGAGATGGGGAAAATTCACTATGAGCTCAATATGGTGAGCTAGAAAATCAAGGCCAGCAAAGGACATTCACTGAAATTACATGAGAAACTTGTTAACTGTACAGTGTTCAGAGAAAGCAAACACTTTCTACATGTGCCATGACATCATCAGAGAAAGATGGACAGATTCTAACACTGCACTGTGCGTGGATTATTGGCTGGGAGGCCACAGTGTTTCTCAGAAGTTACAGGAGGCGAACAGGGAAACCACGGTGGGAGATTTGGTTGAATGCAGCTAACCAGGGCTGGTTCTAGGGGAGGGCAAGAGTGGCAGTCACCCAGGGCACTAATTTCCAGGGGGTGTCATGTCACTGTGCTGCTCAGGGGGGCGCTCATTTGTTTTGCTTGGCTGACTGGGGCTCGGGGTCCATCCTAGACTACAAAAGGCTAGGGACACTCTTGCTGATGAATGAGACTCTGATCCTGCACCAAAAATCTTGTAGGCACTGGGAGTCTGCCAGAACAATCTTGGCTGCAGATCCTAGGTTAAAACTGGAATTGTATGAAAAGGCACTAGGGGAGGACAGTAACTTGGCACTGGAGCTAGAACTCAGTCAACAACATGTAGTGAACTATGTATTTGACTAATTAACTTTTTTTGTATTAATGAATTTTCTATAAACAGCACACAATTTCCCCTAATGCACATTACTATAAATTATTTCCCAAATAATTTCTGCCTACCAGTTTGTCTATAGATTGTCCACAGGCTGTTAAAATCAAGATCAAATGTCTTTCTAAAAGAAGTGAAACTGTAAGTATTTGATATTCAAGCTACGGTGGTCAGTTTTGATTGACCGCATAGATCACATAGTGTATTCCTAACTGGAAGAATCAATTGTCCATAGCAAAAACTTGCACTTACAAATTCAGACTTAATTTTGTATGTATATTCTTCAACAGTTGCTTAAAATTCACTCTTTTGGCAAAGATTCCTGACATCAAACTTGTTCGCTAGAATAGAAAGCAAACATAAAAAAGGACACACACATGGTTAGATAGATTTCCCTGACAAACTTGAACAAACATATCTGATTTTTTTTGCAGTGTTTGCCTCACCTTCTAATCATAGCATTTCCTCCCTAATAAAGAAAAAAGTTGAAAGATGATGAGCTTCTAATGAGAATCATTTCATGCATATTCATACCTTGATAATATCCAGTATAATAAATGTTCTACTCTGGATTTTCCATATTCAGAAGGAAGGAAAGCTATACACGTTTTTGCTATTATGTCATGGTAAAATGAAAAAAAAATCCATGACAAAAGAAAACAGAAATGTTGGCAAAATGAGACACAAATGCATCGGTATAAACTACATGAACAATTAATCACACGCACAACTGTGACAATGGTGATAATTGTGCAGGTAACAAGCCAATTATATATCTAACTGGCCATTTGCATGCACAATTACCATAATAAATGAACAACCACAACAAATGAGCACTCAGATTACACTCACGCATTTTACACATGCAATTTTGAGCATGCAGGTCTAAAAAAACTAGGCTGAAAAATGCAGCTCAACTGGAGCTTTGAAGCTCAGATCTGAATCTACTGTAGTTTCAAACTTTCCTCTAGTTCTGGGGTA
Source organism: Gopherus flavomarginatus (assembly GCF_025201925.1). Lineage (NCBI taxonomy): Eukaryota > Metazoa > Chordata > Testudines > Testudinidae > Gopherus > Gopherus flavomarginatus. The sequence goes on from NC_066622.1 coordinate 40,417,219, forward strand.
TTCATAGGTCACATTACAATTGGGTTCAATAAAGAAATAGATCTCTGTCAAACTCAGAGTAACTGGAAAGCAGATCCAGGGCTCTTCTGTGGGCTCAATTCTAATTAAAACAGCCACCTAAGTGAGGCTGCTGACTATAAGCGAAGTACGTTCCACAGGAGACAGGTAACTACACAAAACTGCTCTACCTAGAGGTCAATGTCATAGGCCAGCACTAACTCCTGGGGAACTTATTCCCCAATTTTACACAGGGGTTAGCCAGTGGATCTACGTAGTAACAGACCTACTAGCCATATCCCCCCCAAACACTCATGTCGTATGGATGGAGCCTGCTCTGAAAGACTTCGGACCTCCCTGTGCTGGATCTGGTATACTGTCTCACCTATACAGTGATATCACACTGCTTCGGATTCCTACCAGGCCGTACATACCCACAGAGAACTGGCAGATTATCCCCTAGACAATAAATATTTTGGGAGGTAACTCAGGAACAAAATATGTTGCTCTTCATTCCTTACCCAACCATTGTCATTGACCCTGCATATACCTAGTATATTATTAGCATAAGGGCTCCAGTCTTTATTGACTTACAGGTCTTCATTGGCTTCTGCTGGTGCAGGCCCTAACTGAAGACCAGTGGTGAAAGTTCTGCCCGGGATGGGGTGGGAAAAGTCAAAACAGTGCAAGGTCCCCAGAACTCATGGTTGACCCAGGATCATGCCAGCACAGCACCAAAATGTCCAGGAGGGTGCCTGTCTGAGGAATTAAGGGATAGGTGCTAACCCAGAGCGTGCCCCAGGCAACCTCCTCTGCTTCAATGAAGCCCCAACAATGACATAAATCTGTCAGAATCTCTGGGGAGGGCATCAGACCATACACCAGCTGTGAGCTTCCCCGCAACACAAGTCTTCAGTACTGCACAGGGCGCAACGTCCATCCCCGCATACATGCCAGCAGGAATCAATGAAGTGCTCCCCCCTCCCCAATCCTGAAAATGATATTTTGAAAAAGTGGCATTTAGTGTACAACTACCTCAGGAACCACTGTAGTCAAAGAGAGCCAGTGAATACAAAACACATGCATGCAGCTGATTGCAAACACTCATCTGCCCCAGAGGGAATTACTAATTTGTTAAACTACTATGCTCTCGCAAATGGCATGTGCTCTTAATACAAAACATGTGGCGCAAAAGAACATCTGTGGTGTAATGTTTCTAATTTCAAAATGGGAAGGTGGATGTTGCCTCTAGCAAGAGGAGCCATCACACCTCAGCAAGCAGGTACAGATTTATCAGTGTAAATAAAAAATAAATCACACCACTGTAAACTCATTAGTAGCCCTGGCACCCACAGGGGTTTTAACCTGGAAGGGCTGGTCACTTAAATTAAAAATGATCTCCCCCATAAATGGGAGTGTGGAAATTGTACTGTAGAGTGGCATGTGAAATGCTGTTCATAGGTATCCTACAGATGCAAATACTCTGAAAGAAGAATGCTAAATTTATTGCATTTCATAAAATCTACTGTACAAAGAGGAGGAAATGCCAACTACTGTAGTTAGGGCAAGGAAGAAGAGGATGGGTACGAACGGAGATGCAACAACTGCAAGTTTCATCTGCTATCTTGGAAAAGCTCAATAATTCAAGCAAACTTGAAATGTTTAAATATGAAGAATCTCCATCATGCGGGAAATCATCACAGCCCCAAATACCTCAATATCAAATGCTGCTACTTAATCAAGTAAAAGTCAACTTGAAATCTAAGGAATGAATTTTAAATATCAATTGGGACTAATAAATCAGCTGACTGTTATTTTTTAAATGGTCTTTAAGGGTCTTTAAAAAGTACAAGCTCTTCTAAACCAAAGCTGTTGCTAGGCAAAAGCTTCCAGGATTTCCAGATGCTGAGCTCAGTTACACCTATGCAGAGAGACCAGTATCTAGCCTAGACAGCTTTTAACAGGGGTTGTGGTTCTGGACTGGGCAGGTAAAGAACAACCCCAGGTTATCGCCACTAGTTTGAATTTCAGCTGGAATTTACAATAGGCCAAACCCATCCCTCACCGATTAAATTTTCAGTCTTCACTGGAGTTACACAGGTGAATATGAGGGACGAATTAGGCACCATGTGAGTTTGCTTTCTAGAGGCTAATTTTACCACTGGATGTGCACATGCAGCCATCACCGAACTCCCCTGAAGGCAGAGCTCTGCCCTGGCTGTCCTAGTGATAGGGGGTTTAACACGTCTGAACGGATTCTCTCACACGCTCCTTTTCCTTTGATCAGGCAGCATTAAAGGGAACTGCTTGCATCTCCTCAGGCGGCATAGAGCACGTCCCCTCACCCCCAGCATGGGACTGTTTGTGGAGGTATCACAACCAGAGCTGCTGTTCTCCAGCTATTCCCAAAAGGTGGAGGGTCTCTGGGGGGCCACTGCCAACTGGCACAGGTTAGTTTAAGCCCCAGGCTATGCTAACCTATTCAGGGGCTTAAACTAAGGTGGAGCCAGCAAGCCACAATCAGTTTCCTAACAGTCTTCCCCTTCACCCCACTTCTATGCCAAGCGGGTCTTGGCTACAGCATAGGACATAGCCAGTTTATTTTTGAATGAGAGAGGTACTTATTTAGTAGAACATATAAATATGTTTTTGTCCCAGTATATCATTTTCATATTTTTGGTCTAACTACAAATACTAAAAGCCTGAACCATCAACATTTAAAGGGAATTTTCTTTGCAATTCTCCATCAGCCACAATCCCATGTTCAGCCTCTCTTGACGCAGTCCATCAATCTTCTGAGCAATCAGACTGACATCCAGTGGTCAGTGTTAAAGTTTCAGCACTCATCAGCCATTACCACTGTTCTGGGAGATACCACAGTGTTTCTTAATACTTTAGAATAGGAAATATCTCAGAAGCTGCTGTGCAGTGTAAAGGGTAATATTTTAATGTCACCCTCCATAGATAACATAGACATCACTGCAGTATCTCATAAATCCACTTCCTCTTTGCATTTCCTGTGATCGTGAAATGGGGTTGTGTGTTGAGATGATTCATGCTTTTACATCATAATATACAATCTATCTTTTATTATTTAAAGAAAAGGTATTCACTTGTCTATCCAAGAGAGGAAATAAAATTGGTCTTGTTGCTTCTCTTAGGAATACAGGTCCTCATCGCCTGTTCACTGTTGTGAGATGTATTTACTGTAAAATGTTTGCAATCACAAGTGTATCTTCAATAGCTTCCCCACTTAAAATATAAACAAACATCCTCTGTCTCCATCCTTCCTTTGCATTTCAACTCCCTGCACCTGTTACATTAACCATAGTATTCTTGTGGATCACACCTTTATCATATAAATGGACTGCCTGAAAAGTACCTCCACGAGTACAACAGCTGTTCCCAACCGCTAAACCACTCATGTCCTGGTTACTGAACTTCCAACCTGAGCGAAGGACTAGTAAAATGCAGAGTAAATATGAGGGAAAGGAAAGCCTTGTGGCTAAGGCACTGGGCTAGAATTCAAGCTGGTTTCAGCTCCCAGCTCTGCCAAAGATTTTCTGTTCACCCTTGAGCAACTTACTTAATCTCTTTGTGCCTCAGTTCCCCTGGAAATGAGACTCCTCCCACCTTCTGTCTGTCTGGCTTATTTAGAATGTAAGCTCTTTGGGTCACATGCAGTCTCATACTACATGTTTACATAGCAGCTTGCACAACAGGGCTCTCTCTGATCTTGGCTGGAGGCTCTAGGCAGTAGAAGCATAATAAATAACAACACTGTATAGCAATGAATGTCTGCTACTTCAGATAACAATGCACATATCTGCTACCCACAGGAAATGTGGACATTTTACCTTGACTTCAAGAAGTATTAAGTTATTTCTCACTTTGTGTGATCCATTGTAACAGTAGAGCCATGCGCGCCCCTGTAAAGTGCCATATGGCATGATCATATATGCTTAGGACCTGCTATCGATTTTACAACTTAGGTATTTTCCAAGTGTTCAGTAGAAGAAGTGACTAGCAGGTGTTTTGTGGCCACCACATCCCTCTGGGAGTGCCAGATATTTAGAGTACCCAATGTAGCAATGGAAGCTCCAGCACTGAAACTGTCTTTGTCGCTCAGATAGAAAGGTATATCATTATACTTTTGCAGCTCTTTACACTGGTTTTGTATTGCATCTTTTGTAGCTGACTTCAATGAGATATACAGAATTAAGGTTTGTAAATCTCACAAACCATGTCACACAAACCATGTCAAACCAATCTGATAGCTTTCTTTGATAGGATAACGAGTCTTGTGGATAAGGGAGAAGCGGTGGATGTGGTATACCTAGACTTTAGTAAGGCAGTTGATATGGTCTCGCATGATATTCTTATCAATAAACTAGGGAAATACAACTTAGATAGGGCTACTATAAGATGGGTGCATAACTGGCTGGATAACTGTACCCAGAGAGTATTTATTAATGGTTCCCAATCCTGCTGGAAAGGTATAACAAGTGGGGTTCCGCACAGGTCTGTTTTGGGACCGGCGCTATTCAGTACTGATAGGGAATATAACCCCCCCGGCCTTGTTAAATAAGCTTTTATAGTTAAATGAACTTTGCAATTGTTTTGCAGGCCCCTGTGTGTGGGCTCCGGGCTCTAACTAAACAAATGCTAAATAAAACCACTTTTGTTTGTCTGGATCCCAAGGCCTGCATATGGGTTTATTAGCATGCTATGCATTAAGGTATAAAGAAATGGTGTAACTGTTTATATGGGATCTTATCTTGCCACCAAAGCCTTTTGGAGGTTGCTGTCACTGGTCAGATACTGTACCAGGGCCATGATTGAAATAGTAATCTATTTATCCCTGCTGCAGAGCCCTACCATTGATATAAGCACCTGTAATTTTAACATATAATATTGTAACAATTATATGCTTTTAGCTTTATTAGTTTACAGGCCGTGCAAGCTAAATAAATGCAAAATAAAGGCCATGGTTTTAGTTTTCAAAGAAACTTGTATTACTGTGGCACTGGGTGTGCACTGGGTGTGGAGAAACTAGATATGAAGAAAGCGGGGTATGGAACACTGACAAAAGAGGAACTGGGAGGGGGACAAAGGGTCACTCAAGTGTCAGCTCAGTTTTAAGCAAAATATAGCATGATAATTATTGCTTGCTTACGGTAACTGCAAGGTGGAGTTACAGGATGACCAGCTCACCCACTGCCAACACGCATGATAGGTGTTAAAATAGCTTGCTGATTTGCAATATTAATTTACCAGAAAAGGGCAAATAACTTGTGTAATCAATATGACGTTTTGCGGTTTTAACCTTTATAAGCGTGGTGAAAATTGTAAAGGGCAGAGCAGCCTACCTTAACCATGGGGTTACACTGTCTCTCCCTGTATGCATACTTATAATCTTGTTTTATCAATAAAAGGTGCCTCCGGCTGTCTGATCCAAATCAACTAGGGGGTGGTCTTTTCCACAACAGTATCTTCATCAACGACTTAGATGTTGGCATAGAAAGTACGCTTATTAAGTTTGCAGATGATACCAAACTGGAAAGGATTGCAACTGCTTTGGAGGATAGGGTCATAATTCAAAATGATGTGGACAAATTGGAGAAATGGTCTGAGGTAAACAGGATGAAGTTTAATAAAGACAAATGCAAATGCTCCACTTAGGAAGGAACAATCAGTTTCACACATACAGAATGGGAAGAGACTGTCTAGGAAGGAGTACGGCAAAAAGGGATCTAGGGGTTATAGTGGACCACAAGCTAAATATGAGTCAACAGTGTGATGCTGTTGCAAAAAAAAGCAAACGTGATTCTGGAATGCATTAACAGGTGTGTTGTGAGCAAGACACGAGAAGTCATTCTTCCACTCTATTCTGCGCTGGTTAGGCCTCAACTGGAGTATTGTGTCCAGTTCTGGGCACCACATTCCAAGAAAGATGTGGAGAAATTGGAGAGGGTCCAGAGAAGAGCAACAAGAATGATTAAAGGTCTTGAGAACATGACCTATGAAGGAAGGCTGAAAGAATTGGGTTTGTTTAGTTTGGAAAAGAGAAGACTGAGAGGGGATATGATAGCAGTTTTCAGGTATCTAAAAGGGTTTCATAAGGAGGAGGGAGAAAACTTGTTCACCTTAGCCTCTAAGGACAGAACAAGAAGCAATGGGCTTACACTGCAGCAAGGGAGGTTTAAGTTGGACATTAGGAAAAAGTTTCTAACTGTCAGGGTGGTTAAACCCTGGAATAAATTGCCTAGGGAGGTTGTGGAATCTCCATCTCTGGAGATATTTAAGAGTAGGTTAGATAAATGTCTATCAGGGATGGTCTAGACAGTATTTGGTCCTGCCATGAGGGTAGGGGACTGGACTTGATGACCTCTCGAGGTCCCTTCCAGTCCTAGAATCTATGAATCTATAAGAGCAATACTGTAGACAAAATAACCAATACAAAGAAATCCAGTACTTTGCAAAAAGAGTACCTCCACTTGGCCTGTAGGACTAAAGGAATTGAGCATCGTTCCCACCAGGGAACTTTGATATATTTCTAATCCATGTACTCAGGGTACTCAGTTACTATGAGAATGGATATCACAGACATCCCTGTAATAATGGTCCACATCTTCAGCAAAGGGAGTTATGCCAGTTCACACCAGGTGCTGCACATGTGGAATGACGGCTGTCTATTCGCCTAACTCTGCAATCTTTGTTTTAACAATATTGGCTTCATAGAACCTAACAGAGAGTTACCCAGCAGAAATACAAGTTGTACTTCACCTGCCAAGCCCCCCAAAATAACTACCAACAACAATGCTTTAGCACCTGAAATGCCATACTACCTACAGATCGCACATGCCCCCCCAGAGACCTATTTTCTTGTTTTATTGCTTGGCTCCCATCTTCTTTCTGACATTTTTTCTGTTCGGTTTTCTGTTTGCTTGTGTTTGTTTAATTGTGGGGAAAGGGTGTGGAGTGGTTGATTGGGGAGGAACATGATAACTACAAAGTAATAATATGTGGAAGAAATGGACTGAGATGATTCAGACACTAAAATCTTGTTTGCTGGCTTGATGTTTACTTTTTAAACACAGGTTAAAGTGTCTGAAAGTTTTATAAAATGTCCGGTCCAGGCACAAGTCCATATACAGTACCTTTACTAAAACAATATGCTTTTCCTTGAGAGAGATGTCTGTTTTTATTTCACTACATTTGTCTACATCTTAATATTTTCAGAAAACACTTTTCATTTTGTACTAACAGTTGGGTTGTTTCTATTTCATGCCCTGGCTTGGTACATTGAATTACACCTTTCCTCCAGCCTTCTTACATGGCCCTGGACCCCAAGCTATCCTCCTGTCACATTTAGGGCATGATACACTCCTATTGACTTCAATTAACTTGGAGTAGGCTCTTATCTAATACAAGACTATGTACACACTGCAGCTTATGTCGGTATAAGTTATGTTGCTCAGGGATGTGAATTAGCCACCTCCAAATGACATAACTTATGCTGACTTAAGTGCCAGTGTGGACAGCACTATGTCGGTGGTAGAAGATACCACTGCTGTCCGGGGCTGGATTAATTAAGCCAACGGGAGAACTCAACCTTGTTGGCTTAGAGCAGGTCCAGTAGAGAGCGTACAGTGGCACAGCTACATCGGTGCAGCTGTGCCACTTTAAGCTCTCTAGCGTAGCCACAGCCTTAGGCTTGGTCCACACTTAAAGGTTAGGTTGACATAGGTTCCTTGGGTCGGGGCTGTGGAAAAACCACACTGCTGACTGACATAACTATTCTGACCTAATCCCCCATGTAGATGTAGCTACATTGATAGAAAAATGAATTCTTCCATCCACATAGCTACTGTATTCCGACACCAATGAAAAAAAAACTCTTCCATCTGTGTAGGCTGCATCTACATTTCAGGACCAAGCTGACATATCTACAGAGAAGTAGCTATGCTGGCATAGTCTTTGAAGTGTCAACTGACTCTAAGCCACAGTTCCTAGTAAAGGTGGACCTCTGCTACTGAAAGCTAATGGCAAACAAATGAAACAGATATTGCATTATTTTGATTTAATATTACAAACTAAAGCTGTCCACAATCACCAATCACAATTTGTGAAAAATGCTCGCCAGCACTGCATACAGATCTCCTTAGCTAACAGCTTAGAGATGTCCTTAAATGCTCAGAGCAGCACAGGGGAGGGGGGAAAAAAAATCTCAGTAGCTGTTTTAAAACTTCACACAGAGGAGGTTGGAAAGCAGAAACTCTGCATGCATCTCATGAACGTTCTACTTTCCTCCTTTGAATACAGAGATCAATCTTGGACTGAGTGCTAAAACCTCACCATGAAGGGCTATTCTTTGCTACTACTTCAGGCTGAAACAAAAGACACTTCAGGAGATATAATCATTGCTGCCTAGTTCCTTTTCCTGGACCCTTACAATGGGCCCCAGTTCTTTTTTTTTTTCCACACATCTTTCTCTTCTATTTTCTTCTTCTGTCCTTTCACTTTCTTTCTGCCTCATTGAATCCATTAGAGTCTTTATATAGTCTGCTATTGAAAAATACATTTTCTGTGTGGGACTTAACTGCTGGCAAGCAGAGCTTAACTCCTTCTGATGGGAGGGCAGCTGACTAATGGGCAAAAGGTATGGAGAGCTATTTCTGAACTTTATGTTTTGGCACACACGAGATATGTTGCTAGGAGTCTTCAGGGAGAGCCTAGTGGATATTAGACTCAGCGGAAGGCAGTGCACAGAGGTTAGTTAAATACTTTGCTCCAATCCCGAGCAAATTTGTATCAATTTTTCAATTTTCTTCTTGCGTGGCTGTATTCTGGTCTCTCATACACAATTATAAATCAGCTGTCACTCCACTGAAATCAATGGAGTCAGAGCAGTGTAAAGCTGATGTGAGATCAGAAATGGGTCACTGTAGTCTCAAAACAAAAGCCTTTCTGCACAGTAGGATATCATAGTCAACAATTTCAAAGACACTAAAATATGGGGCAGAGTGAAGTCACCACCAGGGACGGCTCCAGGCACCAGCACGCCAAGCGCGTGCTTGGGGCAGCAAGCCAAGGGGGCGCTCTGCCGGTCGCCATGAGGGTGGCAGGTAGGCTGCCTTCAGCGGCATGCCTGAGGAGGGTCCACTGGTCCCACGGCTTTGGCGGACCTCCCGCAGGTGTGCCGCCGAATCTGCGGGACCCGGGACCTCCCGCAGGCAAGCCGCCGAATCTGCGGGACCAGGGACCTCCCGCAGACAAGCCGCCGAAGGCAGCCTGCCTGCCATGCTTGGGGCTGCAAAATACCTAGAGCCACCCCTGGTCACCGCAGTCTGCTGCCAACCTTTCTAATGAGACCAATATAGCCCTGTGCCCAATTTCAGAGGATTCATTCCCCTGTAGTAAATTAGGGGCCAGATCATGGCCTTATTCAGGTATACATACAGTTCTGGCGAAGGTACAAAGGCACCTTCCTTTCCTTGCACAGCCCACTGCAAGCATAGCACCCTACACGAGGTGCTGACACGATGGAGCTATGGCCCTAACTAGCACATAGAATGAGATCAGAATGCAAACAGGGAGTATGCTGGGCAACATAAAGGGATGTAATAGTGGGCGTTCTCCCATGTGTGGTGGGAAGCTGCATGAGGGCTGTTCCTTAAAAGAACACTAATACAAAACTAGATTCTGCCCAGGGAGACCCATTTCAAGATCTGAGCCCTAGGGAATAGCAGGTGGAAATTATGTGAAAGCTAAGCTTTCAGATCCTCCAGTGCTGAATGCCTAGTACAAGAAATGAAAAATGTCACATTTGCCTCTGAAAACAATGTCACTTCTTTGAAAAGGTAAAGCAAAAGGAGAGACAAAAGAAAATGATTTTTCTTTCTCTAGCACTGTGTCCTCTGTTCTACTCGTCCAACATGGATAATCAAATAATTTGACAGGAGGAACAGAAAGACGCCCATAAACCACCTCACAGGACCCAGCTGTGCTTGTGAGTGAGGAAGGGGAGAGGACTGGAAGGAATTTGTTGAATTCTATAGCTAAGGATGGCTTTATACTCAGCCAGTGCTGAGTTTGTTAGCTAAAATATTGCCTTTGAAAGTTGACTGAAACGGCTTGTCTAAATTCATGGATTTCCCCTGACAAGAAAATAAAACTTTAACCAGATCTAGTAGAATTTCAACTTCATTTTCCTAGTGAGCTTTAAAGGTTTGGCATTTAACTTATAGGGATAAGCACTCGAAAGCTCAGACGCTCATCAAGTATGGATCTTAACTATCTAGGTCTGTTGGTCTGTTTCCCTGGACTGAAAATCTAGCTAGGACTAGATCATACTGATCAGTGGGACTTCTTGAGGAGTAAGGTATTATTCAGCCTGAGTAAAAGTGCCATAATCTGGCTGCTAGAAAGGGTGAATTTCACCAAGTCTGACCTGAAACCATTAATCCAAACAAGCCCACTTAAGGGATTTGTGAATCTTTACCCTTATCTGAGCTTCATGTTGTGACAAACCCCCCAAACTAGGTGCCATTGGGAAGTTTTATTGACTCAAACCAAGTTTGCCAAACCCAGTCAAGCAGAAGACGACAAGCACCAGTCACAGCCATTAATCTGAGTATCTGCTCCAGGAGAACTGAGCTGAATGCCACTGGTTTAGATATTTATGCATATAGAAAGCAGTAGGAAAAGTCTGCACTTTAAGGAAAAAATGCTAAATTCTGCCCTCACTTACATCTATGCAACCCAATAACCAATTTTCTTAATGTAGGTAAAATTGTAACATAGTCCCTTTAGGGACAAAGGAAGTCTTTTGCCCTGTTAAGGTTTCTACACCATTTTCAGTAATGCCATGGTAGGAAGTAGAATACAAGAATGGCTAATAAAGGTCAAAAAGAAACAATTCAGCAGTTCTCCTTAAGTTTTTCTGTGGTAAGTGCACTGCAGAGTAGCCCTCTAAGGGATTTTATAAAAATGAGTTGCAAACAATTATGTTAACCAAGCAGGATCCTTTTTAGAACTGCAATACAAAATAGGAAAGTAACTAATGATAATTAGGAAAAAGTGTCATAAATATTTAATGAGAAGATATTTGTGTAATAATTATCTAGTCTATTATTCCATGTTTTGACTCATGGGACTTTCTTAATCAATCCACTCACACGTTCCATGGTAATGTGAAGATCTTATCTACCTAGCTGTTATCTGGCTCCCATTACTAAGTATCTGAGTGCATCAATTGCATACAGTAACACAGGAATCTCACAGGAATCATTATGTTTCACCAATGTTGATGATGAAGGTTTTTCTTGTAGACATTTGCTGCCTGGTGAAGAGCTGATTTTCCCTGCCCTGTCTTTAATCCCTCAGAGTCAGCCCCCCGGCACAATTTTCGTAATCTGCTGCCTCTTTCTTCTATTTGTTATGGTGGATGATCGCACCACTGCATCGATTAAGGTAGTATTTAACATCAAGTAACTCAAAACAAGTGGTGGAGAACCTCAAAAGGTCCTCAGGTTAAGTTCAGTTTGGATAAGCAGCTAAATGTTAAGATGGTTATTCAAACCACTCCAATATATAAAATAGGGCTGATAAACTCATAGGAACAAGCTCTTTTGGGAGATTTCTGTATCTTCCAGCTGGTCCCTGAAATTCCCTAAGAGGTTTTCACAAAGTACTGCACTTCGCCAGTTCCAGTCCTGGTCAGAACATAGAGGTGTAGGGGAACTGAGAACCAAAGGAGGATAGCTTTCCATTTGGGTTTGACTCAAGTTTTTGGCAAAGAAATGGGAGAGGTGGTATCTTATTTGATCTGAATCATTCCATCCATCCAAACTCATGGGTCATAATCCCGGTGCTTATGTGAGTATTGTGATACTCAGAGCAATAACTCACCCTCTGATCTCAGTGTTACACGATAATACATTTTTAATTTAACACAACATTGGGAAATTTTGACTCTTTGCCAAATCATATGTGGCAAAAGTACAACCCATAATTTTGCAGACAGATATCATGTTTTTGTTCTTTTAAAACTCATTAAAAAAGGTTTCTCTGCCCAAAAGCAGTTTTCCACCCACCATCAAGATTAAAAAAAAAATAAAAAAAAATTGGAGATATACCAATCTCCTAGAACTGGAAGGGACCTTGAAAGGTTATGGAGTCCAGCCCCCTGCCCTCACTAGCAGGACCAAGTACTGATTTTTGCCCCAGACCCCTAAGAGGCCCCCTCAAAGATTGAACTTACAACCCTGGGTTGAGCAGGCCAACGCTCAAACCACTGAGCTATCCCTCCCCACATTACTCCAGACAAGTACCATTAACACACATCATAACGGACTGTGTCAATCATCCCAATTTGCTCTATGAAGTACATCAGGAGAGCAAATTGGAATGAATACTAGATTTTAATGAATTTATTTACTGCTTTGTGGAGGGCAGGGGCATATTGGTTGTTTGCTTTTAGCAATTTAGTATTTATCTGATGACATGGTTTATTGCCTTTTCATTGGTGAGTCCAGTAATTAAAATGATCACTCATAAATCAAAAGCAAAAACTGAGTCATTAGCCAACCCGATAACAAGCAAATTGATACTGTATTAATATCTGCAACAAAGATCCTCCATGATCAAAGCCTTGTCTTCTGGGATAAGTAGCTCTAGTACTGCCTGATTTGAAGCCCATTAATATCAATGGGAACCTTCAATGGACTTTGGATCAGGCTATCAGGTTTCATCAGAACTATTGCAAGGACTAGTTGCTAGAGATCAAATGGCTCATCTATCTTGGCTCCTTGCTGCAAGCAGGAAAGATTCTACAAGATTCCATAAACTGATCTTGCATGTGACTGAGGGATGCTTATTGCATTAATTACTTGAATAGCTAAATTGTGTCTAATCCTCACCATCTAAACACAGTCCTTTTATCGAAGACTACTGCTCCATGTTGTACTAGATTCACTTTTAAATAATCCTTTTCCTCCCGGTCTATTATTGCTTTTCAAATATTAGGACAGGGTATTATACATAAGAATGTAAAGCTGGAGGGGTATCTCAGTGCTCTACGGTTCAGGCTTGAAACACCAATAATCCCTGGAACCACAGATTCATTTTTGCAGTACTGCTTCAGCCCTTTCTTATTACAAGTTCACATATAGCATAAAGAGAGGCTCATTATAGGGCATTAAAAATGGTGGCATGTTTTAGAAGACGAGGGGTATATCCAAATGTCTTTGCCCAAATCTTCTCACTTCCCATGTGGTTATGCAGCAGGCTGCACACTAGCTGGCTATTGTTTACCCCGCCCCTCCCACCCCAAGTGGGTGTATCTCAGAGATGCTGTATGATGAGTAAACACTCTAGCAATGCAATATATTATTACTAATGTGTCTTATTAATGGTAAGGTTCCCTGAAGTTTCTCCAGCTGCATTCACAGAATCCTATGTGTTAGGCATAGGAAGCACTATTCTAATAATCATTTCCTTGCCTAAAGCAGGAAAGACAAAGCCTTGCTCTCACAAAGGGTATGTCTATACTTAAAATGCTACAGCAGCACAGCTGTAGTGCTTCAGTGTAGATACTACTTATGTCAACGGGAGAGGCTCTCTGGTCACTGTACATAATCCATCTCCCTGAGAGTCAAAAGCTAGGTTGACAGAAGAATTCTGCCATCAGCCTAGTGCTGTCTACACCAGGGGTTAGGTCAGTATAGTTACATCTCTCAAGAGCGTGGATTTTTCACACCTCTGTGAGTTATAACTATACCAATGTAACTGCATAGTGTAGACCAGCCCTAAGAGATTGTTAGGATTCAAGTGAGAAACATGAGTCTCTCACATCTCTCTACATAGCAAAATTTGCAGATGACAAACTTATTTAGGATAGTTAGGACCAGAGAGGAGACAAATAAAAGGGACACAATAAAAGTACATAAAATATTGAATGCTGTAGAGAAGATAGATTGGAAGCTTCAGATCTCCTTGCCTCATAATACAAGAGCAAGAGCAAGGAAATATCTAATTAAATTAAAAGGTGGGAAACTCAAAACTGATTAAAGAGGGTATTTTTTCTCATAACATGTAACTAGACTGTGGAACTCACCGCCACATGAAGCCATTGAGGCCAAGAACTTAGCAAGATTCAAAAGGGAATTTATAGGGATAACAAGAATATCCAGAGTTATTGTCATTAATGACAAAAAACATTTTGGAAAAAATACTACAGCAATCTCTAACTACTAGAGACCAGAGCAAGACCTAATTTGAAAGGCAGATTACCCCACATTTGCCTACTGCAGGTTCTTTCACCTGGTGGTGGACGTTGTTGAATACAGATTACTGGGCTAGCTGGATCTCAGATCTGACCCAGTGTGGCAATTCCTATGTTTCTATGTTTTGTTATTTTGTCACCTTTAGTTCCTTTTGGTCTTCCTCTATTCAGTGCATTAGTTTGTAAAGTATGTAAACAAGTAGTCAAATAACAGCAAGCTGATCTAAAGGTAAATTATCGATGAGCCAGATCTTCAGTGAGGGTAAAGAGACATAGCTCCATTGACATCAATCATAGCTGGTTGAAAAGTTTTCAACAGTTTTCCCATTAAAACTTTAGTTTCATCAAAATAGAAATGTTTTGTAGAAATGTTGCTATTTTAATTAAATTTTGAATGGGAAAAAGTCAAGATGTTTAGTTTCAAGAATGTTGCAAATGTTTCATTTCAACTTTATCATTTTGACTTTTTTAATGTAATATTAACATTAATATTTTAATATCTTTATATTACAGCTGTCCAGAGGATGACAATTCCTTTTTGTGACAAATTTCAAGGTTTCAGAATTTGTTTTTATTCCATATGAAACACAAGTAAAACTTTTTGAACATTTTCATGAAACAGAATTATGTAAAAACATTTTTTTTTATCCAAAGATAGGTTTTCACCGTCTCACTCCTTCTCCCTTTCTCTTCACAACCAGAGAGTCCATCCTGAACCTCAAAAATCCTCCTCTTGAAAACTTTGTTGAAACTGATACATCTCCCTGAGACATTTCAACTTTGATGAAGCAGCATATTTTACCAAAAATGTTCCAACCAGATCTAATTCATACGTATTAGATATAATATACTAATATAATATAAACATCAAAATGAATCAAAATGTTTCAATGGTTCCAAATGGAATTTTTTTGGAATTTTCATCTGTGGGAAAATTTTGAAATTTCAGCATTATTTTGTTCTAATTCAGAATGATCTTTTTTCCCCAAAATATGTTGGCATTTTACCACAGAATGGAAATTCCAGTTCCCAGCCAGCTCTGGGACAGAGCTCCACTGATCTACCCCAGCTGAGACTCAGGCCCATAATGTCATTGTCTAATATTTAGTAAATATGGTGGTAGGGAAGCGACTGGTGTTCTACTTGGGGGCAGGGAGTGGTAGTATGAAAGAATTGTACATTCTGAAACTATACCTAAGACGTACCTTTTAAAAAAACTAAAAGTCTTGTTTTGCTTTAGAGATGACTTATTAGTGACAGAACTTGGAAGTGTCCTAAATTTTCCCAGCACATTTGGATACAAATGAGCATAAATTATGTGCAAGCCGATGTCAATGACTAAAAAACGGAAGATCTTTGAAAGAAACTTAAAATGTCATTACAATAGGTATAAAAACTGCAACATACCCAGAAACCACTCTGTCATCCCTAATCTACAGCATTATTATGAAGTGCCTACAGCAACACATCATTGTGGTGTACCAACTTGGCCAACCAGTCAGGGGAGGCAGTGAGAAGATACACATTCCCACAGCCCTCTGTCAGAAGAAAGAACAATTCTCAGAGGGCTGAAATCCTTCAGCCACCCCAGAAAGAGAAGTTCCTCTTACAGAGCAAAAATGCATCACTGGCCTAGAGAAGATACTGGAAAAGAGTCTCCGGTAAAGGGCCTAATTATTAATCAGAACTAAGATATGATAATCTGAACTCATAAGGTGAAATACTTCCATTACGAGTAAGAGCAGCAGCGGTGGAGGGAAAGGGGCAGTGCTGGATGTGAGCTGCATCCCACAGACATTCTACCAATACAGGCTCCTACATGGACAGTCTCCTACAGCGCCTTACTGCCCATTTCACAGGTAGCAGCAAGCACCACAAACTCCAGCAAATGCGCTCAGGAACAGAGGATCTGAACTCACCCTAAAGCCACCAGAATGTACCTGCCTGAGGCAGTGATGTATCAGTCAGACAGTAGATGCCCCCAAACCTAGCACTCCTGAGGAAATTATAGTACTAACCTGTTGCTGCATAAATGGAAAGAGCCCCTAAAAACACAGTCCATTGTTATCATAACAGAGCAACAAAAGACACTGTTTTGCCATAAGGCAAGAGCTGGACTTTTGATATTATTAATTACATTATTGTATATATCTACATCTGCAGCTGCCTAGCTGTTTGTTAACTATTTGAGCACAAAAATGCTGTACGTGACTTAAGTGTTTTGAGTTTCTAATGAGCCTTTTCATACAATCATTGAAGATTAGGGTTGTAAGAGACCTCAGGAGGCCATGTACTCAAAGCAGGACCAACACCATCTAAATCATCCCAGCCAGGGCTTTGTCAAGCCAGGCCTTAAAAACCTCTAAGGATGGAGATTCCACCGCCTCCCTCGGTAACCTATTTCAGTGCTTCACCACCCTCCTAGTAAAATAATGTTACCTAATATTCAACCTAGATCTCCCCCACTGCAACTTGAGACCATTGCTCCTTGTTCTGTCATCTGCCACCACTGAGAACAGCCGAACGTCATCCTCTTTGGACCCCCTTTCAGGTAACTGAAGACTGCTATCAAATCCCCCCTCATTCTTCTCTTCTGCAGACTACACACAGACTCATAGAATATCAGGGTTGGAAGGGACCTCAGGAGGTCATCTAGTCCAATCCCCTGCTCAAAGCAGGACCAATCCCCAACTAAACAAACCCAGTTCCCTCAGCCTCTCCTTGTAAGTCATGTGCCCCAGCCCCCTGATCATTTTCGTTGCCCTCTGCTGGACCTTCTCCAATTTGTCCACATCCTTTCTGTAGTAGGGGGGTCCAAATTCCTCCTAATTCCTAGAGAATTCCAGCTTCAACTTTTTTTGGTTTCAGGCTAAGATTTCTAAAACCATCTAGGGGATTTGGATGCTCAATTCCCTTCACCCTTCCCCCCACCCCACCCGCACCTCTGAATATCTTTGTAATGGCTGGCTATTTGCTCAGTTAACTGGTCACCAAAACATTTCAACTGAATAGAAAAGAAATTACTTTCCATCAGACTGTCATCAAAATGTCTCTCCTGCAACCACCCTCACGCTGAACACACTTATCAAAATGTCACCTAAATACAACAATTCCTTCCTTCTACATATTAGAGCTGCTTCTTCCTTTGTAACTGCACTCTGGTATGTGCCACGGTATTAAAACAGCTTTCTTGTCTATCAGTTAGACTAAATATTTTCAGTTTAAGTTGGAAATCCATTTCTGAAGAAATAGAGGAAGCTAAAGGAACATGCCCTGGTACATGTAGGAAAAATAACAGAAAGCAGAGATATAAAAGACCTGCTGTTTGAGGTCACCCAAGCCTTCTGCCTGCCAGTCCATGCTTGTTCCTTATGGTATAATCGAAAGCGTTTTGCATAGTCATACAAAGTAACTCCCCACTCATAGAGCTTTCACCACCTCCCTATGGGGTGATTACTCTGCAATCCAATAGATCTGATTATCAGGACATTTTTCCTGACAATCAACTTAAACTCACTTTTGCTCAATTGCATCCCATTCATTGTGCCCCCTAAACCATTCCTGTATCTCATGGTGTACATGCTTCAAATACAGGTGGACATTTTTTGCTTCATTCCTCCCTCTGCCCGCCCACCCCCTCCCATCCCCACCACCACTCTCCACACTTTTAGTTCAATTCTTTTCATCTTCCCTCTAAAGCCAGGCCTTCCAGACCCTTAATAGTTTTGTCTTCTTTCTATGAATCCTCTCCTGTTCCTCAATATCTTTCTGTTACTGAAGTACTCTATGCATTATTCCACGTGCAATCTCACCAGCACCAGATGGCTTCCTTAGTCTGTGAAGCGATGCCTCTGTTGCATATTTAGCAGAGACTTGTTCTGGCTTTTAAGGCACAATATGGTATCACAAGTTCTCACCTAACTGGTTACCCATCATCACCCTTCGGTCTTTTCCAGTATGACTGCTTTCAGCATTTCTTCCTCCCACTTGATATCTGTCTTGGGGCTTGTTATTTCCAGAGGTGTCAGTTTTCACTTTTCCAGATGAATTCCATTTTGTTATACGCTGCCTATGTTTCTAAATTCTTTAGGTGTCTTTGTTTTATTTCCCTGTCATCACTGATGCTTGCAACACCTTCCAATTTAAGACCAAATTCACATCTTGGATGCTGTGTGTCCATCCCGCTATTAAAATTCACCCAAACCTTGCAACTGAGGTTCAGAATTTGGCATTGGTCTCATCTGTGAATTTAATGTAGCAAAGGCCTATATAGTCTGATATGGAATACAATGTTCAGGAGAAAACATAACTTGTACTTTCTCACCCAAAACAGAACTAGCAAAATGCAAAGGACCTGACTCTCCATTGCCTGCCCCTTGTGTAGAGTGCAAGGTGGATGTAAAATGCTCCCTGAAACGGGGTTGGCCACCTCCTGAGTGCCCCATCATGGCATGGGGTGGCTCTATGGTGCCCTGCCTCCATTTCCCCTTCACTCACACTCCTCGGTAACTTCTACAAAGGCATGTATCCAATAACACCCCCTTTCGGGGGTTTGGTCTATTAACATAAAATAAACTGAAAAACAAGGCTCTTTCACCCCAGTCTCATGATGGGCATAGCCCCTCCACCCTGACATCCATCTTCCTATTCTCTCAGCACTTCTGAGCTTGGAGTTTGGCCTTCTTTGCCTTCTCCACAGGCTTCCTTCCTCACTGGTGTCTTCACCTTGCTGACTCAGGGACCTGCAGGAGCCATCTCACTCTCTGCAATGTTTACACCTGCCAGCAGCCATCTACAGCATCTTCTCTCTCCAGGTCTCTTCCTTATCCACTACAGGCCTGATTGGGTCACCTGACTCACTGGTCACATGACCTTTATTTGCCTCTCCTGGGAAGGTGAGTTATATTTGTCACAGGTAGAGTCATAGACTCATAGACTTTAGGGTCAGAAGGGACCAACATGATCATCTAGTCTGATCTCCTGCAAAAAGCAGGCCACAGAACCCTACCCATCCACTTCTATAACAAATCCCTAACCTATGTCTGAGTTATTGAAGTCTTCAAATTGTGGTTTGAAGACCTCAAGCTCCAGAGAATCCACTAGCAAGTGACCCATGCCCCACGCTGCAGAGGAAGGCGAAAAAACCTCCAGGGCCTCTGTCAATCTGCCCCGGAGGAAAATTCCTTCCCGACCCCAAATATGGCGATCAGCTAAACCCTGAGCATGAGGGCAAGACTCACCAGCCAGCAATCAGGAAAGAATTCTCTGCAGTAACTCAGATCCCATTCCATCTAACATCCCATCACAGACCACTGGGCATACTTATCTGCTGATAATCAAAGATCAATTGCCAAAATTAAGCTATCCCATCATACCATCCCTTCCATAAACTTATCAAGCTTAGTCTTAAAGCCAGATATGTCATTTGCCCCCACTACTCCCCTTGGAAGGCTGTTCCAGAACTTCACTCCTCTAATGGTTAGAAACCTTCATCTAATTTCAAGTCTAAACTTCCTAGTGTCCAGTTTATACCCATTTGTTCTTGTG